>NC_082671.1:53864444-54169259 GCF_025265405.1 Mesoplodon densirostris
TGAAGTTTGGGGAAAGTAAAGAATCACAAAAGTCTTCAACTTTGAAGTCTCTGTAGAGAATAGTCACTCAGGAGTGTTTAAGTATGAAATGGAAGTGTATTTTTCTATCACTTGTTGCTAGAAATCATAGAGTGCTTATCTGTGGTCAATGTTTCTTGAGAATAACTTGAAAATCAAATGAGAGAAACCTGTGTCTTGGCCATCTGATTACCCAGGGTTTAGAAGTGGGCTACTTGGTGCTTAAATGATCTTCCCCAGGGTTTCATCTCGAGCTCTGAGACCCAGCAGAGGCTTCTCTCTGTATGATTGGCCTGATAATCGTATACACAGATACATCTTTTAATTGGTTTCTACCTCAGAATGTGTTAAAGGCTTAGGAAAAGTACATCTTGAATGAATATATTAGGGGTACTTAGGAAACACACACAAACACGCACATGGTCCACAGGCATATGCTTGCTGTGCCTTGACTTTGCCTTCATTTACCCAAGTTGTTGGAGAGAAGTGCTGAGCTTCATATTCTAATTGACAAGGGTCTCCTTTCCCCTTTAACTTGTGCTTTACCAATGCCCCCTCCACCTACAGTGTTCTTACACGTGTATTTCCCTCTGTTTTCTAAATGCAGACTCCTTTTCTCCAAGTGATCACATATGAGTATGTTTTCTGTCTGCTTTCCAAACTAAAACTACTCTAGAAAGCACCAGGACCATATAAGCCTGCAGGTACAAGTGTTTAAAAATTTTTAAAAGACATTGTCTAATTATCTTAGGTGGAAGAGAAGGAAAACAATGGTGAACACCATCCTTCAGCTTTTATACAGGAAAATATTTTATAATGCTAAGTATAAAGGGTTGGAAGTATATAACCAGGTTTGGAATGGTCACTGGATGTGGAGACAGTGAGGCCATGATCACCGATGTTTAAAAGGCAACTCTGTTTTCTTAGTAATGAAGTGGTTTGAATGGGGAACCTAATTATTCAGTCTAGTGGTTCACAGTCTTTAAAAATCCATACCCTTGAACATGCCATACCTTCCAACCAGTTTTGGGTATGTGCTCAGATTTGGCATATACCTCATAATACTCTTCAGCACCCACACCTCCCACTCCACCCCCTTAGAATCATGCATATACTTCTTTTCACTTTTCAAATATAAAAGCATAATTAAATATAAACCACACATGTCCTTTCTGGCCCCCTTCATTCCCCATTCTGATGCATCTTTTGCAAAGGTACATACTCCCCAGCTTGATCCACCACCGATTCCTTGATGACCAGTGATTTCGTCAAGTTCCGCTGGCCTTTAATAAAACAAAGCTCATTCCACTGGGCTCGTAAGCTTGTTAGACACTGCCTCTGCACTCTTTTGAAATCCACAAAAATATTTTCTTTCTGGATCTCAGCACTTCTTAGGCATTATGTGTGAGGCACTGTCCTAGGCTCTATGTAAACAAATATGAGGGAGAGCGTGGTTCTTGCCCTTAAGGAACTTATGATCTAGTCTTCTTGCCAAACTATTTTTGAAATATTCCGTGTTACCAGTGACTGGATCCAGTAAATTTGGGGTAAAAAATAATCTAACATCCTCCAAAACCCTATCTATCCATTTGCAGTGGTGGTGGTGGAATGGGGGGTAATTATTGAGGGCTCCATTTTTCAGAAAAATACAAGCTATTTGGCGTTGCTGATTTTCTGTGCTCTCTCCCCTCCATTTAGGCCACAGTTGGTCCCAAGAGGAGTCAGAATGAGTCTAAGGAAAGAATATAGTGACTTTTTTGTTCATAGTGCACCCTACCCTCTACTTTCGTCTTTCTACCTTCCCAGCCTCAGATCAACTTGCAACCATGGTGAGTGGTAAGAGTGAAGAAAAAGCAAATAACACAAGTGGGAGGAAATCAGGATGATGAGTATTCTTGATTATATAGGGAAAATCTTGCAGAATTAATTTATATCCTTTATAAACCAGTTCTTAAATAAGCAAATACCTTAAGGACAAAGTACTAACCCCTCCAAAGATGGTTCTTAGCTTCCAGCTGTTAGATGGGTTCCATTACATTAGTATTTTTGGTTATAAAAGCTATACATGCTCATTATTAAGAAACACTTGAAAATGTAGCTAACAAAGAAAAATTCATGTGTAATTCTGCCATCTGGAGATAGCCAATTTAGCTCTTGTGAAAAATTTTCACTTTTGAATGTATGTGTATGTAAATGTATATGTCTAAACAAATTTGGATCCTAGTGTATATCTAGTTTATCCTCTTTTTTTTTTACTCAACTTTATAGAGAATATTTTCCCACGCCATTAAAAATTCTTTAAACTGGTTATGACAGCTGCATAATATTATTTCTTTGTAACTCCTTCATTTCTTGAGGTGGACCAGGGGATGGGGCCAGGACATGGTAGGTCATGGGAAGAATGATCTTGGGCTCCTGTACCAAAAATTTACTTAAGAAAAACAATCTGATGTTTGTTATTTCTTTTAACTAAATGAAAGCCCAGCAAACACTAGATGTAGAATGAAAATTGAGGAAGTTTGGGCTTATACTTTCAGCGGTGTTGAATATCAAGGAATATCAAATATACTAACTGGAGAGCCTCTTCCAAAAATCCACCATGAAATGTATCAAAACATCCCCCATCCATTCAAAATCCAAGGGAGTGTATACACATGGATTTCAGTACGTAGCCAGCAGCAAACATAACTAGTGTAGGGTAATAGTCTACATCTCTTTAATTGTGCTTTACGGTCACATTGATACATTAGTTAGCTTTTTCAGGTACATATTTTTGTTCACAATGTGGGCAGAGGTCAAGTAAGCTAATGGGTATCTGACGTGTGTCACCATTTTGAAGGCTTCGTTGATAAGGCTGTTTTGCCTGTCCAGTCTAGAATTCCCCAGCTCTCACAACTCTATGGATATTCTCTCAAATGTGCTTGAACAACAGAAATTATGGAGAGAATCTTTTGGGATCAGAACATTCCAAGGTTAAAAGAGAGCCTTGAATGTTATCTAAACCCAAAATAGAACCATTAAGTGCTTGATGCTAATCAAAAGTCAAAATATCAAGCATGTTAAATTTGAAAAAAGTACGTGTCATAACCAATTCATAATGTAAATCTAATCCTATTACAATGAATTTCCATGGTGGTTGTCTAGGGCTACCATAACAAATTACCATAAACTGTGTGGCTTAAAATAACAGAAGTTTATTCTCTTAGAGTTGTGGAGGCTAAAAATCTAAAATCAAGATGTCAGCAGGGCCTTGGTCTCTCAGAAGGTTTTAGGAAGCCCTCTCCTCAGCTTCTGGTGGTGCCCCTAGGAATTCTTTGGTTTGGGCTGTGTGACTTCAGTCTCTACTTCTGACTTCTTATGTTTTTCTCTCCTATGTGTTTATGTCACAAACTTCCCTCTGCCTTTCTTTTGTAAGGACACCTGTCACTGGATTTAGAGCTGAAGTCCAGGAATATCACATCTAAAGATCCTTAATTGTATCTGCAAAGGCCCTTTTTTTCCCCAAATAAGTTCATATTCACAGGTTTTAGGAGTTAGGACATAGACGTATCTTTTTTGGGAACCACTATTCAATCCACTACAACTGTGTTCCTCAGTATCACAGCGTAAGACCTAAAATAAATGAAAACAGAAGACTTAGACTCCTATGGCATTCCCTGTAATGGAATTTGACTATATTGCTTTGACTTAGGCTTTTGTACCAACCAACCAATGCACTACTTGCAAGGATATTTGGAGCAGGGAAATTTTTGTAAAAATTGCCTCCATTTTGGATTTCTTTCTACAATGGGAAAATTTAAGAAAATGTAGCACTAATTTTTTAAAGCCCTCACATGGATTCCAGATGTTGACCATTTAATCCAAGGTGTTTCCTTATTACACAAATGTGGTGCACATCAAAAAATTGGCATTGTTTAATTTATGACTCACACGTGAACCATTGTTTTTTTGTGATGTAGTTATTTTAAGTGATTCATAAATGAAACAATGCCAATATTTAGGACATATACCATGTTTGTATAATGAGGAAACACCTTCTTGCATTAAATGGTCAACATCTGGGATCCATGTGGGAATTTCTTTATTTTAAATAAAGACAAATTAGCATGGCATACATTTTCTCAGAGCTGCAGCTAGCTGGTAGTCAAAAAACAGAGTGAACTTGGTACTATATTGTGGTTAAGAAAATAGGGATTTTTTGATGGAAACATCCAATAATGTTTTGATAGCATTATTTTGAGGATGGGGTAAATGGAGGTGTGGAGTGAAATACAATATGGGCAGTGTTGAGTCAGGGATGAGAAATCAACTCAAGTGTACTCTCTTAGGGGTGTAACTTACCATAAACTTTCTGGAGGGGTATTGGGTAACACAAACAAGTTGTTAAATGAGCATACCTTTTGACCAGACAATTCCACTTACTGGAATTTATCTTAAGGAAATAGTCAGGATTATGCAAACAGAGTTACATACAAGGATGCTCATCATAATACACTTGGCTTTATTTTTTTGAGCAGTTTTGTGTTCACAGCACAGTTGAGCAGAAGGTACAGAGAGTTCCCATATGCCTCCCGCCTCCACATGTACACGACCTCCCTTCCTATCAACATCTCACACAAAAATGGTACGTCTGTTACAATGAAAGAATCTACAGTGACACACCATTATCACCTAAAATCCATAGTTTATATCAGAGCTCACTCTCAGTGTTGTGCATTCTATGCGTTTTGAAAAACGTATAATGACATTTAACTACAGAATAGTTTCACTGCCCTAAAAGTCCTCTCGTTATATATTTTGATTAACAAAGGGGTTTGATAACAATAGGGGACTGCTAAACTCAGTCATAGCAAATTTATATAATAAAATCCTATGAAGCCGTTGAAAGTATTGTAGAAGAATGATGATTGATAAAAATGGCCATAATTCATTGTTAAAGGGAAAAACATTACAAAACAATATTTTAATCACCTAATATTGCTTGTGTGTGTGTGTGTGTGTGTGTGTGTGTGTGTGTATACAGGTTTAAAGAAAAAACTGTACACCCATGTATTAACTGTAACTGTCTCTGAGTAGTGGGGTTAAAGATGATGTTTGCTTTCTTTTTTCCCTCCATTTTCCAAATAATCTACTACAAATCATATTACTTTTAAAATTAGAAAACACACATTGACTTGGATGTCTCACAGACATCTCCAATTCAAATGAGTTCTTCTTTCGCCTCAAATCTTTAGCAGTATTTCCTTCTTTTGGTAATAGTAAAATAGGACAAACAGTTGCTGAAGTCAGCAACATGGGAGTCAGCTTGACTCTTTCTTCCCTGCTCCCCTCATATATAATTAATTAGTGAGTCCTGTCTATGCATTCTCCTAAACATCTCTTCAATCTGGCCCCTTCTAACCACCCCCACAGCCGCTAATACATTCCAGATCACCAGTCCCTCTGGTTTGCAAAGTCTCTTTGCATTCTTCCTTCTAGCTTCCTTCCAACTCCTTCTCCAGGCTGTAGTCAGAAGGATCCTTTTTAAATGCAAATTTGATCAAACCATTCTTCTGATTAAAATCTTTTTGTGGTTCTTCCCTAAGCTAAGATCAAGACCAACCTCCCTCATATAGTTTACAGTGTCCTCTGAGATCAGATATCTGCACATCTCTTGTCTCATCTCTCCCTACTTTTTGTTTTTTAAATATACAAGTATTTAAAATCTTCTTTTGTATTAGTTTCCTATGGCTGCTATAATAACAAATTACTGCAAACTCGTGTCCTAAAACAACAGAAATGTATTCTTTCATAGTTCTGGAGGCAAGAAATCCAAAATCAATATTAATGGGCTGAAATGAAGGTGTTGGCAAGGCTAGCTTCTTCTGGAACTTCTAGAGGAGAATCTATTCCTTTCCTCTTCCAGCTTTTGCTGGCTGCCAGCATTCCTTGGCTTGTGGCTTTATCACTCCAATCCGTCTCCATAGTCACATGGCATCCTCTTCTGTCTATGTTTTCTCTACTTCTGCCTGTATCAAATCTCCCTCTGCCTTCCTCTTATAAGATTTCATGTGATTGCATTTAGAGGCCACTCAGATAATCCAGAATAATCTCCCCATCTCAAGACCCTTAACTTAATCACATCTGCAAAGACCCTTTTTCCAGATAAGGTAAAATTTACAGGTGCCAGGGATTAGGATCTGATATCTTTGGAGGGAAGATATCTCAGTCTACCACAACCAGTATTTTATTTTATTTATTTATTTGTTTTTTAAATTTCTTTATTGTTTATTTATTTAATTTATTTTTGGCTGTGTCGGGTCTTAGTTGCGACACACGGATCTTCATTGAGGCATACGGGATCTTTCCTTGCAGTGTGCGGGCTCTTCCTTGTGGTGCGTGGGCTTCTCTCTAGTTGTAGCGTGCAGGTTTTCTCTCGTTGTGGCGCACAGGTTCCAGAGCGTGTGGGCTCTGTAGTTTGCGGCACATGGGCTCTAGCTGAGGTGCGTGAGGTCAGTAGTTGTGGCGCAGGCTTAGTTGCCCTGCAGCATGTGGGATCTTAATTCCCTGACCAGGGCTCGAACCTGTGTCTCCTGTATTGTAAGGCAGATTCTTTACCACTGCGCCACCAGGAAAGTCCCACAACCAGTATTTTAAAATATTGTAGTCTTTTACAATTAAGCCTTGAAATTAAAGTATAATTTCTTTCAGTCAAAAGTATATTTTTATGTTGTGGTTCCGTAAACATATATAAATCTTCTTTATAATGAAGAACTTCAAGTCATAAAGGTCAGAAATAAAATCAGAAGCCTTAACACCATTGTTTTAAAGGGTATACATATAGAAAAGATATTTTCTATATATATTATAAAACTTTTAAATTCCTTTCACATGAGTAATCCAAACTGGCCATTTAATTGTTCACTTGTGCTAAAAGGGATTATACATCAGTTTAAAGGTTTCCTACTCTCAGTTTCTGCTTTATTGTATGCTCTCAATGATTTCTCTAGGTATTTTGAATCACTGCATTTCTGAAGTTTTTATTCCTTTTTACCTTATTTCATGTTATTCTCTTTTCTTTCCTTTTGCGAAATATCTCTAGTAATTGTACTGTATACTATTTATTCATACCATATTGTTTTCACCTTTATAAGATTTGTCTTGATTTATCTCTGAGAATTTATATCTTGGGTTTTTTTTTTTACTTCAGTGATGGAATTTGTTAGGTTCGAATTGTGAGTTCCCCAACCATTTATTAATTTCATGTTTCATTCAAGACTGATTGCATCTTCCTCTCCAAGTGAGCTCAGCTTCCTATATCTTCAGACTCAATGAATGCACTGCTTTTATCTAGACATCTAAACAAGAAACTTGTGGGTAATCCTGGATATCTTTGTCTGTCTGTCTGAATGACTCTCTCTCTCCTCCAATGGTATTTACAAAGTATAGTCAGCTCTAAACATTTACCCTATATCCAAACATCCTAAATGTGTATTTACTTCTCTCCTTACCACATACTTTTTTCCATTATAGGACATCCTCTCTTACCTGGAACGACCTTCTAATTGGTCTCCCCACTGCCAACTGAGGAAGAGATTAGCAATAATCTGTTCTTTAAATTTTACCTTGATCTCTCTAAAGCAGGATCTCTTAACCTTGACACTGTGGGCATTTGGGGCCAGATCATTCTTTGTTGTGTAGGGCTGTCCTGTGCCTTACAGGATGCTTATCAGCAACCCTAGCCTCTACTCACTAGCAAGTCCTCCTTCACTCCAGGCATGACAATACAAAACATCCAAACATCCCTGGGGGAGAGGGAGGATTGCCTCCAGTTAAGAGCCACTGCCCTAAAACATGGATTTGATCATGTCACTCCCCTCCTGGTATGTCATTGATTCGGTACTTAATTCATTCAAGAAATACGTGTTTGCAAGGCTCTGTCCTAGACTATAGGAATATCATGGTGAACAAGTTCAATGTGGTCATTGCCCACACAGCTTATATTCAGTTTCACTGAACAGACAATATAAGTCAATAAAAAAGTGTAAATTATAATAAGTTCTAGAAAAAAGGTAGAGATGAGGCAAACTTTACCCTGGGTGGTAACATTTCAGGCACATCGTGAAGGATGGGAAGAAGCTGGATGTGCAGGAGTGGCGGGAGGAAGGTTCCCAGCAGAGGAAAGATCATGTGCAGATGCTTTGAAACAGGAAAACATGCTATGTCTATGGAACTGGGGCAGAATCTATGGGGATAAGCAAAGGGGAAGGGGCTGTAGCGTTGGGCAGGGACTAGAAGAAGCCCAGTCGTATAAAACATGGTAAGTAGTTTGGATTTTATTATAAGTGCAATAGAACCCAGGGAAGGGTGAGGGAGTAATCTTCTTATTTTTTAAAATCACTCTCTTGTTGCAGGGAATGGAGTAGGAAGGGATAGGCAAGAGATTACAAAGTAGAAAGAGAAAGGAAGGAAGGAGAAAGAGAAAGAAAGAGAAGGAAGGGAAACCGAGTCCCCCTAAAACTGAGTTCCCTTGCTGAGTTTATGATTAATCTCTCTATCCAAAACTTTATTCCCTTTCTTGTCCTGACCCTGTTCCTCTCAGGATTGAGGAGTATCAATGAAAAGGGGAGACTGAAACCAAGCAGGACTCTGGGGGTCCTTCCCAGGTAAAAGCCCCTCTGTTCCCTGTTTCTTGTTTGTAGAGAAAAGGGCTTTAGTCTCCTAGGCCTTCCCTGTGTTCCAGAGAGCAGGCTCAAGCAGTTAATGATTAGAACAATAGGGTCACAGGACTCCTAAATCCTCCTGAAGGGATATATATAACAATCTGATGCATATCTTTGAGTCGTTCTGTAGAAACTAAGACCCCCCTCCCCCAACTAGGTGGAGGATGATGACTACTTTTTGACCACAAGATGTAGACCCCAGACTGGTTGGAACCAGAAGGTTGAGGTTCCTGAAACATTACCCTGTTACTTCACCTCTAACCAATCAGAAGAAAGTCCAAGAGGTGATCACGCATTCTATGAACCTCTCCCCTAATACTGTCTTTAAACACCCTTGTCTGAAAGCCATTGGGAAGTTGAATCTTTTGAGCATGAGCTGCCCATTCTCCTTGCTTGACTTCCTGCAAATAAATTCTTACTTTGCTGCAAACACCTACTGTCAGAGTTTGGCTTTCTGCATTGTGGGCACGTTGCTCTGTAATACAAAGAAGGAAGGAGGGAAGGAAGGAAAGAAGGAAGAAAGGAAGGAAGGAAGGAAGGGAGGGAGGAAAAGACTATTCAGTAGACTAGAGGGGAAATGAAATGATGGTGGCATGGACAGAGTTGATGGCAGTTTAAATGGAAAGAAATGGATATATTTGAGATAGGCTGTAAAGCTAGAATCAGTGGGGCTTTCTGATGGATTAAATGTGATGAATGATGGAAATGAAGGGATCACAAAGATTCTGAGGCTTCTGGGTTGAGCAGTGAGATGAGCAAAGAAGACATTTACTAAGACGGTGAAGGTATGGGGAACGAGTTTGAACTGGAAATTCAATTTTGGGTTCATGAAGCTGTTGAGTCATTCAATGGACATTGGTTAAAGCTGGTTATGAGTACCTGGGGTTGAGAGGAGACATCCATACTGCAGATACCAATTTGGGAATCATCAGAATATAGGTGGTATTTAAATCTATTGAGTGGGGTCATGGAAGAAAAGGTGTAGAGAGAAAACGGAAGAAGAGGACCCTGGAATGACTCTGAGGGACACCAGCAAAGAGAGTCTGTGAAGGAGCCACCGTCTCTGAGAAGGAGGAGGCAGTGAGGTAAGAGGAAAAGCAAGAATGCATTGTGTCAGGAAGCCAAGAGAAGATTATAACAAGAAAAGGCTAACCTCCTCCTGGAATGCTGCTGAGAGGTAAGATAAGGACAGAGAAAAGCTCTTTGAATTTGACAACAGAGAGAATGAAAATGACATTGACAAAAATAGTCTTAAATGTAAGTGAAAGCCAGATTGGAGCCCACTGAAGATGTTGCCAACCCAGGTTCGTGTGCACAGTGAGGCCAAACAAACCGTAACGTTGGAGTTTGGAGCAGAGAAAGGTTTATTGCAAGCGCCACGCAAGGAGAATGAGTGGCTCAACACCCCAAATTCCCTGATGGTTTTTGGGGAGAAGTTTTATAGGCAAAATTGGGGAAGAGGGCTGCAGGGTATGTGACTTTCTTTTGATTTGTTGGTGGGGAGGTGACAGGGTGGTGCTCCAGGAATCTCAGTCACCAGCCCTCTGGTTGCAACCAGTCTGAGGTCCACATACTTGTGCTCAGCCTGAAGTTACCGTCCTCTAACTGGGTGGAGCTCGGGAGTTCTTCCCAGCTCCTGTGGAAGAACTCAGTATCCCATTGCTGCCCGTCCCCTGAGGAGGAGCGAGGACCCTGCCCCATTGCTATACAATAGTTTCTCAACTGCCTTTCCTTTGTTTCTACATTCCTTCACTCCCGGAATTAGTAACTGTTTGAGTCTTCCCTTTTGAACTCAGAGAAGGTCTGGGAGGCTGAAGCCCTTTTCCTACAAATAAGAAATGTTGGATGCAGAGTTCTATACATTCATTCATTTATTCATTTGTTCAGTCATTCATTTCTTTCATTTAACAAATTTCTACTAAGCACGTGCAAAAAGAGGAATGTGCGCCAGGAACTCTTTGAAGTGCCTGAGATACATCAGTGAACAAAACAGAAATCTTTGCCCTTAAGAGCTTACATTCTAGTGGAGGAAGACAGATAACAAATCATGAGTGTAGTATGTAAGTAAATTAGAAGAGTGTAAGAATCTGATACAGGCTATGGGGGGAATATAATACAGGAGGACTGGAGGTGGTTTTTGCTATTATAAATAAAGAGGTCATGGAAGCCTTCACTAAAAAGATGACACCTGAGCAAAGACCTGAAGAAGGTGAGGAAATTAGTCATGTGGGTATCTGTGGGGAGAGCATTTTAGGCCGCTGGAAAAGGGAATGCAAAGGATCTAAGCAGGAAGACAGAGCACATAGATGGAGATACTGGTAAGTGGGAACTTGAGTGGTATGTTCAAAGGGCAGCAAGGAGGCAATGTGACCAGAGGGGTGTAAACAGAGAGAATAATGACAGAAGAGGTCAGATAATGAGGTGTATTTCATTGTAAGGTCTTTGGCTTTTACTCTGAGTGACAGGGGGAACAGGGAAGTGATATAATATGATTTACACTGTCAAAGGGTCATTGTGGCCACTATGTTGAGAATAGACTAAAGGGGAAGGATAGAAGCAGGAAAGTCAGGAGGATAGTGTAACAGTCCTTGGAGGAGACAATGGTGGCTTGGCCCATCGTAGTAGCATGGTGGTAAAGACAAGTGGTTGAATTCTGGATATCTTTTAAAGATAGAGCCAAATGGATTTCCTGACAGAATAAAGGTGGTATGAGGCAGAGGGAATAAGGATGACTCCAAGGTTTTTGCCTGGGCTTAAGGAGGGATGGGATCATCATTAACTGAGGTAGGAAGTCTGTGGGTGAGTTAGGTTCTTGGGGGAAGATCAGACGTTCAGTTTTAAACATCTTGAGTTCGTGATGTGAATGAGCTCTTCAAGTGGAGAGCTTGTAACTGGATAAACAAACTTAGATTTCAGGAGCTAAGCTTGGGCTGGAGATGTACATTTGGGATGTACATTAGTATTTAGACAGTACTTAAACCCTGACTGGATGAGGTTGCCAAGGGAGTGAGTAGGGAAGAGGACAGGACCAAAGAGACTGGGCCCTGAGACTCTGCAATGTTAAGATATCTGAGAGAAGATGAGGAACCAGTAAAAGAGACTGAGAAGGACCAAACTCTGAAGTGGGAGGAAAGCCAAAGGGATGGGTGTCCTAGAAGCTAATGAAGAAAGGGAATAAAGACGGGGAGAGTGGATCAATGCTGACAATAGCATAATAAGATGGGAACTCAGAAAAGACCACTATTTAGCATTGGAAAGCTTGACAGGAACAGTTTCAGTGGAGTGATGGCTGTGAAAGCTGGACTAGGGTAGATTTGAGAGTATCAGAGGAGAGGGTTAGGAGACAGTAGTTACTAGCAAGTGGGAGCAGAGCAGTATATCCAGGAGGTAGGATTATGCTAATGGAATGCTAATAGGAATGATCTAGAAGAATGAAACAGGAGGGAAAGGAGGACAGTTGGAGGAAGGAGGCTAGAAGAGATGGGGTCTAAAGCACAAGGGTAGGGGCTGGCTTTTACATAGGGGCACAGATACTTCATCTGTAGCAAAAGTGAGAAGGTAGAGTAAAGGTGAAAATACTGCTAAGTGGGCAGATGTGGTAGAGGCAGAAATTCTTACTGCTTAAAATTTCTCAAAGTAGCAAAGAACTCAGCCGAGAGAGGATAGGAAGGAGATAGTATAGGTTTATGTAGAGAAATTGGTATGAACTATTTTATTAGAGAGTGCATTACATGGGCAAGGTTTGAAATACATATGTATATTAGATCAATCTTGTAGCAGTATTGCCACATATTTATATACTTATTAATTTAGGGTTTGTTTGATCCAATCACTGAGAAAGTTAATATTAAAATCTCATTGTAATAGAGGATTTGTCAAGTTGCTCAGGTAGGTCTGTCAAATTCTGCTTCACATAGTTTGAAGTTATTTTATAAGTTTAGATTTATATTCTCAGTGAATCAAACCTTTTGTCATGCAGCAAACCTCTAACTTTGGTGATGTTCTTATACTTGGAGCTTCTTTGGCTACATTAGCTTTCTTTTGGGTGGTAATTCACACTTGTAGTTTTAGCCTTTTTATGTCCTTATGTTTGGGGTGTATGAAACAGTATGTAGCTGAATTTGGTTTTGTTTAATACAATCTGTGTGAGGTAGACAAGAAACTTGCTGGGGAAGGGAGGAGTGCTAGAGACATCGTATTCCACTCCAGAATTGGATTTGGAAAAGAACATCAAAGACAGTGAAGGGGTGGTAGCAATCTGAAAGAGAAAAGGAAAGCAGGTTAAAATCCATGCGCTTGTTGGCAAAAGGAAAGCAGAGCATGAGAGCTATCCTATACCCTACAAGGGTTCCAGTAGAGATGAGAAGGATACTTTGAATATTAGATGCCTGCAGGGATACCTGTGAGCTGCACATGGGGCCAAACCTAGGTGGAGCAGAGAGAGAGTCCACCGCCAGCGGGTCCAGGTTAATGGTGTGGAATGGGCTCACTGAGCTCTGTTCTCCCTGGAGAGGACCTCTGAGGCAACAGGTTTACAGTCAGCAGGCAGAGAAAATCAGAACCTTGGGAGGAAATGACTCCAGAACTACCTCGTACTATGGGTCTTTTAATTAAGAATAGGCTTTAATAGATGCCATGGCTTTTATAATGCAATTATCCAGTCATTAACCAACTATGTATCTATTACTTGAGTCAGGCACTGGGTTGTGTGGTGGTGAATCAAAACAAGGTGAGCAACAAACCTCAACAAACCTAGGAGGTTTATGACTCTTGAAACATAATTCTTAGATTTTCTTCTTTTTTTTCCATAAATTTATTTATTTTATTTATTTATTTTTGGTTGTGTTGGGTCTTCATTGCTGCACACGGGCTTTCTCAGTTGCGGTGAGTGGGGGCTATTCTTCATTGAGGTGTGCAGGCTTCTCATTGCCGTGGCTTCTCTTGTTGCGGAGAACGGGTTCTAGGCACACAGGCTTCAGTAGTTGTGGCACGTGGGCTCAGTAGTTGTGGATGGCAGGCTCTAGAGTGCAGGCTCAATAGTTGTGGCTCACGGGCTTCGTTGCTCAGTGGCATGTGGGATCTTCCCGGACCAGGGCTCGAACCCGTGTCCCCTGCATTGGCAGGTCGATTCTTAACCACTTCGCCACCAGGGAATCCCTATCCTTAGATTTTTCTGAAGCCACCCAGCAATTAGGAGAGCTTAGTCAAAGTTTTTTGAAAAAATAGAGCTTGAGGGGTTTGCACTTTGCAAGGGGAAGGATGGTAATGGGGGGTCCATCACTCTGCCTGCTACAAAAGTAATGGCAATGGGTTTCATTTTGGGGGGAATCATGCTTATGACCAGCATGTTTATCTATGGGGCCCAATGGGGAAGTGACTAGAACTCTCATTCTAAATGCTAAAGCAGTGACTCTTGATTTGTTTGGGAATACAATATGATGAGAGCAGTGGACTCTCTAGATCAGTGGTTCTCCAGGGACATTGTAATGTTTGAAATCTTTTTGATAGTCATGATTGGGGCTGTGTTGGTGGCATCTTGTGGGTAGAGGCCAGGGATAATGCTAAATATCCTATTGTGCATAGGATAGCTCCCACAGCAAAGAGTTATCTGGCCCACAATCTCAATAATGCCAAGATTGAGAAACTCTACTCTAGATAAAGACATGCCTGCATAGACCCACAAAACTTTGAACGCAATTTAAATAAAGATATGTCTACATATATACACGGAATTTTGAACACAATTTCAGGGGTTTCAAGGACTTCTGAAGCCTATCAGTAGACCAACTCCAAGTCAACTGATCTCAGGTCAAAACCCTCTGCTGGAAGGTTCTATGTAGTCCCATATCAGGAAGAAAGATAGACTTCTCTGAGCATTATTTTAAACAAATGAATTAAATTTTAGAATAGTATCAAAAATATGTTTAATGGTTTATAGTCTTTGAAATAAAGCACACATTTTTACAAAAACTTTCCATTTTATTTTCAAATCAATGTATATTTTAAGCCAAACATGATGCAGATGTTTTTGATTCATATATTAATACATCAAGATGTTTTGAATGGGTCATTTAATGTTAGCAAAGTCTCCAAAGGGTCATTTAATTTTAAAGATAGGAGGTCATATTTTTCCATTAGAAAATTCACTAACATGGGTTCAAATCATGTTCAAGCACACAGTCCCATTAGAATTTGGAAAAAACAAGTCATCTCTTCTTTATTTTATCATGCTTATGCAACATGCAAATGCTTGGGGAATGACTTAAGAAATAGCTAAATGGATCTTTGTTCTATTATATCACCAATAAAGTTTAGGCTTTAAATCTTTTTGTAACTGTTCCCTCATTAAAACAGTTAAAAATCCCAGGAAATGACGTAAAGTTCTTTGGTGAACAGTGTGCTAATAACTTTCATAAAAATCTCACTATTTGGAATTTATAAAACTTTCTGCTGCCGTCTAGGGATTCATTAAAAAGCTGATTATATCAGTCCTGCGTATATGTTGAAAGGCACATTTTACTGATCATTCAATAGTAGGCTCTGACTTCAGAAATGTTTTATTAAATACATGCTATTTACTATTCATTATCTGGGATTGAAAAGCAAACAGGTTTAAGAAAAAACACTCTAAATCACTGAGCAATCTTTACATTTTTAATGTCCTTGAACAACATAAATGTCAGTCCTTATGCTTTTAACTTTAGTTTGTATGTCTGTTTGATTGAACACAAAGGCATAGTATTTATAGCATTATTTTCCTGCTGAATATGAAGCTTAAAATGCTAAGAATGATGATTATGATTGCAGTTAAAAATGTTCATTGACTATATTAATGTTTGAGAAGGGAAAAATGAGGAACTGAGGCAATTGTTTGGTTTTTATCCATTCAGTCATTCATTTGACAAATATTTATTCGTTCCAGGCTCTGAACTAGGAATTTGGGGTAATATAAAAATGAATTGAGCAGGGATCATCTCCTCAATGAGTTCACTATTCGAGGTGGGAGACAAGGTAGGACATTCATTCATTCATTCATTCAACAAATGTGTACTGAACACTTACTATGTTACAGGTGTAGTTCTAAGCCAGGGTTTCTGTCTTTTTCAAGCTTACACTGCGTGAGGAAAGTAGTGGGAAGATCTGATAAGAGAATAATAGGAAGAAGGCTGTTCCTGTGGAGGAATATGAGCAATAATATTAATGACAGTATCTCCTCTACTTGTTGAGTCTATTGTGAGCCAGATGCTGTGATAGGCTCATGCAGTTCTCCAACATCCACTGAAGTAGGCATTATATAAAATGAGTAAATTGAGGCTTAAAGAGACTAGATATTTCATTCAAGGTCAGAAGCTATGTGTACTATTGATTGAATTTGCATAGATTATCTTCAGACTGAGATGCCTGTGCCTTTTTATGTAAGTATTGAGGAGCTACCAAAGGCTCTTCAGCAGTGCTTTAGGAAGTTTGATTTGGCAGTATATATAGTATGAATATCAAAGAAGGATGCAAGAATATTTTTAAGTCACTGCCTCTGAAAGTTTTTCTTGATGACTCTCTGCAAGAGAGATGTCTGACAATCTATGGCACAAATACAGTTTGCCTTCTACATGTGGCACTTGATTATATTTGATTTTGTATTTTACAGTGCCTTGTAGATATGTCTTTGAGGATATTATCATCTTCTTGAAAACTGTAGAAAAGATCTGTTCATCATATCTGTTTACAAATCCCCTCCATTACTGAGGAGAACCCATGCCATATGCTTTGAGCATGGGTGACTCCATCTTTCAGATGCAAAAGAGGACCCATACCCCTGGCCTAATTTGAGCACCCCAGTCCCCTGGCCATAGTGCTTAGTTCAGGAAGAGTTGTCCCTGGTAATTGTCTGCTAGAACTACTGGGAAAGTTGCTTTCCTTCTGTGGCAGTTGCTAAGATAGCAGGATGTGGGTCTTTGGGGCTGCAGGTATTCATCATGCCTAGAAGATCTGTACAAGATAGGAAGAATGAACATATATGAGCACCTGGATTCCACTATGCTTGAAGCTAGAAACCTGTGAGCTTTTTTTTATGTAAGCTAATGAAAAGCCTGTTTTGTTCAACTTGGTCTGAGATTGGGTTTTATCTCTAGCAACTGAAAGAGCCTTGACTAGTAGAATGGCATGACATTGATTTCTTTTGTATCATTCATTGTGCCTTGACTATAAAATAACTAACTTGGTGAGCCCCAAACTTGCTGAATTCAAACAATTAGGAATACATAGACAAAAATGCAAAATACTTACTGTCTTAGTTAACTATCAATACTTACTTCTATCTCAAGGGAAGATATTGCATCTCAAAATTCCCAAGGACATTGTAGTAGAATTTTGCTTTTAAATAGAATCCTGACCTTTGGCTTTTTGAGGCTACTTGTAATACAGTTTTCCAAGGGAAATCCAGCAATTCAGATATACATATTAGAAGCTTGATAGAAACATTAGAAATTAGGTTTATGAGAAGCAGCTTAGGATATTCAGGTTTTGGATCACAGAACAACATTTTCATTTGAGGCAAAGAAACTAATAATATCTCATGAACCAGAAACCTTGTGGAAATTTCAAAAATCATGAAGACTGGTGAAGGATCAAGCTGGGATAGTGAATTAATAAGCTGATGATACTCTGGGATGAAGCAATGGATGGAGACAGCGATGGAAGTTCAGTCATACTTGCATAAAACCATTACCTTGTAACATGCACAGCAGGGCGAGCATCGGATAAAATATATTAGAGGACTGTTGCTATAAGTGTGAGAAATTGAACAAATATCCCAGGGTCTTAGTTGGACTGAATGATCTCCACAAATGAGTTCAAGAAAGTTTCCATGAAGTCAGAGACCATGGCTCATGGCTTTGTAACTGAGAGTGGGAGGTCACCATTAGAAGCTTTCTTCATTTTCCTGGAAAAAGAGCAGAAATTTCCTTCACTTATTACCAGTATATAAGCAGTCAGCAGTATTTGCTTAGTACTAATTGTATGCTAATTATATCCAGTTTTTTCTCTCATTTATTCCATCCCCAAACCATGCTGCATGCTGCATGCCAATGATATATTATTCCTAAAATAATCATGATAGCTATTGGTACCCCATGCTTTAGATACCTTAAATTTATTTCTCACTCCCAGTTTAAATCCAATAGAAATATTAGGAACTTTTCTCTGAGAACTACCTCTTCACCATATTTATTTCTCACTTCAATTGATAATATATCCATCTTTGCCACTCAGTCTCCTAATGTAAGCAGGCCTTAAAATTGCTCTTCAGATGTCTCAGAGTTTGGGCTACATTTAGGGGGTTTTCGGCAGTGGGGGTATATGATAGACTTAACATTTTATATGTACCGCCAGCCAGATAATCTTGGACCTGACTTCATTCATTGCCTGTAGTATGCTTTTTTTAATGCTATTTTTAATAGCTTTATTAAGGTATAATTTATATATAATAAACTACACATATTTAAAGTGTATAAAATGATATAAATGATAAATGTTGACATATTATACACCTGTGAAACATAACCACAATCAAGATAATTAAAATATGCATCACCCCTCAAATTTCCTTCATGCCCATTTGTAATCCCTTTTTCTAGTTTCTCTCCACTCTTTCTCAACCCCATGCCTAAATAACCACTGTTCTGCTTTGCTTTAATTTACATTTTCATTTCCCAGAATTTTATATAACCTGGAACCATACAGTATGTACCCTTCTATATGCCTTCTTTTATTCACCATAATTATTTTGAGATTCATCCACGTAGCAAATCAATAGTTTGTTCTTTTATATTGCTGCATAATATTCCATTGTATGGACTTACTACAGTTTATTATTTTTCATTCATCTGTTGATAGCCTACTTGTATTATTTCACTTTTTAGCTATGACAAATAAAGCTACTAAAACATTTGTGTACAAATGTTCATATGAATATATACTTTAATTTTTCTTAAGTAAATACTTAGAAGCAGGATGGTGAATCATAGCACTTCTCTTCAACATTATACTGGAGATTCTAGCTCCTTCAGTATGGTAAGAAGAAGAAATAAAAGGCACCCAGATTGGAAAGAAAGAAGTAAAACTGTCTTTATTTACAAAAGACATGATCTTTTAAGTAGAAAATTCAATTGAATGTACAAAAATCTATTAGATCTAATATATTAGTTTAACAAGGTTTCAGGATACAAGATCAATATGCAAAAAAAATTGTATTTCTATATACTGGTATGAAATAATCAGAAATTAAAGTTTAAAAAATACCATTTACAATAGTATTTAAAATTATTAAAAACTTAGACTAAAATGAGTCTATTACCCCACACCACAAAGCAATTCTCATATACCATTCATTTATGTCCTACAATTCAACTTAATTCTGCCCCTATCTACCTAGAGAACTGTGTTGTATCTCAGGAGTTAAGGGCGCTGTCCTACAAGACTGCCCACCCCACCCAACTGTAGATGCTAGTTGCAAGCCCAGGTTGTCACCTGTGCTTCTTACTGACTGGCTATAAACAGGAGGTTCCTTCTACCCCTTCCTTGAGTTTGATTAATTTGCTAGAGCAGTTCACAAAACTCAGAGAAACATTTTACTTACTAGATCACCAGCTTATTATAAAAGGATATAACTAACTCAATAACAGCCAGACAGAAAAGACGCTTAGGGCAAAGTATGGGGAAAGGGTGGGGAGCTTCCATGCCCTCTCTGAGTGCACCACTCTCCCAAGATCTCCAAGTGTTCATCAACCCAGAAGCTGTCCAACCCCCATCTTTTGGGGTCATTATGGAGGCTTCATTACATAGCCATAATTGATTAAATTATTGGCCATCAGTCACCAATTCAACCTCCAGCCCCTCTTCCATTCCTAGAGGTCAGGGGGATGGGACTGAAAGTCTAATTCTCCAATCACATGGTTGATTCCCTTGGTAACCAGCCCCCATCCTTAAGTGCTTTCGAGAAGTCACCTCACTAACATAAACTCAGGTGTGGTTGAAAGGGGTTTGTTATGAATATCAAGATAACTTTATCACTCTTAGCACTTAGAAAACTCCAAGGGTTTAGCACCAAGGGCGCTAGGAACCAGGACAAAGACCAAATATACGGGCTTCCCTGGTGGCACAGTGGTTGAGAATCTGCCTGCCAATGCAGGGGACACGGGTTCGAGCCCTGGTCTGGGAAGATCCCACATGCCGCAGAGCAACTAGGCCCGTGAGCCACAACTACTGAGCCTGCGCGTATGGAGCCTGTGCTCTGCAACAAGAGAGGCCGTGATAGTGAGAGGCCCGCACACCGCGATGAAGAGTGGCCCCTGCTTGCCACAACTAGAGAAAGCCCTCGCACAGAAATGAAGACCCAACACAGCCATAAATAAATAAATAAATAAGTTTTAAAAAAAAGACCAAATATACAGTTCTTACTATAAATCACATCACAGGGACAATTCTGATAAAATATGTGAAAGATCTGTAAGCTGAAACCTGCAAAACATTGCTGAGAGAAATTTAAAAAGACGTCAATAAATGGAAAAACATACATGTTCAGAGACAGCAGACGTAAATTTGACTCAAATTGATTTTTAGATTCAATGCAAGCTCAATCAAAATCCCAGAAGGCTTTTAGTCAGAAATTGACAAGACTTTTAGTTCTAAAATTCATATGGAAATGCAAAGGACCTAGTATAGCAAAAATAGTTCTGAAATAGAAGACCAAAGTTAGAACATAAACAGTAGCTAATTTCAAGACTTACAAAACTGTAATAATGAAGAAAATGGGGAATTCTACAAAGATGCAAAGACATTTAAGTGGAGAAAAGATAGTCTTTTCAGTAAATTATGCTTGAACAATTGGACATCTACATGCAAAAAAATACTAGCTTTGATTCATCCCATGCATAATATATAAAAATAACTCAAATAGATCACAGACCTAAATATTAAACCTAAAAATATTAGGGGGTGATGTCATTAAGATGGTGACATATGTTGTTCCTGACCTTAGTCTCACTCACAAGAAGACCAACTAGCAACTATCCATAGACAAGACACAGTTATGAAAATCCCGGAACCTGAGGATGAGGCTGAAGCACGCTTCTGGACAACAGAGACCAGGAAGGACCACATTAGAATGGTAAGAAGAGCATTATACTTTGACCACATTGATTCTACCCTGGCTGGCAAAGTGCAACACATAGAGATACCCCCTGGGTTATTGTAACAATAAGTAATACAAATGCAACCACTGTAGGTGTTTTAATGGTTTAGCAGTACACTTGGCAAAGTAGGAGGGCAAGGAAGTTGGGATGAGTAATGTATATGAAAAAGTATATGAAGAGCCATCAAGAAGAAAAGGCCAAAAAAAGAAGTTTAAAGAACATTTTGTAATTTTGCCATTATTATCATAACTAAAGTTGCTATTTTATAAATAAATTTTCTGTATGAATGTGTGTATTCTGGTGTGATTTTTAGAAAGATATAAGGAATCATTAAAAAGTACAAAACAGACAACCTACAGAATGGGAGAAAATATTTGCAAATGATGCGACAGACAAGAGCTTTATCTCCAAAATATACAAACAGCTCATACAACTCAACAACAAAAAAACAAACAACCCAATTGAAAAATGGACAGAAGATCTTAATAGACATTTCTCCAAATAACACATACAGATGGCCAGTAAGCACATGAAAAAATGCTCAGCATCACTAATTATTAGAGAAATGCAAATCAAAATTACAATGAGGTACCACCTCACACCGGTCAGAATGGCCAGCATTAAATAGTCTACAAATAACAAGTGCTGGAGAGGGTGTGGAGACAGGAAGCCCTCCTACACTACTGGGGGGAATGTAAGTTGGTGCAGCCACTATGCAAAACAGTGTGGAGATTCCTCAGAAAACTAAAAATAGAATTACCATACGATCCAGCAATCCCACTCCTGGGCGTATACCCAGACAAACCTATATTCAAAAATGCACCCCTATGTTCATAGCAGCACTATTCATAGTAGCCAAGTCATGGACCTAAATGTCCATTGACAGATTAATGGATAAAGAAGATGTGGTATATATATACACACACAATGAAATACTACTCAACCATAAAAAAGAATGAAATAATGCCATTTGCAGCAACATGGGTGCAACTAGAGATTATCATACAAAGTGAAGTAAGTCAGAAAGAGAAAGACAAATACCATATGATAATCACTTATATGTGGAATCTAAAATATGACACAAATGAACCTATCTGTGAACAAAACAGAAACAGGCTCACAGACATAGAGAACAGACTTGTGGTTGCCAAGGGCAAGGGGGTGGGGGAGGAAAGGAAAGGGAATGTGGGATTAGCAGATGTAAACAATATATACAGGGTGGATAAACAACAAGGTCCTACTGTATAGCACAGGGAACTATATTCAACATCCTGTGATAAACCAGAATGGAAAAGACTATAGGTATAAAAGAATGCCTATACGTGTATAACTGAGTCACTTTGCTGTATAGCAGAGATTGGCACAACACTGTAAATCAACTAGACTTCAATAACAAAAAAAGCACAAAACAACGACACAAAGTCTATTCACCTTGTATATTAAAAAGTATATAAAAAAACCAAACAAACAAAAAAAGAAGTATATGAAGAGCCACCAAGAAGAAAATGTTAATATATCAAGGGTAGAAGAGTTGAGTTTAATATACTCAGAGGAAGGGTATAAGCATGAATAGATGTTCTGGTTACAATTTAATATTGAAAAGATCAATTGCTTGATTTATCCATTTGACATTTCGGTGTTTTAGTATTTTGAGTATATGTACATGATTCTTTTGTCCGTGTGCTTAGGTCCACAAAAGTTCAACATTTCAAAGTTGGTTGTTTAGAATTTTTCTGTTGAACCCCTTAAAAAATGTTGGTTGTAAGCCAAGAAAAGCTCATAGGTACCCTACCTGATAGCCATTCAATTCCTTTTGGGGAAGAATGCCAGGCATTTTTGAGATAATTTTATTATTCCTTGTGCTAATTGACAGAGGCTTCATTGTGCTGAGTTGAAGGAATAAATGAATGTGATCCTTCTGCCTGTCTTGCTTCTTTCAGGCTAGAGTAAGATGATGTGGACCACATTCCTGGGATGTTCCTCTTTCTTCCATGGTGCTAGAAAGTTGGTGTAAGGTTGGGGAGCTGCCCCTCTATTGGGCTGGCCTTTCCTTGACTCACCTCTGACACCTCTGGCTCCTTGTCTCACATGCCTAGGTAAGTAAATCCGTGCAGCTCACGTGGGCTATGTGGGGTGGGTGGGCTAAGCCAGTTCTTTTCAAGGCATTAGTAGGCCCTCCCTTTCTGGCTTGCTACTGCTCCCGTTCTGTTCTCTCTTCTTCTGGCAGTCAAAGTCCTCTGGATCAACCTTTTCTTGCTTTGAAGTGGAAAGAGCTGAGATGAACGCTTGAGGGAGGATGAAGGCAAAGTCGGGTTTTGGTTTTATTGAGTTTGAGGCCTCTCAGGCCTCCTTTACTCAGGCAGGAGTCCTCCAGGCAGTCACACTGGAGTTCTAGGTTGAAGTTTGGGTCTAAATCCCTTGTTAGAAATAGTGTTCCATTGACTAGTGAGCCCTCACGGTTACATTTTCTCTGGGAATCTGACAGGGAGGGGTGGTTGATTGAGGGCAGTATTTAGGTGTCTGGAATTATGCCATTAACCTCTCCCAATGCAGATATCTATTGGTATCCCATTTAATGCAACTTACAGTGATGACAAAGAAGTTTACAGAAAACCCACATAGCTAAGTCCTATTTAGAGTATTCTGTCAAAGTGCTTTCCTTGATGTTCGACTAGGCACTTGTAATTTATTAGCTTTCTTTGTAACATAAGATAAGGTATTCTAGGCTACAAAACTTCTCTGAATTGAGAACAAAAGACAGTTTTATCAGTGGAAATTGAGAGGCTTAAGGTCTGGATTTCTCTCCTCACTCCACAATTGAAATGTTTAGATATTTATAATTTAAGGGATCCTAAAACAGGGATGCCTTCATCCCCTAAATCCAAATGTGTATATGTATGTGTATCTTACTTATGCTTATAAATACATATTTCCATATAAGTTTCTATATAAACTATCTATATAAGTATACAAAACTGTGGCCAAACTATATAATAATTTAAAAATAAAGAATTTAAGCTTGAGATAATCACATGTGTGGACCTTTCTGGAACTCAGTTACTTCTACATCATGTTTGCATGGTGGATACTTTGGGTTTTTTTATATACAGCAGGTTCTTATTAATTATCTATTTTATACATATTAGTGTATATATGTCAATCCCAACCCTCCAATTCATCCCACCACCTGGACCAGCCCTTCCCCCACCCACGCTTTCCCCACTTGGTGTCTATAACGTTTGTTCTCTACATCTGTGTCTCTGTTTCTGCCTTGCAAACCGGTTCATCTGTACCATTTTTCTAGATTCCACATATATGCATTAATAGACAATATTTGTTTTGCTCTTTCTGACTTACATCTCTCTGTATGACAGTCTCTAGGTCCATCCACTTCTCTACAAATGACCCAATTTCATTCCTTTTTATGGCAGAGTAATATTCCATTGTATATATGTACCATATCTTCTTTATCCATTCATCTGTTGATGGGCATTTAGGTTGCTTCCATGACATGGCTATTGTAAATAGTGCTGCAATGAACAATGTGGTGCATGTGTCTTTTTTTTTTTTAACCATCTTTATTGGAGTATAATTGCTTTACATTGTTGTGTTAGTTTCTGCTGTATAAAAAAGTGAATCAGCTATATGTATACATATATCCCCATATCCCCTCCCTCTTGTGTCTCCCTACCACCCTCCCTATCCCACCCCTCTACGTGGTCACAAAGCACCGAACTGATCTCCCTGTGCTGTGCAGCTGCTTCCCACTAGCTATCTATTTTACATTTGGTAGTGTATATATGTCCATGCCTCTCTCTTACTTCGTCCCAGCTTACCCTTCCCCCTCCCCGTGTCCTCAAGTCCATTCTCTACATCTGCGTCTTTATTCCTGTCCTGTCCTCATCTTTGCTTTCTTTCATCAGTATCTTATTGTTTTCTGAGTACAGGTCTTTTACCTCCTTAGGTAGGTTTATTCCTAGGTACTTTATTCTTTTTGTTGCAGTGGTGAATGGGGTTGTTTCCTTAATTTCTCTTTCTGATTTTTCATTGTTAGTGTATAGGAATGCAAGAGATTTCTGTGCATTAATCTTGTATCCTGCAACTTTACCAAATTCATTGATTAGCTCTAATAGTTTTCTAGTGGCATCTTTAGGATTCTCTATGTATAGTATCATGTCATCTGCAAATAGTGATGGTTTTACTTCTTCTTTTTCAATTTGTATTCCTTTTATTTCTTTTTCTTCTCTGATTGCCCTGGCTAGGACTTCCAAAACTATGTTGAATAATAGTGGTGAGAGTGGACATCCTTGTCTTCTTTCTGATCTTAGAGGAAATGCTTTCAGTTTTTCACCATTGAGAACGATGTTTGCTGTAGGTTTGTCATATATGGCCTTTATTATGTTGAGGTAAGTTTCCTCTATGCCCACTTTCTGGAGAGTTATCATAAATGGGTGTTGAATTTTGTCAAAATCTTTTTCTGCATCTATTGAGATGATCATATGGTTTTTATTCTTCAATTTGTTAATATGGTTTATCACATTGATTGATTTGCATATATTGAAGAATCCTTGCATTCCTGGAATAAATCCCACTTAAGCATGGTGTATGATCTTTTTAATGTGTTGTTGGATTTTGTTTGCTAGTATTTTGCTGAGGAGTTTTGCATTTATATTCATCAGTGATATTGGTCTGTAATTTTCTTTTTTTGGTAGTATCTCTGTCTGGTTCTGGTATCAGGGTGATGGTGGCCTCATAGAATGAGTTTGGGTGTGTTCCTTCCTCTGCAATTTTTTGGAAGACTTTGAGAAGGATGGGTGTTAGCTCTTCTCTAAATGTTTGATAGAATTCACCTGTGAATCCATCTGGTCCTGGGCTTTTGTTTGTTGGAAGATATTTAATCACAGTTTCAATTTCATTACTTGTGATTGGTCTGTTCATATTTTCTATTTCTTCCTGGTTCAGTCTTGAAAGGTTATACCTTTCTAAGAATTTGTCCATTTCTTCCAGGTTGTCCATTTTATTGGCACAGAGTTGTTTGTAGTAGTCTCTTATGATGCTTCGCATTTCTGCCGTGTCCATTGTAACTTCTCCTTTTTCATTTCTTGTTTTATTGATTTGAGTCCCATCCCTCTTTTTCTTGATGAGTCTGGCTAAAGGTTTATCAGTTTTGGTTATCTTCTCAAAGAACCAGCTTTTAGTTTTATTGACCTTTGCTATTGTTTTCTTTGTTTCTATTTCATTTATTTATGCTCAGATCTTTATGATTTCTTTCCTTCTAGTAACTTTGGGTTTTGTTTCTTCTTCTTTCTCTAGTTCCTTTAGGTGTAAGCTTAGATTGTTTATTTGAGATTTTTCTTGTTTCTTGAGGTAGGATTGTATTGCTATAAACTTCCCGCTTATTACTGCTTTTGCTGCATCCATAGGTTTGGATCATTGTGTTTTCATTGTCATTTGTCTCTCGGTATTTTTTGATTTCCTCTTTGATTTCTTCAGTGATCTATTGGTTATTTAGTTACGTATTGTTTAACCTCCATGTGTTTGTGTTTTTTATGTTTTTTTTTCCCTGTAATTAATTTGTAATCTCAAAGCGTTGCGGTCAGAAAAGATGCTTGTTATGATTTCAATTTTCTTAAATTTACTGAGGCTTGGTTTGTGACCCAAGATGTGAGGTATCCTGGAGAATGTTCCATGTACACTTGAGAAGAAAGCGTAATCTGCTGTTTTTGAATGGAATGCCCTATAAATATCAATTAAATTGATCTGGTTTATTGTGTCATTTAAAGCTTGTGTTTCCTTATTAATTTTCTGTCTAGATGATCTGTCCATTGGTGTAAGTGAGATGTTAAAGTCCCCCACTATTATTGTCTTACTGTTGATTTCCTGTTTTACAGCTGTTAGCAGTTGCCTTATGTATTGAGGTGCCTCTATGTTGCATGCATATATATTTATAATTGTTATGTCTTCTTCTTGGATTGATCCCTTGATAATTATATAGTGTCCTTCCTTGTCTCTTGTAACATTCTTTATTTTAAAGTCTACTTTATCTGAAATGAGTATTGCCACTCAGCTTTCTTTTGATTTCCATTTACATGGAATATCTTTTTCCATGCTCTCACCTTCAGTCTGTATGTGTCCCTAGGTCTGAAGTAGGTCTCTTATAGATAGCATATATATGGGTCTTGTTTTTGTATCCATTCAGCGAGCCTGTGTCTTTTGGCTGGAGCATTTAATCCATTTACATTTAAGGTAATTATTGATATGTATGTTCCTCTTACCATTTTCTTAATTGTTTTGGGTTTGTTTTTGTAGGTCCTTTTCCTCTCTTGTGTAAAGCTTTTGATTTCTCCATTGAATCTGAATGAGATCCTTGCCAGGTAGAGTAATCTTGGTTGTGGGTTCTTCCCTTTCCTCACTTTAAATATATTGTGCCACTCCCTTCTGGCTTGTAGAGTTGCTGGTGAGAAATCAGCTGTTAACCTTATGGGAGTTCCCTTGTATGTTATTTGTTGTTTTTCCCTTGTTGCTTTTAATAATTATTCTTTGTCTTTAATTTTTGTCAGTTTGGTTATTATGTGTCTTGCTGTGTTTCTCCTTGGGTTTATCCTGCCTGGAACTCTCTGTGCTTCCTGGACTTGGGTGGCTATTTCCTTTCCCATGGCAGGGAAGTTTTCGACTATAAACTCTTCAAATATTTTCTCGGATCCTTTTTCTCTCTTTTCTCCTTCTGGGACCTGTATAGTGTGAATATTGGTGTGTTTAATGTTGTCCCAGAGGTCTCTTAGCTGTCTTCATTTCTTTTCATTCTTTTTTCTTTATTCTGTTCTACAGCAGTGAATTCCACCATTCTGTCTTCCAGGTCACTTTTCCATTCTTCTATCTCAGTTATTCTGCTATTGATTCCTTCTAGTGTATTTTTCATTTCAGTTATTGTATTATTTATCTCTGTTTGTTTGTTCTTTAATTCTTCTAGGTCTTTGTTAAACATTTCTTGCATCTTCTTGATCTTTGCCTCCATTCTTTCTCCAAGGTCCTGGATCATCTTCACTATCATTATTCTGAATTCTTTTTCTGGTTGCCTATCTCCACTTCATTTAGTTGTTTTTCTAGGTTTTATCTTATTATTTCAACTGGTACATAGCCCTCTGCCTTTTCATTTTGTCTGTCTTTCTGTGAATGTGGTTTTTGTTCCACAGACTGCAGGATTGTAGTTCTTCTGCTGTCTGCCCTCTGGTGGATGAGGCTATCTAAGAGACTTGTGCAAGCTTCCTGATGGAGGGAGTGGTGGTGGGTAGAGCTCAGTGTTGCTCTGGTAGGCAGAGCTCAGTAAAACTTTTATCCACTTGTATGCTGATGGGAGGGGCTGAGATCCCTCCCTGTTGGTTGTTTGGCCTGAGGTGACCCAGCTCTGGAGGGTACAGGCTCTTTGGTGTGGCTAATGACAGATTCTGGGAGGGCTCATGCCAAGGAGTACTTCCCAGAACTTCTGCTGCCAGTGTCCTTGTCCCTTCAGTGAGCCACAGCCACCCCATGCCTCTGCAGGAGCCCCTCCAACACTAGTAGGTAGGTCTGTTCAGTCTCCTATGGGGTCACTGCTCCTTTCCCTGGGGTCACTGCTCCTTTCCCTGAGTCCTGATGCACACACTACTTTGTGTGGGCCCTCCAAGAGTGGAGCCTCTGTTTCCCCCAGTCCTGTTGAAGTCCTGCAGTCAAATCCCACTAGCCTTCAAAGTCTGATTCTCTGGGAATTCCTCCTCCCATTTCTGGACCCCCAGGTTGGGAAGCCTGATGTGGGGCTCAGAACCTTCACTCCAGTGGGTAGACTTTTGTGGTATAATTGTTCTCCAGGTTTTGAGTCATCCACCCAGTGGTTATGGGATTTTATTTCATTGTGATTGTGCCCCTCCTACCACCTCATGGCAGCTTCTCCTTTGTCTTTGAATGTGGGGTATCTTTTTTGGTGAGTTCCAGTGTCTTCCTGTCAATGATTGTTCAGCAGTTAGCTGTGATTCCGGTGCTCTCGCAAGAGGGAGTGAGCGGGCGTCCTTCTACTCCGCCATCTTGAACCAATCTCTGTACATTGCCAGGCAAGAATGGAGGCGGGAACGGGTCTCCCAGGTTTGGACTTAGAGTTGGTAGCAGATGAAGCATTCTGACCGAGGAGCAGAAAAGGAAGGAGGGCAGGGGATAGGATGGATGGCCACTCCTCCTCACTGGCTGAGCTGGTGTCTGGACTTACTGAGGCTCAGGTTCTTTGTGTCTCAGTGCAGAAGGAATTCAGAGAGAGGCAAGTGATAGGCAAGAAGTAGATTTATTAGTGTAGGATGCTTGTAAGAGATACAGGTGGGCAGGTGAGAGAGCTCTCTGCATGGTGGATTAAATGCCCTCAAGATCAATTCTAATTCCAGCTCTAAAATTCCATAATTCTATAACATTACAGTAATAATAAAATCTTTGTAATTATATGCATAGTTGTCTGTACCTCATTTATATTCAGAATACTTGAATCCAATCCCTTACAACATTCAAGTAGAATCAGGGGACACAAAAAGATAAATGAGACATGGTCCCTTCCTAAAGATATTATCGATCCAATAGGGGAGCTAACAATGTACGAATAGCTTACACTTAGTAGGGCAATTTCTGTATAATGTGGTAAATTAAAAACTAGGAATTTTTCAACTCAATTCTTCCAGATTGTCCCTTAAGCTTCAAGACACTGCTTCCTCCAGGATGTTTTCTTGTGCCTCAAGATTGGACTAGTGGCTTCAGCTCTGCGCCCTCAGAGTCTATGCATACTTTTATCACAAATTTCCATATTTTAGTTAAATTATTTTCCCCATGTTTCTCTTATCCAGGAAACTGTAAGCTCTTTGAGGGTAAGAGCAATGTGTTACTTATCTTTGTATTCGTAGCACATAGCATATTGTCTGGAACATAAAAAATTCTTAATCAGTGATAATTGATCTGAACAATAATTGAAATGGATAATTTTATAAAGTTATATTACTTTATATATAGCATAATACCATGAAGTTCATGAAAAATTTTCACATCCTTATTTTATTTAACCTTCACACCAACTATAACATCTAGGTCCTGTTATTATTCAACTTTATAGAGAAAAGGAGACTCATAAAATTAGCAATAGACCAAACAAGGAAAATCCCTAATCATAAGACCAGTATTTTTTGTAAGTTATACAAAAGTTCTTTGTAAGCTGTAAAGGACATGCATACGTATCAGGCTTATGCATTGTATTACTTTAAATTTTCCTTCTGCTTCTATTTGCTTTCATATTTTGTCAGCCTCTTTTCTGGCACTTCATAGAGTATAAAGAGTTCACTCTGACCACTTTGACAAACATTGCAAATTCCCCACCCATTACATGAGGTGAGGAATCCCTACCAAGCAAAGGGCAATAGATTTTCAAGTCAATGAAATGAAATTTTGAATTATACATGGAGATAAAATAACTATGTTTTTAAAATGAGGCTTCACGCGACAACAGTGTCAGCTGACTAGCTTATCTACAGACATTTTCTGAGGAAATCTGCCTTTTTGACAATGGCGGCTATAGCCATGCTTTTAAACATAGAATGCTCTCGTATGTTCCAGGTGATCCTGACACTCTGGCTTCAATGTTAAGCCCAAGGATCGATATCTGACCTGGAGTCAAACCTTCATAGGCTAATCATGGCATATGGAGTGCCCATATATTTACTGATTGGCAGGTGGAGGCTTAATCAGATTCTTATTCTTGGAGAATTCAAATGCAAATAAGAAGCATTATATCTCAACATATTCATTGTTTGCTTTCTAGCCCTGCTTCCTTGTATCTTTAAGGTACCCTACCCCACACCAGAAACAGAAATAAAGATTTAAGAAACTGCTCACCAAGTTTGAGACCACAGTTTCCAATGCTTGCACAAAAATCATTTTTTTTTCTACTCTGAAAAAAATAAGTAAGTCTGAAGAAGGGGAAAAGAGAGGAAAGGGTGCAGGAGGGAGGCTGGGAGGATAGGAGAACAGTAGGGAGTAGGTTTCTTCAATTGAGAAGGAAAAGAAAGGTCACAAGGAATATATTGTAAAGTAGAAGACTCCAGCCAAGCTGGCATTGAGTGGAGGTGCCTCTCTGGCCTGTGGCTTGAGGTCAAATTAAGGTTCAAGGATCTTGGACACTTGTTAGGCCTTCAGAAGGTGGGAGCTTGTACTTCTTGCATGGGGATGGGGGCACACTGTGATGGAACCGAACCAGGCAATTGAGAATTTCCCTAAATTCCGTGGCAATGGTAGACCCACTGTCATTGTTACAGAAACCTTATAAGTCGACAGTTGTTGTAGGCTAGTAGAAGAGGAGAGAGGTGGGATAATTGAGTCTCTATAATCTGAAAATACTTGACTATCGTTCAACAGGTGAAACAAAGTGCTGCCTTGTATACTGTATATTTAAGGCTTGGTTTGCTGCTACTTGGACTGTCTTCTCTAACTCCTTACTTCCTTCTATACATACTAGTATAATAAACACCAGAACATCTCTCTCTATTCTTTGCAAACTTCAGGAGCTTAACACAGCCATCTTTAATAAACTATGGGAGGTTGACTAGTCAGGATAGGCCTGGTTATGCTGTAGTAACTGAAATACAACCCCCAAACCTCAGTAGCTTAAAACTATAGGGTTTATTTCTTGTGGATGCCCATAGTGGGTAATCTGAGGGTTATATTCTCCAGTGTGCTCTCTTCAGGACTCAGACTGATGAAGCTGCTCCAGCTGGAGGTTGCTGCTCACTGTGGCAAAGCGAAAGAGAGCCACACACTCCTTATTATTTTGCACTGGCTCCATAAAGTATCTGCCAGGAACTTATGCTCACATTTCATTGGCCAAAGTAAGTCACATGGTCACATGTAACTTCAAACTGGCCCTGAAGTGCATCCTCTTAGGTGCCAAATGTGTTGTGGACAGCACCAATTATGACAGGAGAAGGAAGGAAACATCTAGATAAAGTAAGATTTCTGTGATTTTGAAGGAAAGCAATATTACCACCTTGAATAGTCATTCAAAAAAGTGGACCATTTGTACTATGGTTTGGAGAACTTTTTGCCATATAGCGTTATTTTTCTTGAAACAGTACTTGTATTAGGACAGTTTTTTGCAAGGCAATTTATGACTAAGCTGTCTTGGACAACATACCATTTCTAGGGGACGAAGGAACATGTGCTGTGAAAAATTAGAAAAAGTGTGACCATGTAGTTGTGGTCTATATTCCTAGTTCAATGACTTGTGTATGATAGATTTTAAGTTAATGCTTGATGAACTTTAGGTTTTGAAACCTAAATGTTTTGAAGCATAGTGACTATAACTGGGAGATATGGTTAAAAGGAAACACAAATTCAAAGGGGATGTGATTTTCTCCATCAAAAAACCTAGCATTCATTTATCACTTTATAAACTACATCTTGAAGAATTGTTGGGTCACTCTAGATTTAAGCAGATACTTCATAGAAAGTATCATATATTTAAACATTTTGAAAAACATTTCTACCATGTGAAGATCTATAGAAATTATGATAAGTTCATCTACAGTAATAGAGCAAAACTAGCTTTCAGATATATTTTGTTACTTTTTTTTTTTTTTTTTGCGGTACGCGGGCCTCTCACTGCTGTGGCCTCTCCCGTTGAGGAGCACAGGCTCCGGACGCACAGGCTCAGCAGCCATGGCTCACGGGCCCAGCTGCTCCGCGGCATGTGGGATCTTCCCGGACTGGGGCACGAACCCGTGTCTCCTGCATCGGCAGGCGGACTCTCAACCACTGCGCCACCAGGGAAGCCCTTCAGATATATTTTGAAGTCACACAATGAAGTAGAAATTCAATAATGATTTTGAGAATTCCAGTGTGGGGGAAAAATAGGTTTTTTGTTTCTCTTTCCACTCTTCAGAGAATATAAGTAATAAAGACCTGAAGTTATACTTTACTATCTCCAAATTGAGTTCATCATCATTAAAAGAAATCATGATTTAACTATTCAATGTGTCATATATTTAGCAGGCCCTTCACTAATTGTAGTCCTCTTTACTGGGTGTGCCAGATGTTGCCTGGATGTATAAGCCACAGAGGCATCATAATATTTTGTAGTAAAAAATTCCTGGCACCACCTCAGTCTTTTCTTGTGTAGGAGTGCTGTAGGGAGAAAATAACAGAAATGAATTTCTAAAGACTGTAATTCTTGAAGATTTTCTGCCTAATTATTTTTATACAAATTACCCCTCTCACTCCACTGTTGCAGAGATTACTAAAAAAAAAAAAAATTTAACTTTAATCCTTGTAAAAAGCCACAGGACTATTACGGCTAAGCATTTGAAAGCTCTTCTATTAATGCAGGAAAATGTTAGAGTGCTTTGAACATTCTCTGTTTAGTTACCTAATTATTTCAGTTTGAAAATTTAACTGAGGTTTACTTATGCTTTGAAAGTTCACACAAATTTTAAAGGATAAAATTTGCCTCAAGATTTATGAGAGCCAGTGATGGTGTTGGATATTTCCATACTGTATACAAGAACTTTCCAAGTGGATGATAATTTAGCAAATAAATATTTCTGTTAGTGTTAGTCTGTTTATATTTTAACAGTCATATAGATCTGGAAATGGAGCCCTACTTTTCTGGGAAGATGACATTTTTTTTTAACTTTTTATTTTGAAAAATTCAAAGTTGAAAAAAATGAACACCTATAAAATACCTTGCAAGTATATCAGTTGTTAGAATTGTTACTTTTATTTTCTCTTTTACTTCACATATGTGTATGCGTGTGTTTGTTCAGTGTGCAGAATCATTTAAAAATAAGTTGCGGGGCTTCCCTGGTGGCGCAGTGGTTGAGAATCTGCCTGCTAATGCAGGGGACACGGGTTCGAGCCCTGGTCTGGGAAGATCCCACATGCCGCAGAGCAACTAGGCCCGTGAGCCACAACTACTGAGCCTGCGCGTATGGAGCCTGTGCTCCGCAACAAGAGAGGCCGCGATAGTGAGAGGCCCGTGCACCGCGATGAAGAGTGGCCCCTGCTTGCCACAACTAGAGAAAGCCCTCGCACAGGAATGAAGACCCAACACAGAAATAAATAAATAAATAAACAAATAACCATTTGAAGCCCTTAAAAAAAAAAATAAGTTGCAAGCACCGGGCCACTGCATTCCTAGATATGTCACCATTATCTCTTAAAAACTAGGATGTTTTCCTACATACTGCAATGCCTTTATTACACCTACAGTTTTAACATTTATACAATATTATTATCTAATATACAGTCAGTACTCAAATTTCCTCAGTTGTGCTGATAATGTTCCTTATACCCCCTTTCAGAAAAATCCAGCAATCAATCCAGGGTCACACATTGCATTTAGTTGTCTTGCCTCTTGAATCTCTTTAATCTAAATGAGTTCACAGGCCTTTGTTTTGTCTTTCATACTGTGACATTTTTTAACAGTCATGATCAATTGTCTTGGAGAATGTCCCTCGACCCTCCTCGATCTTTTCACATAAACAATGCTAATTAATTACATTCCTTTTCTGAAAAAATAAGCATTTATATTAAGACTTTATAGCCACCTGTACATTTCTTTTTTTTTTTTTTTTTTCTTTTTGCGGTATGCGGGCCTCTCACTGTTGTGGCCTCTCCCGTTGCGGAGCACAGGCTCCGGATGCGCAGGCCCAGCGGCCATGGCTCACGGGCCCAGCCGCTCCGCGGCATATGGGATCCTCCCAGACCGGGGCACGAACCCGTATCCCCTGCATCGGCAGGCGGACTCTCAACCACTACGCCACCAGGGAGGCCCCCACCTGTACATTTCTGATTTTGCACATCGTCTACAACAGATTTGGATTAGAAGTGGATTAGTGTTATTTTCTGGAGACATCTGAGAACCTGGCTTAGAGGATGAAGGTAGGGAGTCACTGGATGTATCTTCAGTTTGTCTCCTCGGTTCCTTCCAAACTCAGTTAATCCAATAAGTCACTGTCATAGGAATTTCCCTACAATTGCACTCTTTGTTCCAGTCTTTCCTCTACCTAAGAACCTGGTAGGTATATAACATAGTGTTTAAGTGCTCTGAGCCACACTGTCCTAGGTTTGAATCCCAGACCTGTCCAGTATTAACGCAGCAAGTATTAATCTTACTAACCTTAGGCAAATTTCTTAATCTCTTTAAAAAGTGTTTCTTCATCTGTAAATATCACAAGATTATTGTGATGGTTGAATAAAATCATGTGTATTAAGAGACAATAAATAATGAATTATAAATAGTAATTTATTAATGATATAATAAATCATGAATAATTATAAACCATTATACTGGCTTCTTATCATCTCTAGTCTGAAATCCCTACTCTTCAGTCTGGTCTTTGGTGATCACCATATAGCCATATGATCTCCATCACCACCATATATCTTTGTCTTCCACTATTTCCATCTATCATGGTACTTTTTTTTTTTCACTGCACCTGACGCAGGGTAGGAACTCAGAACATGTTGAATGAATGAGTGAATGTGTTAAGTTCCTTCTTCATTTCTTTGCTTTTATCGCCTCGAATTGCCTTTCTTCTTTTTGTCCCCCAACAAATCATTAACAGATTCTGATTAAATGTCAAGTCATGTGTTACAGGGACTGTTCTCTGTACTTTAGGGAATGGCAAGATTTATTAGATACAACTTCTTTCCTTTCTGCTCTGAATGAATTTACAGACTAGTTGAGATGATAAGATATATTCAAATAATAAAAAGACAGCAGAGGAAGTGATATGCCACAAGAGAGATACAGAGAGTGTTCTGAGAAAGTTGAGAGGAGGAAAATATTGTTTGGTGGTGGTGGTAGCCTTTGAGATATTATGCCTTGAAGGGTGGATGGAACTGGTTCAAACATTGGCCCTGAATGGTGGGATAGGATGCTGGGAGTGAATCATGGACATGCTAGACAGAAGAACCATCAGGGTGAACAAAAGTACAGGGTGGAGAGAGCAAGTGGTTTCATTTAGCTGGAGCAGACCATAAAAAGGAGTAGTGGTACATGCAGATTGAGAGGCAGATTGGAACTGATTTTGCTTGGTCCGACCTAGTGGTTTCACCACTGAACCATCAAGAAAAAGAGGGAAGGAAGGAAAGAAGGGAGGAAGGAAGGAAGAAAGGAAGGAAGGAAGGGAGGGCAGGAAGGGAGGAAGGAAGGGAGAGAGGGAAGGAAGGGAGAAAGGAAGAAAGGAAGGGAGGAAGGGAGGAAAGGAAGGAAGGGAGGGAGGGAGGAAGGAAGGGAGGAAGGGAAGGAAGGAAGGAAGGGAAGGAAGGAAGGGAGGAAGGAAGGGAGAAAGGAAGGAAAGAAGGAAGGGAGGAAGGAAGGGAGAAAGGAAGGAAAGAAGGAAGGGAGGGAGGAAGGGAGAAAGGAAGGAAAGAAGGAAGGGAGGGAGGGAAGGAGGGAAAGAAGGGAGGGCTACCTAGTTTTTTTAAATTATTTTTTGTTGAGCGACTTTTTTTTTTAATTGGAGTATAATTGCTTTACAATGTTGTGTTTGTTTCTGCTGGACAAGGAAGTGAATCAGCTATATGTATACCTATTCCCCTCCCTCTTGGACCTCCCTCCCACCCCACCCCCCATCCTACCCATCTAGGTCGCCACAGAGCACCGAACTGACCTTCCTGTGCTTTAGAGCAGGTTCCTGCTAGCTATCTATTTTACGCATGGTAGTGTCTATATGTCAATCCTAATCTCCCAATTCGTCCCACACTCCCCTTCCCCATTTAATAAATTCTTTTGGGTAAAAATGGTTTGGGTGACATATTTGTGATGTCTATTTTATTATTTTTATTTATTTTTTTAATTTTTTTATTGGAGTATGAATATCTTTGCCTTTTCTTTCAAACCAAATCTGTGTAATAATGTTTACATCCATACATACACCCATTTAAATACTATGTTGTTTACTTAGTAGCTCTTTAAAGCACTTCATGTGGCTTAATGTGAAAAATACAAGCAAAAAATTCACAAACCATTGAATTAAATTATTTTTTTGCTTGCCTTCTTCATCGAATGGTTAGTTGTAAACACAGATGTATAGGCAATATACATAGACTTTTTTTCTCTTTTAGAAAATACAACTTACTTCTTTGTTGTCTGTTCCTATCACAAGGTAGATAAATATGCTTGAAGTATGAAACATTAATCCGTCATAAATCCAACAGTTACTGTTTTCAAAGCGTTCAACTCTAGTGTGGGATATAATAAATTTAGAAATACAAGGTGAACACGATAGCTTTGAGGCATAATATGGATACAAGTGTTGAAGGAATATGCAAAAGAGAGATCACTGTGGGCTGAATCTAAAATTGCATATGGGGGCTTCCCTGGTGGTGCAGTGGTTAAGAAGCTGCCTGTCAATGCAGGGGACAAGGGTTCGAGCCCTGGTCTGGGAAGATCCCACATGCTGCAGAGCAACAAAGCCCCTGTGCCACAACTACTAAGCCTGCGCTCTAGAGCCCGCAAGCCACAACTACTGAAGCCTGCGCGCCGAGAGCCCGTGCTCCACAACAATAGAAGCCACTGCAATGAGAAGCCCGTGCACTGAAAGGCAGAGTAGCCCCCGCTCACCGCAACTAGAGAAAACCCGTGCGCAGAAACGAAGACCCAATGTAGCCAAAAATAAATTTAAAAATAAATTTTAAAAATAAATAAATAAAATAAAATTGCATATGTAGGCTGATTCTCAACCAAATCAAGCAAGTCTCAATGTCCAGTCCCATCACAGCAGTACTATGGGAATATTACAGAGCTAGCAGTTATTGAGTGCTTACATTATGCTGAGAATGTTACATATATTTTTTTCTTTTTACAGTGACTCTTTAATGAATGTATTAACATCCCCATTTTCCAGATGAGGAAACAAAGGTCGATAGGTGTAACTTACCTATAGGTATATAACTAGTTAGTGGGTAAGCAGGGATTTGAAATCAGTTCTGCCTGGCTTCCAGGCCTGGATTTATTCCTGCGTGTCACACTATGCTTTAGAGCAGCGGTCCCCAACGTTTTTGGCACCAGGGACTGGTTTCATGGAAGACAGTTTTTCCACGGACAAGGGTGGGCATGGGGGATGGTTCAGGCGGTAATGCGAGCCATGGGGAGCATCAGATGAAGCTTGGCTCGCTCATCCGCCGCTCACCTTCTGCTGTGCAGCCTGGTTCCTAACAGGCCGTGGACCAGTACCAGTCCTTGGCCCAGGGGTTGGGGACACTTGCTTTAGAGGGCTTTGTCCCCCATAGCTTCCCATCCTGAGGCTTCTGGTGTTCTAAGCACTCTCGATAGCAAAGATCTCAGCAGAACGTTGGTCTTGCACATTCTGACTTCTGTGCTTTGTTCCTTTCTGTTGGAATTGTCAACCTGAGCCAAGATTGTTTTTATTTCTGCCTTCAGATCTTTTGCCATCTGTTTGTTGATCTGGTGAGACAATTCACAGAGCAGTTTATTTGCATGGAGGCTGAGAAGCTTTTGGGGAAATATCTTGAGCTTTTGTGTCCACTTGCAAGGGTTGAGCTTACATAATGGAGAGAAGTCCATTTCTCTTGTGAGAAAAGAATTCCTAAGGTTGGGAAACAGTACTAGTGTCTTACATCTCAGAAGAGGGAACTATTCTGAAAATAGCTTAGTTACTGTTAACTTGAATCACTGTTGTTATGAAATACTTTTATTCCCCCATCCACTCTGCCACTGAACCTGTGTCTGGCTCTCTGCCCTCATCATGCTAACAACAAATCAACTTTTCCCCTCCACTGATATGTGAACACTGCCAGCTGTAGAAACCGAGTTCAGAGAAACCCACCACTGGTCTTTGCCTTACTGAATAGTAAACCACTCTGAAACCAAGAAAACAAAGCATAGTATGGAACTGTGTACTGAATGTCTCACATTATTTTTAATAAAAAAAAATTGGCATCTTTTTTCCCCATATGGGGAAGTTTTGCAGAGAATTTTTGGGAAATATTTTTCAATGTTTTTTTAAACTATGTTTTTACCTTTTATTTTTCAAGTAAAAACAGAGTATATGCTTGTGATAAAATCATTTAACATACATTAAAGTAGAAAGAAAGAAATAAACATGACACAGAACTTCATTACGCAGATATAACTGATGTTAAATTTTGGTGTATTTTTACCATCTAGTTTATTTTCATACCATTCTTTACCATATGATCTTTTTGTCATCATTTTTAAATACATAGTTAATATCATACCATATATTTATACACACATATATAAAGATAGTTTTTATATAGTTTGCATGCATATACAAACACACATATATGTGTATATAGTTTTTATGTACAGTTATTGTAAGGACAAATAAAAATAAAAATAGCAGGCTGAATGTTCCCTATTGCAAATAAGGGAAGAGAATTCTCCTTTTTCTTAGAGCATTTACTTTAGAAAACTTGTATTTTTAAGTACTTTCTTTTCTCTGAAATGTATATAAATTCTTTAGAAGACTAGAAAGGCATTTTGTCACTTTCTGACCCAGGGATGTTTTCCTCTGGGGACCTGGGAGCCACCTCTTTGAACGTAGACATTGAGAGGGACAGTACCCCTTTCTCTAGTCTCTGGCAAGGCAGAAGCCTATCTTTGTTTGGTGCCTTGCTCCACATTGCAAAACTTCCTCCTGCCATAAAGATATGAGAAGTTTGTTTCTCCTCTGGATAAAGCCAAGTATCTAACCAACCCAGATGGTCACCCTAATTACCAGGTAAATTAGGATATACTATGTATGACAAATGGTACTGTCATGTCCTCTTACTTGAGGACTAGTTACTGTTTATCTTGAGGACATGTATGTAATGGGTTGTGTCTGCTTGGCTGTATAAGAGGGTGAGATTCCTTTCTGTCTTTGCAATCTCTTAGTGCGTTGCCTGTGATGTACATCTCATTCTGCTTTAATTTTTATTCAATAATGAAAGTGTTTTCTTCCTTTACTACTTTTGTGGAGAAGATTTTTGCAGGGAGAAGATTTGTTTTAATAACATTTTCCCAACATTATATGTGTACGACTGTGTGTGTGTGTGTGTGTGTGTGTGTGTGTGTGTGTGTATATGTGTACAACATAATAGCATAGGACTATTCTAAGTCTTAGATGAAAGACAGTAGGAAGAGGTGCTTGGTAAGATCTTATCTTCCTTACATTTCTTATTAATATCTCCTAATTAGAAAATACTCAGATTATCCAATTTGGGTTTTAAAAATACATAAAGTAAAATAATTATTTGCAGTCCTTGACATCCATACATTTCTAGCTTTTTAGACGGGCCACCTGTCTTTTGATCTAACTGATAATAAAGTTTTTGAAAAGCGGAGGATAATCTAAAACAACTTAAACACCAATTAATTTCTTATAAGAAATGAAAATTAGAAGATTTGTTCTACTAGACTAAAAAAGTTAGTCCTAACACACTTTTTTGCCATATTGTATTAATATAAAGAACATTAAAATCATTTATGGGGAAAAACAAATATATAAAAAGGTTATCTATGAATTAATAAAAGGAACAGAAAATGTCAAATTGAATGTAAATGTCAATAGCAATTAGGTATAATATATTATTTTCTTTTTCTTTGTGCAGGTTATTGCATTCAAGGTCACTGTCATGCTTGATGATATTATAGGCTCAATGTTATTTAATTCTGGTGGCATTGTTACATTTTTTTGATTATTCTTTTACTAGAGTGAAAAGTAACAAATGTCGGTGACTTTTTTTTTTAAAGGAGAACTGTGCAGCATTTTATTGAGGAAAACTTTGAGCAAATAAGTGTGTAAGGAGCAGGGTATTATGAAATCTCATATTTCCATCACACAGTTTTAATGATTATCTACTGGTAGCCAATGCTGCTTCATCTATATCCCTATTGATTTTTGACCCATTCCCTGTTGATATATCTGAAGGAAACATTGTTATTTTCTGAATATTGTTTATCAACAATGAAACATTAGTATAACATCAAGAAATATATAATAATTATTAAGGTTGACTCTTTTTCTCTTAAACAGGGCTGATAATTTCTATTGTGACTGAAATGCTAATTATCTTTAATGTTTTTCTCTCTGTGATGTTAACTGACTTCCTCCCATCATGATTTCACTTAGAAATTTAGTGTACACTTAGAAAATACCTAAATTCAGAGAGTGTGACTTCAGAATACCTGTCCACGTCACTATTACACTCTGATGACCAGGAGGTTGATGCCTGGGAAACTGTCTTGCATCATGCTTGAATCTCAAACTTAATTTGCAGTATTATTCCTTCATCTATTTTTCTCAGCATTTTCATATTTATTATCTGGGTGAGGAAAGAATATTTCATGCACTGCTACCAGACGTAGTACTAAAAGTCATAAGTCTGGTAATTTTCTTTTAACTATAAAACTGATAAATACACATTTTAGGAAATTTGGACAATACAGAGAAGTGAAAAGAGAAAGCAAGAAATAGTCACCCATTATTCCACCATTTAGATAAACACTAACATTTTATGTCTTTTATTTGAAATCTTTTTTCAGTGCCAATAAATAGCATTAAGTTCCACATTAAAGTCATTTGGAGAAATTTACTCTTAGATCTTATGAGACTTGGCACTTGGAAATTTGTAATCTTGTATTCACTAAAGTTGTTAGTATAATTAACATAATTCAGTTATTTTGGGCAACAGATGTTAGTTTATTGCTTGACCTAAAATTAAATCAATTTTACAGGTATTTGTATTTCAAGCCATATAATAATTTAAAAGTAAACACTGAGTATCAGTCATGGAGTTTAATTATTGTTACTTCATTGAACTTGTAATTCTGACTAGGTTCCATAGACTGACTGTGTCTCCCCAAAGTTCGTATGTTGAAACCATAACCCGCAATGTGATGGTATTTGGCGCCACTTCCAAACCGTTTGGGAGGTGATTAGGTTTAGATGAGGTCATGAGGGTGAAGTCCCCATGGTGGATTAGTGTTCTTCTAAAAAGAGGAAGAGACACAAGATCTTTCTCTGTGTTCGTGTACCAAGGAATGACAATGTGAGGGCCTAACCAGGAAGAGGGCCCTCACCAAGAACCTGACCATGCTGGCACTCTCATCTTGGACTTCCAGCCTATAGATCATGAGAAATAAGTGTCTGTTGTTTTAGCTACCAGGTGTATGGTATTTTGTTATAGCAGGCTGAACTAAGACACTGGGTTTGTGAAAAGAAGCAAAAAGAGGGCTTCCCTGGTGGCGCAGTGGTTGAGAATCTGCCTGCTAATGCAGAGGACACGGGTTCGAGCTGCGGTCTGGGAGGATCCCACATGCCGTGGAACAACTAGGCCCGTGAGCCACAACTACTGAGGCTGCGCGTCTGGATCCTGTGCTCTGCAACAAGAGAGGATGCTATAGGGAGAAGCCCGCGCACCACGATGAAGAGTGGCCCCCGCTTGCCACAACTAGAGATAGCCCTCGCACAGAAATGAAGACCCAACACAGCAAAAATAAATAAATTAATTAATAAAAACTCCTACCCGTAACATCTTCTTAAAAAAAAAAAAAAGCAAAAAGAGTGAAAAGGTCAAGATAGACAATTAATGTGGACTGTTAGTTCCCCAAATCCTTTCTTCTTCTTTTTAGTCTCATTCTCATCTACTTCCTTCTCTTCTTCTGTCTCCTTGCTCTCCTTCTCTCTGCCACCTCTACTGGTAGAGATGTCCGCCACATGCTACCTTGCTTGAAGGAGAAGTATTAAGCCACCATTGAGTCTCCATTTTTTTTTTCTGAGATGGAGTGTGTCTTAGGAGCAAAGGTTATGAAATTCATCACCTGGGTTTATATAATGGCCATCTGTGAATTTTTTGGAATTGGCAGGTGATAAGGTGAGCCTGAACTGGTTTGGAGATGAACTGGTTTGGAGATGAAAATAGAATTATCATGGGATAATTCCATTTTTAATTTTTAAAGGAATGACCATATTGTTTTCCACAGAAGCTGTACCATTTTACATTCCTACAAACTATGCACAAGGTTTCCAATTTTTCCACGTTTTCACCAACACTTGTTATATTGTTTTTAAAGTTTTTTTGGATAGTAGCTATCCTAATAGATGTGAGCTGGTATCTCATTGTAGTTTTGATCTGCATTTCTCTAATGATTAGTGATGTTGAGCATCTTTTCATGTGCTTATTGGCCATTTGTATGTCTTCTTTGGAGACATACCTATTTAGATCCTTTGCCCATTTTTGAATCCAGTTTTTGTTTTGTTGTTGAGTTTTAGTAGTTTTCCATATATTTTGGATATTAATCCCTTATCAGATATATGCTTTTCAAATATTTTCTTTCATTCTTTGGGTTTCCTTTTTACCCTGTTGATGGCATCTTTTGATGCACAAATTTTTGAAAATTTCATGAAGTCCCATTTGTCTACTTTTTTTAAATTGTCTGTGCCTTTGGTATCATGTCTAAGAAAACCATTGGCAAATCCAATCTTGTGAAGCTTTACCCTTATGTTTTCTTCCAAGAGTATTGTAGTTTTAGGTCTTATATTTAGGTCTTTTATTGATTTTCAGCTTATATGATTGATTTTGAGGTTATTTCTGTATATGGTATTAGGTAAGGGCCCAACTTCATTCTTTTGCAAGTGAATATCTAGTTTTCCCATCACCATTTGTTGATTAGATTTTTTCCATTGAATAGTCCTGGCACCCTTGTCAAAAATCATTTAGATAGATATATGTGAGTGTTTATTTCTGGGCTTTCTATTTTACTCCATTGGTTTATATTTCTGTCTTTATGCTAATACCACATTGTTTCTATTACCATAGATTTGTAGAAAGTTTTGAAATCAAAAAGTGTGAGTCCTCCAGCTTTGTTCTTCTTTTTCAAGATTGTTTTGATTATTTGGGGCCCATTAAGATTCCATATGAATTTTAGGATGGGTTTTTTGCTATTTCTTCAAAAATTATTGGGATTTTGATAGGGATTGCATTGAATCCATTGATCACATTGGGTAGTAATGACATCTTAACAACATGAAGTCTTCTAATTCACGAACATGGACTGTGTTTCTATTTACTTGTCTTCCTTTAATTCTTTCAGAAATGTCATCATTTTCATTGTAAAAGGCTTGGTTAAGCTAATTCCTAAGTATTTTCTTCTTTTTGAGGCTGTTGTAAATGGAATTGTTTTCTTAATTTCCTTTTGGGATTGTTCACTGTTAGGGTATTGAAATGCATTTGATTTTTGTGTGTTGATTTTGTATCTTACTAAATTCATTTATTAGTTCTAATAATGTTTTCGTGGAATCTTTAGGGTTTTTACATATAAGTTCATATCATCTGCAGAGGTAATTTTACTTCTTTCTTTTCAATTTGGATTATATCTTTTTCTTACCTAAGTGCTCTGGATATAAGTTCCAGTACTGTGTTGGACAGAGATGGTAAATGTGGGCATCATTGCCTTGTTCCTGATCTTAGAGGGAAAGCTTTCAGTCTTTCACTGTTGAGTACAATTTTGTGTGTGTGTGTGTGTGTATGGGTTTTCATATATGACTTAACTATGTTGAGGTAGTTTCTTTCTATTCCTAGTTTGTGAGTGTTTTTATGATAAAATTATGTTGAATTTTGTCAAATGCCTTTTCTGCATCAATTGAGATAATCATGTGGGTTTTTTTCCCCTTCATTCTGTTAATGTGGTGTATTACAATGATTGATTTTCTTATGTTGAAACGTCCTTGCATTCTGGGAATAAATCCCACTTGGTCATGGTATATAATCCTTTTAATATGCTGCCGAATTCAGTTTACTAACATTTTGCTTAGGATTTTTGCATTAATGTTGATAAGGGATATTGGGCTGTAGTTTTCTTTTCTTGTAGTGTCTTTGTCTGGCTTTTGTATCAAGGGAATGCTGGCCTCAAAAAATGAGTTGAAAAGTGTTCCCTCCTCTTTAATTTTTTGGAAGAGTTTGAGAAGCACTGGTAATAGCTCTAATGTAAATGTTTAGTAGAATTCGTCAGGTTCAGGGCTTTTTTTGTTGAGAGATTTATAATTACTGATATAATCTCCTTGATAGTTATAGGTCTATTCAGATTTTCTATTTATTGATAATTTTGCCTTAGTAAGTTTTGCGTTTGTAGGAATTTGTCAATTTTATCTAAGTTATCCAGTTTGTTTGACTACAGTTATTCAGACTACTTCTTTATAATTCTTTCTATTTCTGTAGAATCAGTAGTAATGTCTCCACCTTCATTTCTGATTTTAGTGATTTGAATCTTTTTTCTAAGTACATCTAACTAAAGGTTTGTCAATTTTGTTGAGATTTTTCAAAGAACCAACTTTTCATTTCATTGATTTTCTCTATTGTTTTTCTATTCTCTATTTCATTTATCTCTGCTCTAATTTTTATTATTTCCTTCCTTCTGCTAGCTGTGGGTTTAGTTTGTTCTTCTTTTTCTATTTCCTTAAGTTTTAAAAATAATTTTACTGAGGTATAGTTTTATGTATACAGTTTGATAAGTTATGACAAACATATACACCTGAGGAACTTCCACCACAGTCAAGATATAGTACATATCCATCACTATAAAATATTCCTTTGTTCACCTTCCAAGATAACCCCTTTTCCCCACTCCTGGCTTCAGGAAACCACTTCTCTTCCCTCTGTCAATATAGATCACATTTGTTTAGAGTTTCCTAATACCTCGTGTAGGCTTTTGTGCCTGGCTTCTTTTGCTCAACTGCATGTTGGTGAGATTCTTCCATGTTGTTGAATGTATCAATAGCTTGTTTCCTTTTATTGCTGAGCAGTGTGCCATTGCACAGACATACCACAATTTTTAAAATCTATTCTGTTAGTGGACATTTAGGTTCTTTCTAGTTTTGGCTATTATGACTGAAGCTGCTATGAATATTTATGTACAAAACTTTGTGTGAACAAATATTTTAATTCCTCTTAGGTAAATTCCTAGAGGTGGGTTTGCTGGGTCATATGAAAAGTATACATTTAACTTTAGAAAAAACTGCCAAACTGTTTTCTAAATGTACTGTTTTACATTCCCACCAGCAACATAAAAGGATTCTAGTTGTTCCTTGCTCTCAACAACAGTGAGACTTTGAACAAGTTACTGAATCCTGTAATCCTCCATTTATTCTTCTGTAAAGTGGAGATAATCACAACAGTTCTGTCTGGCATAATGTATATGTGTGTCTGTATATAAGTAGTGGGATATTAAGTTGAAAATTTGAAACAATAAAATAATACTGATATGTACTACATACTGAACTGAGGCGGCACATCAAAATGCAGATTCTGAAAGCATGTGAACAAAAACTGGTTTTATGACTCTTGGACATTTCATCTTGAGGTAGAGTTATCAACTGTTACACTTTGCCTGGGACTGAGGGGCTTACCAGGATTCAGGACTTTCAATGCTAAAACTGGGACAGTCCCAGGCAAAGTGGTAAGTTTGATCATCCTATTGAAATAAAAGGGGGAAAGTGAAAAAAGGAAGTATTTGTGAAAAGATCTCTTGGGAGAGAAATTCTGTCAAGTTGTTTTTTCAATAACCCCCTTTTAAGGAAGTAGAATGGAGATTTTTATTACCTTTATCTTAAGCCTAGAGCAAGGGGGTTTCCGTGAAGCAATTCCAGGAGCTTGAGATGTGTCTCCTGGATTCTGGGAGACCCAGAGACTGAGGTCTGATTGTGCAGGAGGCACTGGCTGTGAACCACTTTGTGGGAGAGTGAACACAAGTTGCTGTGTCCAGGAAGCAAGTTCACTCCCCTCTAGCTGTGGGTTAGATGTATGACTGTTCCTTGTAGACTAGATATGGTCCACAGGGCAAAGAGAGCTGTCTAGAGCCACTGGAAGTCCTGTCCAAGAGGATTTCCTGGAAGAGACCACTTTGTGGGAGAGTGAACACAAGTTGCTGTGTCTGGGAAGCAAGTGCACTCCCCTCTAGCTGTGAGTTAGATGTGTGACTGTTCCTTGTAGACTAGATATGGTCCACGGGGCAAAGAGAGCTGTCTAGAGCCACTGGAAGTCCTGTCCAAGAGTATTTCCTGGAACCAAAATCCAGGGACTGAGGGGCAATGGATCAGGTGAATGAGAGGTATTGTTTCCTTCACTGAAGTTACAGCTCAAGGGGCCCAGCAGAAGCACTTCTGATAAAGTTTCAAAAGCACTCAGAAGTAAATGGGTCATTTGTCTGGTCATTTGTCTGGTCCAGAGAATTAAAGTCATTTTGTAACAGAGTCAGTTCAAAATCAAACATCATATCCCTCATTCTCCCTAGGTGGGAAAATACAGGATTGAACTGAGCTGGAGGCAGGGGGGCATACAAAGGGAAGAGCATGAGGTGACCAAGGACCAGTCTGGGGTTGTATTTGGAGGTAGGAAAAGGAAACTAGTACCCACACGTAGAAGAAAGGCATTGCCAGGGAAGGAGCAAAGACAACCTCACAAACTTGACCTACTCCCTCATTTGCCCTATTGTTTAACTAGTTAATTAATTAATTAATTATTCAAGATTTACTGAGAATCTGCTCACAGTGATATGGACTGTGTTGGGTGCTGAGAACACAGCACTGAACAGGGCACTCAGGGAGCTCACGGTTCAATTTAAAGGATAGACAGATACCCATACAATTATAATCCAGTATGATGTGTTCACAGACTAGATAGGATATTTGATTTCTCTTATTCATATACTGGGAGAATCAAGATTTCATCTTTTATAATGACAAATCAGTAATTCCCCAAGTACAGGGCTATCAGGTGAATTAAGAATGAGAGAATGTGATTTTAGGCCTGAGACCAGAATGGATCTTTCCAATCTGGGTTTCTTGTAGTGAACGGCGATGTTGACATCTTCCAGACCCAGATGGAAAAGCCAGACATATCAAATCACATGTCCAACTTGGAGGACTTATTACTTGAAGTCTGATAGAGCTAGTCTATTTATTTAAGTCTTAATTAAGGCCTTTACAAATCAACCAGATTTTAATTTATTATGGTTACATATTTAAGGTTCTACATATTTACCTTTTAGCTAAAGTCTATGATGATATTTTTTCTGTACAGTTAGTATCTGCATATATGTTGCTGCATGAGGGATAGATAAAAGATGAGATACTTTGATATCAACATAAAAGAAGTGATAGTCTATGCTTGAAATGTGTGTGATACAGCATTAGAGAAAAGGTAGTGGCTAGAGCTGGGGCAACAAAGGCTGATCACAAAGTGAAGGGAGAGGGGACCCAGAAGGTGAGGCTGAGTGAAAGTTAGAATGGAAAATTTATTTCTCTAGAGTGTTGGGCTGTAGCGCACAGGCCTGCAAGGCCTGTACTTGCCCAGCTTCAAGATCAAAGAAAGAGCCCAGAGTCAGCGACAGAGACCTCAACGACTTAATGAATGGGGGGAGCTTACATATCTGAAGCAAGATCCTGGGGAGACACCCCACTGTGTGCAGCAGACATGGCAGCAGTCTCTACTCCCAGGGGGAAGGGGAGATTACCAGTTATAGGGGAAGTTGACATCAGGTTGGCTGGTTGGTTACCAGGGAAACTAGCAGAGGGGCACAGCCCTTACTGTCCCTTTGATAAGGACAGTCACTAGCTGGGGCCTGGGGCAAGTATGTAGGAAGGTCAGTCATGTGAGTAGCGTGTAGGGGAAGCAGGCACTGGTCGAGCAGGGGGTGTACAGAGAGCAAGAGAACAGCCATCTTGAGTGGCCTGACCATACATAGAGTTTTAAAATTATATGGGAAAGGATGTATATTGACTTCCTATTACTGCTATAACAAACTACCACAAACGTAATGGCTTAAAATAACACAAATTTGTTATCTTAAGAGTTCTGGAGGTCAGAAGTCTGACAAGAGTCTCACTGGGCTAACACCAGGGGGTCGGCAGGGCTGTGCTCCTTTCTGGAGGCTCTAGGGGACAGACCATCTCCTCACTTTTTCCAGCTTCTGGGGGGCAACTGCATTTCCTGGCTTGTCACCCCCAGCAATGGTGGGTCCCATCCTTCTTACGCTGTTATCTCTCTGGTTTTCTGACATCAACTAGGAAATGTTCTCCTCTTTTAAGGACCCATGTAATTAGATTGGGCCTAATAATCCAGGATAATCTCCGCATCACAAGTTCCTTAACCTTAATCGCATCTGCCAGTCCTCTTTGCCATGTAAAATAACATAATCACAGGGCTTGATAATTAGAGAATGGACATCTTTGGGGACCACTAATCTGCCTACTTTTGAAAAATGACACTAGTCATTTAGGGTGTCTTTTAAAATTAAATGAGATAAATTAATGAAAGTGCTTCAAAAATGTACCTGGGGGCTTCCCTGGTGGTGCAGTGGTTGAGAGTCCGCTTGATGATTCCGGGGACACGGGTTCGTGCCCCGGTCCGGGAAGATCCCGCATGCCACGGAGCGGCTGGGCCCATGAGCCATGGCCGCTGAGCCTGCGCGTCCGGAGCCTGTGCTCCGCAACGGGAGAGGCCACAACAGTGAGAGGCCCGCGTACCGCAAAAAAAAAAAGTACCTGGCATAAAGAAGCTGAATAAATGTAGTTAACAATGAAAACAGTTTAATAACTCGGTAACTGTGAAGGTGTATCTGAAATTTAGTAGCACTAAGGAGACCTAGAAATGAGGGTAGTATCTGCTTTCAAAGGATGCCTCTTGTATTTCTTTTTTCTGCTGCAGTAGAAATCATCTAGACATAGTAATTAGGGGCTGTCACATTTGGGAGACTGAAAGGTGGAAACTTGGCTGGAGTGGAGAGTCTGTGGTTAAAGGAAAGCACAGACCGTGATATCCAGGAGGCTTTTGGAATTCATAAATCATTCAGAATGATTTTTGAGGTATGCACTTTTGTTACATGTTACAGTTGAGAAAAGTGAGGCTCAAAGAGCTTAATTAACTGGCTCAAGGTCACAGAGCTGGTAAAGGGTAAGCAGGGAACTCAAACCCAACTATCTGCTTTAAAGTCTGAATTTTCAGCTTTTGGACTCTTTTCCTCCATATTTTGAAGCCGACATTAAAAACATAGCCTTTTTTTTTTTTTTTTTTTTTTTTTTTTCTTTTTGCGGTATGTGGGCCTCTCACTGTTGTGGCCTCTCCCGTTGCGGAGCACAGGCTCCGGATGCGCAGGCCCAGTGGCCATGGCTCACGGGCCCAGCCGCTCCGCGGCATATGGGATCCTCCCAGACCGGGGCACGAACCCGTATCCCCTGCATCGGCAGGCGGACTCTTAACCACTGCGCCACCAGGGAGGCCCCAAAACATAGCCTTTTTACAATGGTGACTTATTTTTTTTTAATATCCTTTGAAATTAGTTTTTGAAGAACTGGAGATTTAAATCACTTTATTAATAAAGCCTACCCCTTGGGGTCAACACATGGCCATTCTCTAAAACTAGCTCTCTGAAAACAGGCATGGCATTTATTAAAGGTGCGATAAACCCATTTCCTCACTTTAGAATCCTAGAATGTTTAAAAGATGACTCTATTGTATTTTAGAAAAACTTGTCTATTGAGTCTTCCCTGGATGCCTGACACTAATTCTTCAAGAACTAGCAAGAATGTAGTTAGTGTGAAAAATTAACTGTACCTGTTTAAAGTCATCCTATGAATAATTGAAAAAGTAAAATTTTACTAATTCTTTCTGTGCTAAAATAAGAACGCAATATATTTTTGCAGAAAGTTGTTGAAACTAAAACCTAGAAAACCTAGAAAAAGCTAGAAAAACTGAAACATTTAGTTATTAAACATTAGACCTTTCATCAAAGGAAATATGCTGTATTTCTCCAGAGAAAGAGAACCAATAGAGTATATATATACCTTATAGGAGGAGATATATTACAGGAATTGGCTCAGGCAATCATGAAGGCTGAGAAGTCTCATAATCTGCAATCAGCAAGCTGGAGAACCAGGAAAGTCAGTAATGTACACAGTTGATTCCGAAGGCCTGAGAACCAGGAACACTGATGACAAAGGGCTAGAGAAGACAGATGTCCCAGTTCAAGCAGAAGTAGCAAATTAGCCTTTCCTCTGCCTTTTTGTTCTGTTCAGACCCTCCAAGGACTAGATCATGTGAGGGCCATTTATGCATCATTCAGTCTACAGATTCAAATGCTAACGTCTTCTGGAAACACTCGCACAGACACACCCAGAAATGTTTTACCAGCTATCTGCACTTCCCCTAGCCTAGTCAAGTTGACATATAAAATTAACCATCACCGATGCAAATATATCCTTTAACTTCATTGTGAACAATCTCCAAATCCTCACTCATTCACCCTTAGTGTAGAGTGCACGTTGGTATCTGATCACTTCTCACCACCCTGCAGGTACCGTTCTTATCCAAACCACCTTCATCTCTCCCTGGATCCCCGTCCCAACTTCTGACTTGTCTGCCAGCTTCCACCTCTGCTTTCTGCAGCCTATTCTGCACACAGTTGCCAGGGTGTCCCCTTTAAATATAAGTCACGTCATGGCACCCCTCTCCTTAAAGCCCCCCAATCATCTCCCTAAGCTGATGTCATGCCAATGTCTCAAGCCCAGATGCTGGGCTCCTCCTCTGAGCTCATCACGTACCATCACACACCAGCTCACTCCCAGCTCCAGCTCTCACCCTTCCTCAAATATGCCGAGCACACTTCTGCATCAGGGATTTTCACTTGCTGTTTTTTCGGCCTAGATCGCTCTGCACTCTTTCCCTCCCTGCGTTGAATCATCAGTAATGCCTTCCCTGACCACCCTGTATAAAATAACACTTTCCCATTCCCTGTGTTTCCCTATCTCCTTAACCTGCTTCCCCCCACCACTCCATAACACTAATATTCTATTTACTTACACATTTATTTGGTTATTATCTGCCATTCCCTGCCCCACCCCCATGCTCCTTGAAGAACATAAGCTCTACAAATAGGACCGTGAATTAGTTCTTTGTTTCCTACTGTACACCCAGTGCCAAGAATGGCGCCTGGCATTTGGTAGGTGCTCAATAAACATTTGTTTAATAAAAGAATGTTGTTTTTCCCCCCCAAACAATGAACATTCATTGTAGAGAATGGAAAAATACAGGAAGATACAAAGAAAGAACATGCACCTACCAAAAGATACCTATTATGAACATTCTATTGAATTTCTTCCAGGTTTTTCTAAAAATATATTTTTTCTTTTTGTGAAATCAGGATTATTGTCTATATAAAGTTTATATCCAGCCTTTTAATAAAATATATTGTGAGCATTTTTACATTATGCATGATTTTGGTTTGTTATTTTCCCTGCTAAATTATACAGTTTTGGTTCTATTATGTGTTTTCCAATTGTTCATATAACTTTATGTTTATAACTTTATAAAATAATAATTGTACATGCTTATTTATATCTAAAGGATATGCAGTGATAGACACCACATGAAGATATTTGAAATAAACAAAACATTCTACTCATATGATAATAAATACTTGAAGCATTAAAAAGAAATCCATGGTGGCCAACATAATTTTCTAAGGGGATAATTTTCTAGATGAACCTTACTGTGCTGGCATGTCAATATTTTAGGTGCCAGGACTACTGAGTTTGTGCTAGGACACTTTAAAATTGCTTTATATTCAGTCCATGGGTTGGTGAAATAGCAGCTCGCTTTTGGTTACCTAGAAAAATGTATGTCATTAAAATACTCTTTATATGCAACCCCGGGAACATATCCCATGCATAATGTATTCATAAAAAGTTCATTTTATTTACAGCTTGTCACGTTATATGGTGTAAGGAAGCACAGTTCTGATCTACTTCAATTGAATTATGCTTCTCTTTTTTACAGAGTGGGGAAATATATTTGTAAGAATGAATAAACACACCTTGAACTGACTACTTTTTGAGAAAGAGACAGAGAGAAACACATTAACATCTATGGCGATAGACATTTTAGACGTTTAATATCTGTTTGTTTTCTAAATTGGGTGCCTGAAATAGTTTGTGTTAAAATCTGATGCCAGTGACTTGAGAAAGCAGTAAACACCTAGAAAAACATTTTTCGGAATTGCAGTTTTATAAGGCGAATATGGAAAAAAAATCTGTTGTTACATTTTTAGGCATCTAGTCCTTTGATGTTTAATTCAACGTAATTCAAAGGTTAGTTTTTGTAATTGACTGCTGTGGTGAATTCTCTGTTTCACATATGGATAGAGACAGTGCTTGTTTTTGTAGGACAGAATGTACCAGTACAGCAGTTGAACAGGTTTTTCGTAGCCATATTAACAAACATCCAGTCAAAGAAATTAATTTTACCTCCTCAACAAATTCATTAATTTACAAATCAATAAAAGCATAAAAAGTAGAATACTAACCTGAGACCAGAGAGGAGATGGAGGTACTCTATAATACTTTAAGATGAATATCAGTGTCCATCTATTAGACACATTGAGGTCTAATGATGTCTAAATTCTGTAATATTTGTGTGGACCATTTATTATCCCTTGCAATTCTTGGGCCACTAATTAATTCCTACATCACTCACCTCCCATCTAGCTATTCTGAAAATACATGCTCTTGGTTATAAGGAGTTTCAGAGGAGTAAAACAGATGGACCAGTGGAAATCCATCATTATTACAGGAAAAAGAAAAAAAGACGAAAGAAAAAAACTAAGTGCAAAACTCCAAGCACATTCCTGCATAAAGAGATTTAGACAAAAGCTATCATATTAGTTAATAATATACAGTTATTGTGCATTAACTACATTTTTGAAGATGGAGAACTCTTTTAATAGCCATTTTTGTGTTTCTGGGTTTTCCCTTGATAAGAATATAAACTAACTGGTGGGATCAATTGACTTTTTTTTTTTTTTTGGCCACACAGCCTGGCATTCGGGATCTTAATTCCCCGACCAGGGATGGAACCCGGGCCCCTGCAGCAGAAGGGCAGAGTCTTAACCACTGGACCGCCAGGGAAGTCCCCGACCCTATTTCTATAGCCATATCGTCTGTTAAGAATTTTAGTGCTAGTCCATTGTCTCAAGACAATAACTATAGCCCTCATCTTTCCTATTAAAAAATGCAGCCATGGGCTCCCCTGGTGGCGCAGTGGTTGAGAGTTCGCCTGCCGATGCAGAGGACATGGGTTCGTGCCCCCGTCCGGAAGATCCCACATGCCGCGGAGCGGCTGGGCCCCTGGGCCATGGCCGCTGAGCCTGCGCGTCCGGAGCCTGTGCTCCGCAGCGGGAGAGGCCACAACAGTGAGAGGCCCGCGTACCGCAAAAAAAAAAAAAAATTGCAGCCATCACTGTATGGTTTGCAGATAGCTGTTAGGGAGATAGGAAAAACCTGAGACTAAGGTGGGGTATTTGTGTGGTGAAGGCTTGAGGAAAATTGACTCTAAAGAGAACTAAAGTTTAAAATCTAAGCTGAGGGTTTAACAGTTTAAACCTAGGCTGAAGTCAGTGTCCACGATTGAAGTCAGTGTCCACGAGTTGAATGCAAAGACAGATGGGACAGGGGAAACTTCTGGGTGTCAGCACAGGTGGGATTAGAATCATTAAACAGGTAGCCACTGTGCCGGACGGTGTTTAACAGGTGGAGCCTAGATACAGAGACCAATACCAGGCAAAAGGTCTGGCAGGGGTTACTTAGGTAAGTTGGCCCCTCCCACTATATTCCTCCCCACAGTGCTGGTTCCGGTGACTCGGCGACTGTAATTCAGGATGAAGCTCCTGGGCCCTTGGGGAACCAAAGGTACCAGACATGCAGATGAAAGTTCCATGTAAACCGTATTGGCTATACCAGGTGGGGGGTTAGATAGATAGACTACACTCTGATGTTCGTGAGAACTATTGAAAATTTATGCCCAAAGTACAAAACATAGCAGGTTTAAGAGCAGTAGACTTCTGGGGCACCTCACGTTTCACCAGGTCTGGCTCTTATTGGTCTGGAGTCCAGGTGGATTTTGATAGAGGTGACAGATTTTATTAAAGTTAGCTGAGAATAGTATGGAATGATACATCCAGAGTCTCAGAGATTCCAATTGTATTAGATGAAATAAAAATTAAGAAAAAAACAAATACAACTTCCTCTTATTGAATACATTCTGTTTTTGAAGCACCGTCTATACCAAGCAGTTTACATTTTCCAGATAAGGAAACTGATGAGAGATTAAACACATTATAGCATGCTAATAAAAGACAAAGCTGGAATTTGAATACGTCTGTCTGCTCCCGAAGCTTGTATATATTTTATTATTTTCTAATTCCGACATGTAACTTTTCTCCTTCAGGGCAACATCTTTGGATATGAGTGAAAAGTTCTATGTGGGAAGATCTTTCTCTACTAAGCATGCCAAGGCATCAGTGCCCCAGAAGGCATCTTCATCTAGCTTCAAATACCTGAGGTCCATCTCCCTATGTTCATATATTTCAGCTTTAGTGCCCTGTGCTGGTTGGCTGTTTCCTTCCGCGGCCCCCAGAGGGCCGCCGGCAGAAATGATCCCCCTGAGCCCTCTAGTGGTCAGTAGGAAACTCTAACCGTGCCTCGGGGATCAACGTTCCCAGGAACATTCTCAAAGCCCCGCGGGTGTTGCCCAGGGAAGCAAGACTGTGTGACACCACCTAGAGTCACCCTCATAGCTTCCCTTTGGGTGCTTCTGGGCCGTGTCCACTAGCACTGCCCCAACTCAAGATGACTTCTCTAACCTGCGAAGTGTGCACTCTTGGATGCTACAGGGTAGATTCTATCACTAAATCTCAGGAACAATCAAATACAGGTATCTAGAGGATGCGGCAGCAAGTCCAAAATTTATTTTCGTGTGTCCGTCAAAATGCACAGGGTAGTTTATTCAAATTGACTCCCAGAAGCAGCTCTGGATATCTTATACTTCCCGAAGGTAAATACTTGAATAGCTCTAGTAACACTCTTAGATTACATGGGGTAGTATAATTATGATTTTCTGGGATGTTTTGGGGGTATATTTATAGGGTATATTTAAATAATATTGGCAAGCCTTACATGCTGTAATGTAGGGATATCATTTTTTCCCTTGATTTTAATATAATTATGATGACATAGTAATTTCCCTATTATTGATTTAATACAATAACTCTAGATTATTCTTATTATTTTGGAACATAAATAAATGTATTTAAATATACACATTCTTTAACATGTGTATTTTGGTTATCAAATACAGATAGCAAGTATATGTCTATTTCACTGCTTCCACTGGAGTTTATTGATATTATTTTATTCTTATATCTAAAATAGACCAATTAATAGTGTTAAGTGCTGTAGAAGATGCAGTAGGAATATGCCATTATTCCTAACCTCAGAGTTTGGTTCCTCAGTTGTCTCTGTTCTGGGGGCCTCTCAAGTTTGAGCATGTCACTGAGCTGAGTGTGATTCTAATGTTTACAGATATGCATATATGCATTTTTCATATAAAATGGGCCCTAAAAGCAAGCCAGCTACTTCATCTGGTGCTCAACCAAAGAAACAGGAACCTGTTCTAATGCTGGAGAAAAAACTGGCCGGGCTGAACCAACTCGTGGTCTCCAGTGGAGATCCTGTCAAAGGAGTTTTCCAGGGTAATTTTGATTATTTTTGGAGATTCATGACTTTCTTATTTCTGATTTTAGAATCTTAAGAGGTGTGACTCGATTGAAAGATAAGTATCATCAGAGAAATACATACATTTTGCCACACAGTAGGAGACTCTTAAATGTTTCTGGATAAGGATGTTGTAACATTGGGTTTGGGAGATTAATTAGGCAGTAATATTCTAGATAAATTGGAAGTTGGCAATGGAGGCAGTTAAAGGCTACTATGATGGTAGAAGTGAGTGAGAAGGAATGATTGTCAGACCGATGGTGGAGGTGGAATTAGTTGACCATTTTAACTGACTAGGATGGGTTAAAAATATAGCTTTGAAGTTTTTGTGACCATAACATTGGTGGCTTCCTTAACCAGAATTAGGGAAATTAGAAGAACTGGTCATGGCTAGGAGGATGAGTGTTATTTTAGACAGAATGTGAGGTGATTATGGGACATCCAGGTGATGTTCAGCAACAGATTGGAACTCCTACAGGAGAGAATTCTAAAAATGTTTGGGTTTGGGGTACATTCTGTTTAGAAATGGCAGTTGAAATCACAAGAATAGACAACATGACTAATGAAGATCAACACTGTAGAATGAAAGGAAAAGTTCAAGTATAGGTTCTTGGTAATTACCTGCCTTTGGAGACCAGAGGAAGAAGACAAGAAGCCACTAAGGGAGCCAGAGAAGGAACATTCGAAAATATATTCAGGGAAACAGAATTTTAAAAGGAGATGACATAAAGTGTTGCTAAAAGTTCAAGAATTATACAAATTCTAATGGACTAAAATTAGTCTAATGGACCAATTTTGAAGGTAGAAGGAAGAAAAGAAAATAATAAGAGAACAGATGTTTGAAAAGTAGGGCAGGGTGAGACAATTTCAGGAAGAAGAGGTAAAAAATGATTTTAAGTGTTACTGAAATTTCAAGGAGGGTTGTTACTGAATTTGGAGAGATCAAAGTTTAAACCCCAAATTAAGATATGTGGTGTTTGGCTTCCCTGGTGGCACAGTGGTTGAAAGTCTGCTTGCCGATGTAGGGGACACGGGTTCGTGCCCCGGGCCGGGAAGATCCCACATGCCGAGGAGCGGCTGGGCCTGTGAGCCATGGCCGCTGAGCCTGCGCATCCGGAGCCTGTGCTCCGCAGCAGGAGAGGCCACAACAGTGAGAGGCCCGCGTACCGGAAAAAAAGAAAAAAGATATGTGGTGTCTATCAAAGGATTTTTTCCTGATTTATACATTTGTGTGACTAACGTGTGTACTACAAAAATTAGTTCATATTTAGTTACATCATTCATTCTTTATATGCTCAAAATCTTAAAAGTATAAGAAACTGGGGTTTTCTCTGAACTGACTATCAAAGTAGTAATTAGTGACCTTTTTAGAGAATGTGGGCTGATATCAGATTACAAGCCAAGGAATGAGTTGGAGTTGAAGAAATATTTTGAGAAATTTAGTGATAGGAACAAGGAGAGAGAGGAGTAGGGTTAAAAGGCAGGAAAGACCTGGAAGACAGCTCAGACAGCCTGATGGTCTCATTGCAGCTTTTGGATTATCTTTCAGTTATTCTTTCAGCCTTTCTCTATGCACGTACTATTTTGAAATCATATAATATGCCACAGATTTTGTCCATGTACTAAAACAAATTGGAAAATATCATACAGCATTTGTTGCCAGGTGAAACTACAATTAGTGCATGATTTGAGTGGAAAGGTCATGCAAGTGTTCAGTCAAAGAAGATGGTTTCCATGACTCTTTAATAACTTCTAAAGTGTCATTAGGGTTTCTCCTATCGGTGAAATACTATGATTCTCCATTCCCTAGCCCAGAAAAGAAGTCTTTGAAACAGTGGGGTGGGAGGTGCAGATGTTTCTGTGGCAGAGATATTTCTCATTTCAGACATTTGGGATTAGGGCGATATTGCAATACTGATCTTTTCCTGAGTGCTCAGTATCTTTAGTAATATGGGATATGATTTTCTCAACTCAGCAGTATTTACCATCGGGCCCATTCAGGCACTTACAGCACTTGTTGATCATAGAAAATTAGCTATAGCTTTTAGAGCATATTAGGTTTAATGAGATAGGAAACACGATCACTACCCTTAAGGGAACAAGTCAGACAAAATGGGAGGAAAATGTATTGGAAATGTTTGCCTCAAACAAATCAGCTAATGTGAGCAAAGCATCCTATTCTGAGATGAGGAGTTAAATAGAGTAGTAATACCTGCCACATGACAGTTTTTTTTTAATTTAAAATTTAAAAATCCATATCACATAGAGCCTGGGGGTGGAGCAGGTATTATATTATTTTGCATCTTTCCGAGAATAGCCCATTCTTTCTTCTCTCTCAAAATCTTTCAGTGTTAAAACTGGGAAAATTCTTTGCAAACTGGGTCAAGTTGGTAACCTCTATTTGGAGCAAGGCTACCTGACTATACACATCCTTACTTCCTGCAGTAATCTCCCAATCTCCTGGTCAATCTTCCTCATTTGGTGAAGAGTTTAAGATCGAATTTACTTACATTCTTCTTTCCATCACTGCCGCTGTTCATGTGGATAATCCATCCAATGCCTGATTTTTTTAGTTCTTTGACCTTTTCCCTTACAATCTTTTCCTCACCCTTCTCCCTGACTTTCGCTGCCAGTTCTTATGGTCACACCTCAGATTTTGTCAATTATGAATAACTAACGATACTACCCTCAAAATCTCCATTTCTAACATTCCAGTCACCAGCCACCTCTCCTCTCTTTTCAGCTCACTGCCTCTATGGTAATTCTTTGATTACACTGGGGCTTCCAATCCATGCCTTCCTTGCCTCCCTCTCTGCCTTACTCAAATGGTAGAAATCAATACTGATTAATCCCAACAATTTATATAAAAATAGTATAATTTAGTGGCTAAAGGTGTGAGCTCCTTGAATCCTGGGTCCAATATTTATTAGCTAGGTGGCCTTGGAAAAGTTTTTGAACATCTCTGTGCCTCAATTTTCTCATGTGTGCCCAACTCATAGGGTTGTTGTGGGCTCACAGTGTTAATAAAAGTAAAATGCTTAGACAGTTCTTGGCACATGATAAACATTCAATAAATGTTTCCCAAGCTTGCAGTTCATGGCTGTAGAAAGACTCCTAACTATTCTGACTGATCTCTTTTAAATTTTATGACTGTGCCTCAAGTGGGCCTTAATGCAGTCTCTGCAATTCAGTCGACCACAGTTCCCATTTCCTTATTGATTTATTTTCTCTCTCTCAGAGATTACTATCTTACGCCTTCTTCTTCTCAAATTTCCAGTCCCTCTTCCCTGCTCCTCACTGTCAGTGGATGATTTTCCTTCTAATCTCACTGAAAAAGCAGAAGCAATCAGAAGATAAAGCTATCTTTCCACCAACCAGCCTACCTCATCTATAGCCTTCTGTTACAATGAAAGTGTCTCTTTCTCTATTTTAGGAAAATCCTCTACTTGTGCACTGGATTCCATCTCTTTCCACTTTCTCAAGAACTTTACTGCTATAATGACCTCTTTTCTGTCTTGCATCATTACATGTCTTTCTTGTCTGCTATAATGTGTTCTATTATTAATTAACAATATTAAACAAAAGGAGAAAAGAAACCTCCCTTGCTTCTATGCTCTCTATGGCTATCAACTTATTTACCATCCTTTATAGCAAACCTTGATGTTTCCACAGTCTCAGCTCCCATCCTCATGACAATTCTAATCAGGCTTTCATTCCCCATTCTACCAAAACCCTCACCTTTGTGGGCCAATGGTAACTTCCATCTTGTCAAATTGGATGATCCATTCTCAGTCCTCATCTTACTCTGTTTGTCACCAGTGTTTAACACAATTGACCACCTCCACTTTATTGAAACTTTTTAAAATTTTAACTTGGTTTTAGGACACCGTACTATTTAGATTTATCATCTACCTTTCTTCTCAGTGTCCTTGGCTGGATTCTTCTTTGGACATTTAATTGTGTCTTAAACAACAGAATGCCCCAGAGCTCAGCCCTTGGCTCTCTTGGGCTTGCTGAAGTGATTGGAGTGACCGAAACCAGGAGAAATTAATTTCATAGGCTTCATATGAGGCAGTTAGAACTGTGCTGTGAAAAACAAAATAAGCATATTTTGTAGGAAAGAGGAAAATCATTTACTTTTTTTGTTGAATTTTATTAATATCTGATTGTTTAATGGAAGCAATTTTACTGTGATAAATTCAGTTCCACAAATGTTTTCTGAGCACTGGCAGTGGAAAGGAGAGGGGAGACTCAAAGATGAAGCAGAAGAATCCTTGCTAACACGGTCCTGAAAGCAGTTAGGTTATTATCCTAATTTAATTAATGGAAATGTAAGAGCTAAATCAATACTAGAACTAGAACCAGAATTCTTGGTGGTTTCAGGTCTTTGATTAGGTTGATTGATTTCAATCTGCCTCCCAGATTGAAATACAATAAAGAATAAAGTGTAGCTAAATTACAGGTTTAAAAGGTATTAAAATGGAAAATTTCTGGAAAAAGTAATAAATCCACGAAAATATAACTTTCCTTGGCATTTTCAACTTAACTACCCCAGAGCTGATAAAACAACATATTCTTGTCTTTTTCAACAAGATCTCAAATTTTTCAACCAGCCACTACTAGGATTCTTGTATTGGTAAAATTGGATTTTCTTTTTGGAAACTGATTTTTGATGAAGAACGAACTAGAATATAGATGGACAATTCTACTTCATTATTAAAATCCCCAAGCTGAAGCTTTGAACAAACACATATTTTAGAAATATGTAATCGTAAAGTTGCCTAATCACCTTTGAGGTTTTCTGTATAGCACCTAAAAGATTTGAGCAGTTTGTCTATTTAGATTTTTTTTTTTTTCTGCAGTACGCAGGCTTCTCACTGCTGTGGCCTCTCCCGTTGCGGAGCACAGGCTCCGGATGCGCAGGCTCAGCGGCCGTGGCTCACGGGCCCAGCCGCTCCACAGCATGTGGGATCCTCCCAGACCAGGGCATGAACCCGTGTCCCCTGCATCAGCAGGCAGACTCTCAACCACTGCGCCACCAGGGAAGCCCTGTCTATTTAGATTTGAATTTTGGTGAATATTGTAAAGATTAGTAGAAGTTTGAATATGCAGTTTATAACAAACCACTCTAAAAAATAATAACAGTGCTAATAGTGATAACTACTTTCTACTGAGCAACTATTTACAATTAGCTATTTACATCTGTTACATCTTTTATCCCTTACAATGACTGGATGAGGCGGTGTTATTATCCTTCCCAAGAAGAAACAGAGACTCAGATAGGTTCGATAATTTTCCCAAGAAAATCAGAAATATGCTCTCAGTGCTCTTACTTCTAAAGGGAAAAAAGAAGGAAACAATTAAATACCAGATACCACACCTGGACCTTTTGTGTTACTCTGTCGTTTAATCAAAAGTAGGAGTTAAAAATAGATTGTAATAAGAGCACTTGTAACACTTAGCACTTTGTGTTACAAGAGTACAGTTTGAATACATTTTAAATTAGAGATTTGCAGTGCATTATAATGACTGTTCCCCGTTTCAGCATTGCATTTTATATGTGGATGCTTAAATTCCTGACCCTATAGAAATCTATAAGAATTATTATTTTACATCAAGATTTTTCCTCTCATTTAATGATTGCTTAAGCATTTCCTCTTTGCAAACCAGCTTGTAATACTGTTGGCCCTCACTTAAAAATAAAGTTGTTGGGAATTAGGTACTTGATCCACATACATATAGAACAATCATACTTACAGCCTTCCCTGTCTTATTTTTATTTTTTTATTTTTAATTTTATATTAGACTATTGTTTATTTACAATGTTGTGTTAGTTTCAGGTGTAAAGCAAAGTGATTCAGTTATACATATACATGTATCTATTCTTTTTCAAATTCTTTTCCCATTTAGGTTATTACAGAATATTTAGCAGAGTTCCCTGTGCTACACAGTAGGACCTTGTTGGTTATCTATTTTAAATATAGTAGTGTGTATATGTCAATCCCAAACTACCAATTTATCCGCCCCCCACCTTTCCCCTTTGGTAACCATAAGTTTGTTTTCTGTCTGTGAAGTTCATTTTTATCATTTTTTAAAGATTCTGCATATAAGTGATATCATATGATATTTGTCTTTCTATGTCTGACTTACTTCACTCAGTATGATAATCTCCAGGGCCATTCATGTTGCTGCACATGGCATTGTTTCATTCTTTTTAATGACTGAGTAATATTCCATTGTATATATGTACCACATCTTGTTTATCCATTCATCTGTTTATGGACATTTAGGTTGCTTCCATGTCTTGGCTGTTGTAAATAGTGCTGCTCTGAATATTGGGGTGCATGTATCCTTTTGAATCATGGTTTTCTCTGGATATGTGCCTGGGATTAGGATTGCTGGATCATATGGTAGCTCTATTTTTAGTTTTTTAAGGAACCTCCATACTGTTTTTCATAGTGGTTGCACCAATTTACGTTACCAGCAACACTGTAGGTGGGTTCCCTTTTCTCCACACCCTCTCCAGCATTGTTTGTAGACTTTTTGATGATGGTCATTATGACTGGTGTGAGGTGAGACCTCACTGTAGTGTTTTTTGTTTTTGCTTTTTTTTGCTACACCATGAGACATGTGAGATCTTAGTTCACTGACCAGGGATTGAACTCGTGCCCCCTGCAATGGAAGCACAGAGTCTTCTTCTTCTTTTTTTTTTTTTTTAACAGGGTTCATACTTTATTCTACAAATTAATCCCCATTCCATACATGGAAGTGCAGAGTCTTAACTACTGGGCTGCCAGGGAGGTCCCTTCGTTGTAGTTTTGATCTGCATTTCTCTAATAATTAGTGATGTAGAGCATCTTCTCATGTGCCTCTTGACCATCTATATGTCTTCTTTGGAGAAATGTCTATTTAGGTCTTCTGCCCATTTTTTAATTGGGTTGTTTGTTTTTTTGATTTTTTGGGGGGAAATTAAGCCCTTGTCAGTCACATTGTTTACAAATACTTTCTCCCATTCTGTGGGTTATCTTTTCATTTTGTTTATGGTTCCCTTTGCTGTGCAGAAGCTTTTGAGTTTAATAGGTCCCATTTGTTTATTTTTGTTTTTATTTCTGTTACTCTAGGAGGCAGATTGAAAGAGATCTTGCTGTGATTTATGTCAGAGTGTTCTGCCTATGTTTTCCTCTAAGAGTTTTGTAGTGTCCGGTCTTACATTTAGGTCTTTAATCCATTTGGAGTTTACTTTTGTGTATGGTGTTAGAGAATGTTCTAATTTCATTCTTTTACATGTAGCTGTCCAGTTTTCCCAGCACCCCTTATTAAAGAGACTGTTTATTCTCCATTGTATAGCCCTCCCTATTTTAGTATCCAGGCACACAGCAAGTGTAGGACACTTCTGAAACAAGCAGTTGAACTTGTTTAACAGTGGTTTCTCTAGAGATCTTTACTTCCATTTGCTGATTAAAAGTTGGTAAGTGAGTTTTGTTTCTTGTTGACATCAAGCACGCTGTGAATATCTTGAGATGAGTGCTTAAGTGTGACCAAATAAAACAGAAATAAGAGTTAGGTCACATAAGATGAAAATTGGATTCCAGATTGCTCTGTTTTAATGATTTATTCAATATAACAAAGTCTCTTTCTGTGGCTGCTGCTAACTCTTCTGTAATCCTGTGTTAATATTTTAGGTAAAAAATTGAGTCCAGGTGAGGGGTTGGGGCAGGGGAGTGAGAGCTAAGAGTTGGGAAAGGACAGAGGTGAGGAGGAGGGAAATGTCCACACTGAGATTTGTCATTTTCTTGTATAGTATTATTTTTTCTTGCTTTTTTTCTTTTAGTTCTCTAGCAGGTAAGTAAGCTACATTTTTTGATTTTTATTTGATTAAAGTAAGAAAATTCAGAACATTTTAGAAGAAAATCACCCTCAAGTCCCCCACCCATAAATTAAAAACATAGATAAAGACAATTTTTCTTTTATCCACTGCCCTTGTTTGTTCAGGAGATGGAGTTTTAAACATAGATTCAGGGCTGAAAACCCGAAAACAAGAGCTTGGTAAATGACAGCCTTAGAAACAAATCAGCACCACTATTGGTTAGTGCTGCTCTTGGTGCCTTAAGGAATACCTGAATCATTCTTACCTAGGAGCTTATCACTGTGGCCAGAGACAAACACTATCATAAAATATAACTGATTCAATTCAACAAATGTGTTGAGTGCTGAATATGCACCATGGCTGGTGTCAAGCATAATAGGATGAGTAAGACAGTCTTGATTTTCAAAGAACTCACAGTCTTAAGAGAAGCAGGCAGGTAGATATTGTTCAGAGTTATTCATAAGGAGCTAAGTTCCATATTAGGTTATGAGCAAATTGTTATGGGAGCACAGAGGGAAGAGAGGTTGTTTAATTCTATAGAAGGGACATTCTGTACTCTATGCTTTTTTAGGGTTTGTATGGGATGCACAGTCGTCTGTAAAGTATTTTGAAAAGTACATTGGAGGATAGGGTTCACCCAGGGTTTTGGCATTTGGTTCTACCCACTGATTTGGGAGAATGAGTGAAAGATCTTCCCTTCTTTTTTTTTTTTTTTTAATTTTTTTATTTTGCGGTACGCGGGCCTCTCACTGTTGTGGCCTCTCCCGTTGCGGAGCACAGGCTCCGGACACGCAGGCTCAGAGGCCATGGCTCACGGGCCCAGCCACTCCGCGGCATGTGGGATCCTCCCGGACCGGGGCACGAACCCATGTCCCCTGCATCGGCACGCGGACTCTCAACCACTGCACCACCAGGGAAGCCCTCTCTTCTTTCTCTTACCCCTCAAGGTTCTGATCAATGTCCTACAGACAGCATAATTCCCAGAGTGGCCTTCCTAAGCATTCCCTCCACCTTGAAATGATCTGTGTACTTCACTAGTCCCCTAAGTGTGTTTAGGGAGGGACTGTGCATACTAGTCATCTTTCACTTCCGGTGCCTAGCAAGTGCTTGGCACACTGGAGCCTCCCAACACATTTTTGGTTAATTGAACTAAAGGAAGAAAGAAAGAGATGTGTACTTCTCTGATCTCACTCAACCAACCTTATTTTCCCTCCCACCTCTTTGACTAATTCCCTTATTTCTGATTATGGAAATTAAAGAAAATGCTCCCTTAATAATTCCTTCGGAAACTGTGCTGCAGCCATATTAAGAGTTTTCCTATTTCCTTTCAATTTGAAAAGAAGGGTGGAAAAGCCAAGAGCTGCAGCTTTATTCTTCCCCCCCGCCCTTTTCTCTTTCTTACTCTTTTCAGATTCCTTCTTTGGTTCCAGAGCAACCTCTAATAAAGATATTAACCTTGTATTTCTCTTTATCCAAAGCATGGGCATAAATCACCTGGTTTCTGCATTATATATGTTAATCCTCTAGGATAATACCATCCTTTGCTGTTTGACAGACATTCCAGATTAAAGTGTTTTAAAATAATATATCATTAAAAGAAACTACAGTTGGTGGCCAAGGAATTCAATTACATTTTTTTTTCTTAATGGAATCGAAGCATTTTACTAATTAGATATGTTTTTCCACAAGATGGCGCCGTAGCCCTTTTGATTATTTGGAGTCTATGAGCCCAGGGTATTATTTTATTTTTTAAAGTAACTCCCCCTCCCTCTAATTCTTTATATATAAAAGTGACATATAAGAAAGAATGGAAGATTGTCACTCATAAAAGGCCAGATTTACTACCTGATTTTAAAGAGGTCCATAGGAATAACCATAGAATAGCTAATAACAGGCATTAGTACAAGATGAATAATTACTAGACCTGATTTAATAGGGTGTTTTTTTGCACTATTTTTTCTTTAAACAATTGTTTATCAAGAGAAAGGAAAATTGTTAAACATAGTGTAACTCAAATATGAATTAGGAATTTAATTTTTAAAGCATTATGGGTAAAATTTTAATGTTCTTTAGTACTACTTGTAGTTTGGGTGTTCAGAATGAGTTGTTGAATTCACTGGGCAATTTTTTTTGTTTGTCCTCATGTAGAAAAACATCTTATATAGGGGACTAATTTTTTTTTACTAAATATTTTGGTGCTAATCGCATTCTCAGGTTTGTTCTAAATATTTTTTGATTGTTTTGAAGTTAAGTCTTCCCCAAGTTTGCATACAAATTTGCAGGTGAATCCCATTTATAATAGTGATGTTGAGGCCCTTTTATGTGCAAAGCACAGTTTTAGATAGGATCTAAGCAGGAAAACAAAGCTTCACTGCTACTTTCATATAATCCATTCAATCTGAAAAGTAAAAGAAAAAAGATTACTGCTAAAAATATGTTCAGAAGGCTTAGATTTATTTTATTTTATTAAAAAATTTTAACATCTTTATTAGAATGGTGTGTTAGTTTCTGCTTTATAACAAAGTGAATCAGCTATATGTATACATGTAACCCCATATCCCCTCCCTCTTGCACCTCCCTCCCACCCTCCCTATCCCACCCCTCTAGGTGGTCACAAAGCACCGAGCTGATCTCCCTGTTCTATGCGGCTGCTTCCCACTAGCTATCTATTTTACATTTGGTAGTATATATATGTCAATGCAGAAGGCTTAAATTTAAAATATTAACATTTTGGGAGTGAATTATTATTATTATTATTTTTAACATCTTTATTGGAGTATAATTGCTTTACAATAGTGTGTTAGTTTCTGCTTTATAACAAAGTGAATCAGTTATACATATACATATGTTCCCATATCTCTTCCCTCTTGCGTCTCCCTCCCTCCCACCCTCCCTATCCCACCCCTCTAAGTGGTCACAAAGCACGGAGCTGATCTCCCTGTGCTCTGCGGCTGCTTCCCACTAGCTATCTATTTTACATTTGATAGTGTATATATGTCCATGCCACTCTCTCACTTTGTCCCAGCTTATCCTTCCCCCTCCCCATATCCTCAAGTCCATTCTCTAGTAGGTCTGTGTCTTTATTCCCATCTTGCCCCTAGGTTCTTCATGACCTCCCCCCTTTTTTTTCCTTAGATCCCATATATATGTGTTAGCATACGGTACTTGTTTTTCTCTTTCTGACTTACTTCACTCTGTATGACAGTCTCTAGGTCCATCCACCTCACTACAAACAACTCAATTTCATTTCTTTTTATGGCTGAGTAATATTCCATTGTATATATGTGCCATATCTTCTTTATCCATTCATCTGTTGATGGACATTTAGGTTGCTTCCATGTCCAGGCTATTGTAAATAGAGCTGCAATGAACATTTTGGTACATGACTCTTTTTGAATTATGGTTTTCTCAGGGTATATGCCCAGTAGTGGGATTGCTGGGTCGTATGGTAGTTCTATTTTTAGTTTTTTAAGGAACCTCCATACTGTTTGGGAGTGAATTTTTTTTTAATTAGTTTCTGCTTTATAACAAAGTGAATCAGTCATACATATACATCTGTTCCCACATCCCTTCCCTCATGCATCTCCCTCCCTCCCACCCTCCCCATCCCACCCCTCCAGGCGGTCACAAAGCACGGAGCTGATCTCCCTGTTCTCTGCGGCTGCTTCCCACTATCGATCTCCCTTACATTTGGTAGTGTATATATGTCCATGCCTCTCTTTCGCTTTGTCACAGCTCAGCCTTCCCCCTCCCCATCTCCTCAAGTCCATTCTCAAGTAGGTCTGTGTCTTTATTCCCATTTTACCCCTAGGTTCTTCATGACATTTTTTTTTTTTAATTCCGTATATATGTGTTAGCATACGGTATTTGTCTTTCTCTTTCTGACTTACTGGGAGTGAATTATTTTTGAGATTTATTTTGACAATGCTGGATCCATTTACTGAAAGTTTCATATTGACCCCAAATACTAAAGATTTTAATTAATGCCTGATATAGTCTCCTTGTTAGAATCATAAATTTATTAAATTTAAAAAGTCCACCATGAAGAGAAAACAAATTACTGTGTGCAGTTCTTAATTATGTCTAATTGCGAGTTTGTAATGCATTTCCATTTATAAAATCACTTAAGTTATCAATGTCTGAGACAACAGTTTGTGTTTACAAATTGCACATTTGTTAAGGAGTGAATTCGTTAATGTGCTAATTAGAAAACTCTCATAAAAGAGAATACAGGTTGTGTGGCTCACTTCTGTCCATTTACTCCCATTTGGATCTTGTAGTGGTGAGTGGGTGGAAACACTATGGTTAAGTTTAAAACCGCTGAATTCACATTAACAGATATGTTTGTGCTTTTAGTTGGTGATTGAAGTATTTAAGCCATTTATACTCTCATTATTACTATTACTAATTACTTTTCTGGGAGGTCTACTGTGTGTCAGGGACATCAAGCATTTATTTAACTCACAATAATGGTTTGGAACAGGTACCGTTATTCTGATTTCACAGATGAAGACACTGAGGCTTAGAGAAATTAGATAATGTTCCAAGGGTCAGGCAGCTGGTGAGTGGAGGCCAGGATCTGAATGCAAGTTTCTATGACTCCAGAGCCTGTTAACCATTTCAACTGCTTACTTATATTGTGTATGTAATTACCATGTTGTGTAGCTCTTGGTGAAGTCTACAAATTTAATATGAAATACTATGTTCTTAATGTGTAAGGAATAACTTAGGCTTTCTATGCTATTTAGGGCACAATAAGGGCTTTTGCAAAGGGGATTTGTTAAGTTATTATGATAGAGGGAGCAAGCAGAGCATCTCTGGGGTGAAAAAGAAGCTCCGTTTTCCTCCTTCCTCTCGCCCCTTTACTATCCCCCATGTCACTTTGTCAATGTACAATACAAGCTATCATGGCTCTAATGGGCAGACCTGATTGTATTAATTTAAAAATTACTTAAAACCCACCAAATTCATTACCTTCCAACAGAGTGAAAAGATGAAATGTTTCTATTTCAAAATGTTATCTTCTTAAAAGAAAAGATATGAGTTTAAAAAAATACTTGGTAAACTAAAATGACAGTTGAAGGGCTTTTTGTGTTAGTTATTGGACCAGATTTTCTACATATTCTGTTGCAAAGTATGTAAAATTTATTAAAGGAAGCACAGCTGTGAATATCTCTAAAAAGTAGCTAAATGGTCATTTAGATGAGATGGATAAAGTGAAGTCTTCATAGAGAAATAAAATAAACTTTAAAAAAGCTTATTTTAACCCTAAATTAACCCCAACCCTAAGATTTCTTTGCTTCCCTAAATGATGCCAGAAAAATCAACTGCTCCAAGCACAATGACAGGTATGAAGCAGATAGCACACACCTGGTGATGGAAGGTTTCAGGAATCAAATCATTCTTCCCTTCATCCATCTGTCTGGCCGCTATTTGATGGTTACTTAGTATTTGTAACATATTCAATTCTGTAGTTACTGACCCCGCTGTTACAGGCGCTGTGTGAGGTACTGCAAGCCTTAACTTACTCACAGAATTAAATCATCAGTTCAATATGTTTGCCTCAGTATGTGATTGTATCTTTTACAGGGCTGCTGATTCAACTGTTTGGGGGCTGTAGTCCTTGATTTTTATTGTCAGCTTGTTTAAGCAGGAGATAGTCTGTTCATTGATAAAGAGTTGATGGAATTTATGTATTTGGGTGACTGAATTGATCTAATTATTTGGTGTTTAAAGGATTTGGCATGTGTTATTGACATAGTCATTCACATGTTTAGGAAATAAACTCCTATGTCAGGTCTACACCATAGTTTAGTAGAAGTAGTAGTAAGAATCATAGTAATAATGTTTATAATAGTAAATTTTACTTCATTGGTGGGAAGCAACTTCATATGTTTGCACTATAAATATTCTTTTGAGGATCTGACTTAGCAACTTCATTTCAAGAAACATAGAGAAAACATGTGTCATCTTGGGCAAGACACTATTATCTCCATCCCTTAGTTCCCTCCTTTGTAGGATAAAGAAGCTGTACTAGGTGATCTCTAAGTTAAAGTTCAATACTATAGTTTTATAATTTTAGGATTTGATTTTCCTTCTTTTTTAAAAAAATTTTTGTTGGAGTGCAGTTGATTTACAATGTTGTGTTAGTTTCAGGTGTATAGCAAAGTGAATCAGTTCTACATATACATATATCCCATCTTTTTTAGATTCTTTTCCCATATAGGCCATTACAGAGTATTGAGTAGAGTTTCCTGTGCTATACAGTAGGTCCTTATTAGTTATCTATTTTATATAGAGTACTGTGTATATGTCAATCCCAAACTCTCACTTTATCCCTCCCCCATCTTACCCCTGGTAATCATAAGTTTTTCGACATCTGTAACTCTGTTTCTGTTTTGTAGATAAGTTCATTTGTACCCTTTTTTTAGATTCCACATATAAGTGATATCATATGATATTTGTCTCCCTAGTCTGACTTACTTCACTCAGTATGACAGTCTCTAGATCCATCCATGTTGCCGCAAATGGCATTATTTTGTTCTTTTATATGGCTGAGTAATATTCCATTGTATATGTGTACCATGTCTTCTTTACCCATTCCTCTGTCAGTGGACATTTAGGTTGCTTCCGTGTCCTGACTATTGTAAATAGTGCTTCAATTAACATTGGGGTGCATGTATCTTCTCGAATTATTGTTTTCTCCACATATATGCCCAGGAATGGGATTGCTGGATCACATAGTAACTCTATTTTTAGTTTTTTTAAGGAACCTCCATACTGTTCTCCATAGTGGCTGTATCAATTTACTCTCCCACCAACAGCGTAGGAGCGATCCCTTTTCTCCACACCCTCTCCAGCATTTTTTCTTTGTAGATTTTTTGATGATGGCCATTCTGATAGAGGAAGTTATACCTCATTGCAGTTTTTTTTTTTTTTTTTTTTTTTTATTCCCTTCAACGTGGAGAGTTGGGACCCATCCTCATTGCAGTTTTGATTTGCATTTCTATAATAATTAGTGATGATGAGCATCTTTTCATGTGCTTTTTAGCCATCTGCATGTCTTCTTTGGAGAAATGTCTATTTAGATTTTCCACCCATTTTTTGACTGGGTTGTTTGTTTTTTTGATATAGAGCTGAATGACCTGTTTGTATATTTTGGAGATTAATTCCTTGTGTGTTGTGATTTTCCTTCTGATTTGAGGAATTTTTTTCTTGGCACCTGTTTTTTTGTTTTGTTTTGTTTTTGTTTTTTGTTTGCTTTTTAAAATTGAAGTATAGTTAATTTACAATGTTGTGTTAGTTTCAGATATACAGCAAAGTGATTCGCTATACACACACACACACACACACACATACACATATATATACATATGTATTCATTTTCAGATTCTTTTCCATTATACGTTATTACAAGATACCGAGTATAATTCCCTGTACTAGACAGAAGGTCTGTACCGTTTACTTGTTTCACACATAGTAGCATGTATATGTTAATCCCAAACTCCTAATTTATCCCTCCCCCACCATCCCCTTTAGCATTGATTTTAGAAATTTGAAGAATTTTTTATTTTTATTTTACTCTTAGGTAATGCCTAGCAAGTTATCTTACACATAGTAGACAATAAATGTAGTTGAGTGAATAAAAGATAGCATTAGACCAATATCAATGTTACACTTATTTAATACCTACTAACTGAGCATCAGCTATGTGCTGATCTACATGCCTAAGAACCAAGCAGTAAATTAGGATTAAATTCCCTTTTCTCATTTAATTTACAATCTAGTGGGGGAAAATGGATAATAAACCTTAAAATAGCAATGATTTCAGATAGTAACAAATGCCCTGCAGGATAATGGGGGAAGACCTGAGGTGGGCAGGTGTGTATAGACAGCATGGTCAGGGAAGGCCATTATGCTATGTAAAGATCAAGAGTAAGAATATTCCAGGCATTGGGAAAATCTAAAGCAAGGGTCTTGAAGTCAGATGTAGGTTGTCATCTTCAAGGGACACGTGGTGGATAGGTAAAGAGTGAGGAAGTGTTCTGAGATGAGGCTGGAGTTAGGCAATATCAAGATGGTGATGTGTCTTCTAGGACTTAGTAAGGAGCTTGGATTTTATTCAGTTGCAGTGAGAACATGAGAAAGTCTTAAGTGTATACCTAATTTTCCCATTACATAAATGTATATTCTGAGATTGTGGATGTTGAGTCATACTTGGCCAAAAATTTCCTTTTCCTCCTTTGTGTCCATAGTGATACCCTCTTACTGTCTTTAGAAACTCGTTTCTAAAATTACTTCATTAAATCAGGAATGAATGTTTTTCCCTGCTCATGAATTGAAGATTGAAATGTTTCCAAAGGCCACTTTGAGAAATGAGAAGCAAATGGGGTAAACTTCAAGAGGAGATAAAAATATATTTATAATCTATTTTTTTAAGAAAATTCAGCATTTACAAACCCTTTTTATTTTGTGAGATTTCTGCAACAGTAGGAGTCAAATTCCTATTTTTGTGATAAGGAGTGAAGGTTTGTGATTTCCCCTTAAGATTCCCCTTCATATTATGAAGTAAAGTACAGTACAAATATACTCATCATGGAAATACAGACTTTACTTTATACTGGGGTAAAGGAGCATTATAAATACCTCATAATGCAATAGAGAGAAGGACAGCTTAAACTGAAGTACACTGATATTCTTTCATAAGAGTTTTATTCAATATAATATGGGATGCCAGTAACCATTAAAAGATAATTGGGAAGTTGGTTCATCTACTGTTAGAGTGAAGTTTACTTATAGTGGGGTAAAACTTGGGTATAATGATAGACAGTGTCTAGTTCAGCACAGTGTTTCCCTCCAAAATATGGAAAGGCGACTTATTACATATAAATGGTAATGTACAGGTTTGAACCAAAGAAAAGTAAAAGTAGTGTGTATTTTGGGAGAAGTTGATTAATGTCTTTGAGCTTCTGTTTCCTCACCTATGAAAATAAAATTGAACCAAATGATTTCTAAACAGGATTCTATGCAATCGACACTGATAAGTTAATTATGTAAATAATTAAGGGGAGAAGAGGAGAGAGTGTTTATGACTCTATAATCAAGTTTTGAATCAAGGATGATGAAAAGGAACAGAATAGATAAATTTTAACATGAAAAGCTCTTCAAGGATGGGTTGGTTATAAATAAGCTTTGTTTTGTAAATAATAGGAAAGCATCTTAAAATTTGCATTTTTCCCTCTGAATTAAGTGGAAATTGAATTCTATAAACATTCTCTAATGTTGCCCATTTCAAAAGCAGTTTCTGGAAAGAAAACTCTGTATGTGTTATTGCTTCCTGCATGTGTTTTCACACTCTTATAACCCAAAGTTAGTTTTGTGAATTAGTCATGGTATTATGTCATTGCTCTGTTTCTTGCCTCTCTTCTGGTCATCAAGTTCTCAATAATCCAAAGGCATATTGAAAATGGAAGAGTAGTTCAAAGTTGAGAAGGAAATGAGAATTCAGTCTGATGACAATACTTCTCTTGGGTTTGTGTTTGTATGTAGATGTTTATACAGGAAGCTTGAATATTGCAAGGCAAGTTAATGTCTTATATGAAGAATATTTATCCAAAATTTACTTGGGGTTGACAGATGTACAAAGTAAAATGCAAGTGGTTTAATTGCTATAGGTTTATCATTGATAGATATTTGAAGCAAATTAAATTTTATCATCACCATTTAGTAAAACTTAAGATCTCAGTGTTAAGAATAGAATTCAGAAGAATTTGTTGTTTTTCAGTACGTGTTTAATTTTTTAAAACAACTTAAGCAATGGAGAGCTTGTATTCAAGAAAATAAAAATGATTTACTCTTGATTGTAAAGAAATTAAGGATATATCCAAGTGCTTTGGTTTCTCAAGACATAATCCAAAACATTCTTCTCTTCTCTTTAATTATTTTGATCAATTACCATCTCTAGGTCTGTGATTCCTTTCACTGATGTCTCTGGCCCAGGCCTCTCTGCCAAGATCTAGACTAGTCTGTGACCCTGCCTACTCAGCATCTGCATGTGGATGTGTCATTAGAACCTCAGTTCAACATGGTCAAAACTAAACTCTTACCCATCCTTTGCTATCTGATTCTTTTCTAGTTCCTTATCAGAAAAAAATGATACCCCAGTGACCCAGCAGCACAAGCCAGAACCCTTGTTTTCATCCTTTGCTCCTTCACATCTAATCAACTACAATCTTCTGCTCGTTTTTTTTTTTTTTTTTGATAGTTATACAATCTTTGAATCTGTTTCTCTGTAGCTAGTTTTCTGCTCTGAGCTAGTCTTATCTCTCATCCAGACTGCTGTAACAGCCCCTGAGTCACCCCCCTCCATGTCCACTCTTGTCAGCTTTCAATACCTAGTCTGGAGCCAGAGAGAAATTTTTGAAAGGCAAACATGATTATTCGCTCTCCTTCTGAAAACCCTGTGAAGATTTCCCACTCTCTAGTAGGAGAAGGTCAAAATGCTTAACCTGGCCTCAATGACCTGGCCACTGCCTGCTTCACCAGACTCACCTTGATGGAGCCTCAACTTCACTTTTTGGGTCCTAGTCACCTTGACCTTTGAATTTCTAAAATGTATTGTATTCTTTTCTCTAAAGCCTCAGGGCCTTCATAAGTGCTATTTTCTTTGCTTGAAACATTCTTTCCTGCCTATTCTTCAAATTAACTCACATTAGTCCCTGGTGAGTGGTTAACTTCTATTTATAACTCTGCCCAAATATCACTTCTACAAGGAAGGCTGTTTTGATCTTTTAGAAGAGGCCACATCTCCTTAATAAATACTCTTATTCTATACCTTTTCTCTTTCATTCATTCCTTTTTTTTTTTTTTTTTTTTTTTTTTTGGCTGTGCCGTGTCTTAGTTGCAGCACATGGGATCTTGTGGGATCTAGTTCCCCAACCAAGGATCGAACCCTGGGCCCCCTGCATTGGGAGTGTGAAGTCTTACCCACTGGACCACCAGGGAAGTCCCTCATTCATTCTTTCTTTCAGCAATTATTGGGTGTCTACAATGTCATGTACTCTTCTAAAAACCGGAGATAGAATGAGAGAAGACTGACCACAGGCATAGGACAAAACAAGCGAGATAATTTCATTATCTTGATGAAGATTATAAAGAAAATTAAACAAACTAATGTGTTAGAGAACGACTTGAGAGAGGTGCTTTGGGTAGAATGTTTGCATTCAGTTTCATGAATGTTAGTTTGTTTAACGTTTGTCTTCTCTGCAAGAACACAAGTGCCCAAGAACTGGGACTTTGTTGCCCTTGTTCACAGTATCTGCAGCACTTGGTACAGTGCTCAACACATGACAGATGCAATAAGTATTGCTGAGTAAATGAACTAACCTACTGTATTCGTTTCTTGTGGTTGCCATAACAAAGTATATAGGTGGGGTGGCTTAAAACAGCAGATGTTTATTCTATCACAGTTCTGGAGACTAGAAGCCTAAAATCAAGGTGTCAGCAGGGCCTTGCTCCCTCTGAAGTCTCTGGGAAAGAATCCTTCCTCACCTCTTCCTAGTTTCTGGTGTTTGCCGACAGTCCTTGGCATTCCTTGGTTTAAAGGTGCATCACTCCAATCTTCCTTCTTCATTACATGATCTTCTTCTCTTTGGGTCTATGTGCTCTATCTCTGTGTCCAAATTTACCTCTTCTTATAAGGATACTATAATTTGATCAGGGTCCACTGTAATCTATGATGATTTCATCACTTGATATCATCTGCAAAGACCCTATTTCTAAGTAAGGTAATATTTATAGATATGTGAGTGGGGATTAGGACTACAGTATATCTTTTGGGGGGACATAATTCAGCCCACAATACCTATATCCCTAAGTTAAAGGAAAATCGAAAAAGTTAACATTTTAAAAGTTTATATAGTTTTTAACACTTATTTTTAAGGAAGTTGTATATCATGTACAAATATTTGAAAAGGCATTACTATTTTACTTTGGATAAGCATGATAAATTACTTTCGATTTGTTCTAGACTATTGGTTGACTCCTAACCACACCAATATCTGTGCCATCCTAAAAAATCAATACCATGATGTGAACCAAATTCATCTCATGTTCTCTATTCCCTTAGCAGACAAGCACTTACTTCTTCATATATTAAAAATAAATGAATGTGGAAGGATATTCATGACACTCACATCATAAAAATTCATCCTGACATTCTTGCAAAGACTGTGTGTGGAATGTTGACATATTTTTGTTATAAAATGACAGTTTTAGCACAAGTTATTCTCACTGTGACCAAGGAGAAAGAGAAAACTAAAGAAAAAGAATATGTTACAGTACTACCCACACATGAAGTGAACCTGTCAGGCAACAGAATGGCAGAGGTACTTTCTACAAAGGTGGAGAAGTTCTTTTGCGTATGAAGGCGGGTGGAGGAATGACTAATATTGCTGCCTTATGCTCTCTATCTTAGGAAAGTATTCCTGATTTTCCCACCAAATGCCATCTTGCCCTCCCTTGAATTCCATTAGCACTTTGTTTTTAGTTTTCTCAAATGACCCTTACATCATACTTATTGCTTACACTGCTCTAGGTGCTTTGCATTTATTGACTCAGTTAGTCTTCATAACAACCTATTCCCATTGCACGGCTGAGGAACTGACGCACAGAGAAGTTACATGACTCATTAGGTTGGAGCCACAATTCAACCCAGTGTAATTCTTGGGTCTTTGGTCTTACCCATCATACTATACTGCTTGTGTTGTTAGTAAATTTTAAACTTATTTTATACCCCTGCAGATTATAAGCTTCTGAAGACTTGGTCACTATATCTTTCTTATGTTTGTATCTGCCATAAAACCTAGCTCGGTATCTTGGGCATAATAGATACTCAATAAATGTTTGCAAATAAATTGAAGTTAGACCATGGTTTGCACAAGTCTATCCAGTGTCTGGGGCTATGACTTCCAAAATATGAAGACGTTCATTTGGAAAAATAGAATCCTGAATAGGTAGATATAAATAAAATAAGGACACTGACAAATGCCGGTTTTGGTGCTTCCAGCCTCCAGACGCTTCTTTCCTTCACTCCCTCCCTAAGCCCCCACCTGCCAGCTATAAAAATGTGCACTTAGGTTGAGATCTCAAGTGTTTTCACTGAGGATAGTTTAAAATGTTGCCCTCTTTAAAAATATTTATATTACTCAGGAATCAATCACTGTAATAATTTCTGCCATCATCAATAGATGAGGGAGGTATTTATTTGAGCAGTAGTGCTACTCCTAAGCTACAAATTATATCAATTTTCATGTAAAATATCATTTTATAAGTCTGTTGGTAACTTTTGCACTTGTTTGCACTCTCTTCATGTATAAATATAATATTAATTAATAGCAAATAAAAACTTTAATCTTCAATTTTAAATTCGGCAGTTCTGAAATAATGTAGCCATGTCCGTGTTCATTCTGCTACTTAAGAATTTAAATTTAATTTTGCCTTTTTATTATGTGATATGTGCATCACAAGCCTGTGGGCAATAGATGAGCTTTAATAAAGCTAAAAATAAATAAAATGGGAATGTTAATAAACCTTGTAGCTCATTAAACATTTAGATTCACTGAGTATTTGTCTATTAATTTTAAATGAGACTACATTAAGAAACCTTTGTTACATGAAGGTTGTAATTAAGTGAATAATATATTCAAATTCAACACAAAACATCTTTTTCCACATCTTTTTACTGACAATTCTTTAGTAAGAAGTTTCAAGGAACTCAAAGACTTAAAAAGTAATGATTAAATTGCAAATATAACAATTTATAGTTCTTTGTAAAGAATTAAAATTTAAAAGATATGTCCAAATGGATTCTCTTCGACAACTCATTATTATCTTCTTAATCTATTCTAGCATTTGTGATTTCATCATTTTATTAAGAAAGTGCGCTTGTCTCCTAACCCTCTTTATTGTTCTGTTCCATTTGTATATTTGAAAATTCTTCCTTAGTTTCTATTAAAATACATGCACTCTAAATTATTCCTTTTTCTTTCTCTGTAGAATATTCCTTTCTTTTAAGAATCTCTTCAGTTTCCGACCTAAGTTTAATCCATGTGCAAAGACTTTACTTTGAGAATCATTTTTTTGTACTATCATTATCTATGAAAATAAACATCACCTTATGAATGTATAACTATCAAAAAAGTGAACACTCATTTTCTGTGGGGTTTTTTTGGGTTTCCTTTGGAATTTGGGTTTATTTTTATTTTTTTATTTTTTTTTTATTTTTTTTTTGCGGTACGCGGGCCTCTCACTGTTGTGGCCCCTCCCGCCGCGGAGCACAGGCTCCGGACGCGCAGGCCCAGCGGCCATGGCTCACGGGCCCAGCGCTCCGCGGCACGTGGGACCTTCCCGGACCAGGGCACGAACCCGTGTCCCCTGCATCGGCAGGCGGACTCCCAACCACCGCGCCACCAGGGAAGCCCTGGGTTTATTTATTTATTTATTTATTTATTTATTTATTTATTTTTTCTTTTTGCGGTATGCGGGCCTCTCACTGTTGTGGCCTCTCCCGTTGCGGAGCACAGGCTCCGGATGCGCAGGCCCAGCGGCCATGGCTCACGGGCCCAGCCGCTCCGCGGCATATGGGATCCTCCCAGACCGGGGCACGAACCCGTATCCCCTGCATCGGCAGGCGGACTCTTAACCACTGCGCCACCAGGGAGGCCCCCTGGGTTTATTTTTAACATTGAATTATGTATTAGTTTGCTAGGGCTTGTTAAAAAACAAAATTCAGCTGAGTAAATTTGAAGATCTAATTGGCTTTATTCAATGACTCATGAATGAGGCAACATGTCATCTAGCAAATAGAAACTCCAAAGAGCTGCAAAGAAGGAATGGCTTTTAAAGTCAGAAATGAGTGGGATAGGAAATCATAAATAAAAGAAAGGATTATTTCTGACAAGATCAACTTCCTTTTGGAGGAAGGCAGATTCTCTCACTAGTGCTGGCCAGGAAGTTCCAGGATGACTGGTTAAGATTACATTCCTAGGAGAGGCTGAAACTGCAGTTAGATTAGGTTTTAAGTCTAGGTTTGCTGACTTGGGGCTTAGCACAAGTTTCCCCATTTTAGGCCTGTTGTCTCTTTTTTTAAAACAGGTGGCTGTAACAAAGTACCACACGCTGGATGTTTGTACAATAGGAATTTATTGTCTCACAGTTCTGGAGGCTACAAGTCCAAAACCAAGGCAATGGCAGAATTGGTTTCCTCTGAGAGCTGTTTCAAGCCTCTCACCTAGCTTCTGATGGTTTTCTGGCCATCTTTGGTGTTCCTCGTCTTGTATACGCATCACCTCAATCTCTACCTGTTACCTACCTGTTCTTGGATTCTTTAATCAATAGAAATTGATAAGAGGGACTTCCCTGGTGGCGCAGTGGTTGGGAGTCTGCCTGCCAATGCAGGGGACATGGGTTTGAGCCCTGGTCCAGGAAGATCCCACATGCCTCGGAGCGGCTAGGCCCCTGTGCCACAACTACTGAGCCTGCGCTCCAGAGCCTGCGAGCCACAACTGCTGAAGCCCATGTGCCTGGGGCCCATGTCCCACAACGGGAGAGACCACCACAATGAGAGGCCCGCGCACCGCAACGAAGAGTAGCCCCCACTCTCCGCAACTGGGGAAAGGCCATGTGCAGCAACGAAGACCCAATGCAACCAAAAATAATAAAAAATAAATAAATAAATTTAATGGAAAAACATAATTAAGTTGCTTTGGAGCAAAGGGGTCAAATAAAATATTTTTTTAAAAAAGAAATTGATAAGAGGCCAGAGGAGAAATTCAGGCAAGGCTTTATTGAGACTCATGCTGCAGCACAAGGGAGTGAAAACAAGTAACAGGTGTCCCTTGGTCAATCTCTGAGGGGGGTGGCTAGCTCGTTCTTTAAATGGGTTGACGGTAGGAGAAGATCGGTGGGTTGGGCGGAGGGGTGGCTTAGGCGGTCTGCCCACCCCCTCGGTGATGTTGTGTGCAGGGACCTTGCTTTTGCTACCAGCACCTCAGAAGTGGCAGTTGTTTTTTGGCCTCTTCGTATCTTATTGTTCACAATTTGACCCAGCTGCGCATGCGTGCAGTTATTTTTAGTCCCTTATAGTTTGTTTGTGTTTTGTTACTCAATGAGACATTTGTCCAGGTGCAAGCACTGCAGTAAAGGGTCCCAGGTCCCAGCCTATCTTACCTTCATGTACACATGGCATTTTTTTTCTCTGTGCGTGGCTCTGTGTCCAAATTTCACCTTTTTTAAAGGATAGAGTCATATTGGATTGGGGCTCACCCTACAGACTGCATGTGATATTGTGATGTATAATAACAAATATATACTTGTTTTTTTTGAACCATTTTTTTTATTAGTTTCTGCTTTATAACAAAGTGAATCAGTCATACATAAACGTCTGTTCCCACATCCCTTCCCTCTTGCGTCTCCCTCCCTCCCACCTTCCCTATCCCACCCCTCCAGGCGGTCACAAAGCACCGAGCTGATCTCAATGTGCTATGCGGCTGCTTCCCACTATCTACCTACCTTACATTTGGTACTGTACATATGTCCATGCCCCACTTTCGCTTTGTCACAGCTTACCCTTCCCCCTCCCCATATCCTCAAGTCCATTCTCAAGTAGGTCTGTGTCTTTATTCCTGTTTTACCCCTAGGTTCTTCATGACATTTTTTATTCTTAAATTCCATATATATGTGTTAGCATACGGTATTTGTCTTTCTCTTTCTGACTTCACTCTGTATGACAGACTCTAGGTCTATCCACCTCATTACAAATAGCTCAGTTTCGTTTCTTTTTATGGCTGAGTAATATTCCATTGTATATATGTGCCACATCTTCTTTATCCATTCATCCGATGATGGACACTTAGGTTGTTTCCATCTCCGGGCTATTGTGAATAGAGCTGCAATGAACATTTTGGTACATGTCTCTTTTTGAATTATGGTTTTCTCAGGGCATATGCCTAGTAGTGGGATTGCTGGGTCATATGGTAGTTCTATTTTTAGTTTTTTAAGGAAGCTCCATACTGTTCTCCATAGTGGCTGTGCACCAGCAGTGCAAGAGTGTTCCCTTTTCTCCACACCCTCCCCAGCATTTATTGTCTCTAGATTTCTTGATGATGGCCATTCTGACTGGTGTGAGATGATATCTCATTGTAGTTTTGATTTGCATTTCTCTAATGATTAATGATGTTGAGCATTCTTTCATGTGTTTGTTGGCAGTCTGTATATCATCTTTGGAGAAATGCCTATTGAAGTCTTCTGCCCATTTTTGGATTGGGTTGTTTGGTTTTTTGCTATTGAGCTGCATGAGCAGCTTATAAATTTTGGAGATTAATCCTTTGTCAGTTGCTTCATTTGCAAATATTTTCTCCCATTCTGAGGATTGTATTTTGGTCTTGTTTATGGTTTCCTTTGCTGTGCAAAAGCTTTGAAGTTTCATTAGGTCCCATGTGTTTATCTTTGTTTTTATTTCCATTTCTCTAGGAGGTGGATCCAAAAGAATCTTGCTGTGATTTATGTCATAGAGTGTTCTGCCTATGTTTTCCTCTAAGAGTTTGATAGTTTCTGGCCTTACATTTAGATCTTTAATCCATTTTGAGCTTATTTTTGTGTATGGTGTTAGGGAATGATCTAATCTCATACTTTTACATGTCCCTGTCCAGTTTTCCCAGCACCACTTATTGAATAGGCTGTCCTTTCTCCACTGTACATTCCTGCCTCCTTTATCAAAGATAAGGTGACCATATGTCTGTGGGTTTATCTTTGGGCTTTCCATCCTGTTCCATTGATCTATCTTTCTGTTCTTGTGCCAGTACCACACTGTCTTGATTACTGTAGCTTTGTAGTATAGCCTGAAGTCAGGGAGCCTGATTCCTCCAGCTCCATTTTTCGTTCTCAAGATTGCTTTGGCTATTCAGGGTCTTTTGTTTTTCCAATCAAATTTTGAAATTTTTTGTTCTAGTTCTGTGAAAAATGCCAGTGGTAGTTTGATAGGGATTGCATTGAATCTGTAGATTGCTTTGGGTAATAGAGTCATTTTCACAATATTGATTCTTCCAATCCAGGAGCATGGTATATCTCTCCATCTATTTGTATCATCTTTAATTTCTTTCATCAGTGTCTTATAATTTTCTGCATACAGGTCTTTTGTCTCCTTAGGTAGGTTTATTCCTAGATATTTTATTCTTTTTGTTGCAATGGTAAATGGGAGTGTTTTCTTGATTTCACTTTCAGATTTTTCATCATTAGTGTACAGGAATGCCAGAGATTTCTGTGCATTCATTTTGTATCCTGCTACTTTACCAAATTCATTGATTAGCTCTAGTAGTTTTCTGGTAGCATCTTTAGGATTCTCTATGTATAGTATCATGTCATTTGCAAACAGTGACAGCTTTACTTCTTCTTTTCCAATTTGGATTCCTTTTATTTCCTTTTCTTCTCTGATTGCTGTGGCTAAAACTTCCAAAACTAAGTTGAATAAGAGTGGTGAGAGTGGGCAGCCTTGTCTTGTTCCTGATCTTAGTGGAAAGGGTTTCAGTTTTTCACCATTGAGGATGATGTTGGCTGTGGGTTTGTCATATATGGCCTTTATTATGTTGAGGAAAGTTCCCTCTATGCCTACTTCCTGCAGGGTTTTTTTTATCATAAATGGGTGTTGAATTTTGTCGAAAGCTTTCTCTGCATCTATTGAGATGATCATATGGTTTTTCTTCTTCAATTTGTTAATATGGTGTATCACATTGATTGATTTGCGTATATTGAAGAATCCTTGCATTCCTGGAATAAACCCCACTTGATCATGGTGTATGATCCTTTTAATGTGCTGTTGGATTCTGTTTGCTAGTATTTTGTTGAGGATTTTTGCATCTATGTTCATCAGTGATATTGGCCTGTAGTTTTCTTTCTTTGTGACATCCTTGCCTGGTTTTGGTATCCAGGTGATGATGGCCTCGTAGAATGAGTTTGGGAGCGTTCCTCCCTCTGCTGTATTTTGGAAGAGTTTGAGAAGGATAGGTGTTAGCTCTTCTCTAAATATTTGATAGAATTCGCCTGTGAAGCCATCTGGTCCTGGGCTTTTGTTTGTTGAAAGATTTTTAATCAGTTTCAATTTCAGTGCTTGTGATTGGTCTATTCATATTTTCTATTTCTTCCTGATTCAGTCTTGGCAGGTTGTGCATTTCTAAGAATTTGTCCATTTCTTCCAGGTTGTCCATTTTATTGGCATAGAGTTGCTTGTAGTAATCTCTCATGATCTTTTGTATTTCTGCAGTGTCAGTTGTTACTTCTCCTTTTCATTTCTATTTCTATTAATTTGAGTCTTTTCCCTTTTTTTCTTGATGAGACTGGCTAATGGTTTATCAATTTTGTTTATTTTCTCAAAGAACCAGCTTTTAGTTTTATTGATCTTTGCTATCGTTTCCTTCATTTCTTTTTCATTTATTTCTGATCTGATTTTTATGATTTCTTTCCTTCTGCCCACTTTGGGGGTTTTTTGTTCTTCTTTCTCTAATTGCTTTAGGTGCAGGGTCAGGTTGTTTATTCGAGATGTTTCCTGTTTCTTTCTTTTTTTTTTTTTTTAATTTTATTTTACAAATTTAATCAGTTATACATATACATATGTTCCCATATCCCCTCCCTTTTGCGTCTCCCTCCCACCCTCCCTATCCCACCCCTCCAGGCGGTCACAAAGAACCGAGCTGATCTCCCTGTGCTATGCGGCTGCTTCCCACTAGCTATCTACCTTACGTTTGGTAGTGTATATATGTCCATGCCGCTCTTTCACTTTGTCACAGCTTACCCTTCCCCCTCCCCATATCCTCAAGTCCATGCTCTAGTAGGTCTGTGTCTTTATTCCTGTCTTACCCCTAGGTTCTTCATGACATTTTTTTTTCTTAAATTCCATATATATGTGTCAGCATACAGTATTTGTCTTTCTCTTTCTGACTTACTTCACTCTGTATGACAGACTCTAGGTCCATCCACCTCATTACAAATAGCTCAATTTCATTTCTTTTTATGGCTGAGTAATATTCCACTGTATATATGTGCCACATCTTCTTTATCCATTCATCCAATGATGGACACTTAGGTTGTTTCCATCTCCGGGCTATTGTAAATAGGGCTGCTATGAACATTTTGGTACATGTCTCTTTTTGAATTATGGTTTTCTCAGGGTATATGCCCAGTAGTGGGATTGCTGGGTCATATGGTAGTTCTATTTGTAGTTTTTTAAGGAACCTCCATACCGTTCTCCATAGTGGCTGTACCAATTCACATTCCCACCAGCAGTGCAAGAGTGTTCCCTTTTTTCCACACCCTCTCCAGCATTTATTGTTTCTAGATTTTTTGATGATGGCCATTCTGACTGGTGTGAGATGATATCTCATTGTAGTTTTGATTTGCATTTCTCTAATGAGTAAAGATGTTGAGCATCCTTTCATGTGTTTGTTGGCTGTCTGTATATCTTCTGTGGAGAAATGTCTATTTAGGTCTTCTGCCCATTTTTGGATTGGGTTGTTTGTTTTTTTGCTATTGAGCTGCATGAGCTGCTTATAAATTTTGGAGATTAATCCTTTGTCAGTTGCTTCATTTGCAAATATTTTCTCCCATTCTGAGGGTTGTCTTTTCGTCTTGTTTATGGTTTCCTTTGCTGTGCAAAAGCTTTGAAGTTTCATTAGGTCCCATGTGTTTATTTTTGTCTTTATTTCCATTTCTCTAGGAGGTGGGTCAAAAAGGATCTTGCTGTGATTTATGTCATAGAGTGTTCTGCCTATGTTTTCCTCTAGGAGTTTGATAGTGTCTGGCCTTACATTTAGGTCTTTAATCCATTTTGAGCTAATTTTTGTGTATGGTGTTAGGGAATGATCTAATCTCATACTTTTACATGTCCCTGTCCAGTTTTCCCAGCACCACTTATTGAAGAGACTGTCCTTTCTCCACTGTACATTCCTGCCTCCTTTATCAAAGATAAGGTGACCATATGTCCGTGGGTTTATCTCTGGGCTTTCTATCCTGTTCCATTGATCTATCTTTCTGTTTTTGTGCCAGTACCATACTGTCTTGATTACTGTAGCTTTGTAGTATAGTCTGAAGTCAGGGAGCCTGATTCCTCCAGCTCCGTGTTTGGTTCTCAACATTGCTTTGGCTATTCGGGGTCTTTTGTGTTTCCATACAAATTGTGAAATTTTTTGTTCTAGTTCTGTGAAAAATGCCATTGGTAGTTTGATAGGGATTGCATTGAATCTGTAGATTGCTTTGGGTAGTAGAGTCATTTTCACAATGTTGATTCTTCCAATCCAAGAACATGGTATATCTCTCCATCTATTTGTATCATCTTTAATTTCTTTCATCAGTGTCTTATAATTTTCTGCATACAGGTCTTTTGTCTCCTTAGGTAGGTTTATTCCTAGATATTTTATTCTTTTTGTTGCAATGGTAAATGGGAGTGTTTCCTTGATTTCACTTTCAGATTTTTCATCATTAGTGTACAGGAATGCCAGAGATTTCTGTGCATTCATTTTGTATCCTGCTACTTTACCAAATTCATTGATTAGCTCTAGTAGTTTTCTGGTAGCATCTTTAGGATTCTCTATGTATAGTATCATGTCATCTGCAAACAGTGACAGCTTTACTTCTTCTTTTCCAATTTGGATTCCTTTTATTTCCTTTTCTTCTCTGATTGCTGTGGCTAAAACTTCCAAAACTAAGTTGAATAAGAGTGGTGAGAGTGGGCAGCCTTGTCTTGTTCCTGATCTTAGTGGAAAGGGTTTCAGTTTTTCACCATTGAGGATGATGCTGGCTGTGGGTTTGTCATATATGGCCTTTATTATGTTGAGGAAAGTTCCCTCTATGCCTACTTTCTGCAGGGTTTTTATCATAAATGGGTGTTGAATTTTGTCAAAAGCTTTCTCTGCATCTATTGAGATGATCATATGGTTTTTCTCCTTCAACTTGTTAATATGGTGTATCACATTGATTGATTTGCGTATATTGAAGAATCCTTGCATTCCTGGAATAAACCCCACTTGATCATGGTGTATGATCCTTTTAATGTGCTGTTGGATTCTGTTTGCTAGTATTTTGTTGAGGATTTTTGCATCTATGTTCATCAGTGATATTGGCCTGTAGTTTTCTTTCTTTGTGACATCCTTGTCTGGTTTTGGTATCAAGGTGATGGTGGCCTCGTAGAATGAGTTTGGGAGTGTTCCTCCCTCTGCTATATTTTGGAAGAGTTTGAGAAGGATAGGTGTTAACTCTTCTCTAAATGCTTGATAGAATTCGCCTGTGAAGCCATCTGGTCCTGGGCTTTTGTTTGTTGGAAGATTTTTAATCACAGTTTCAATTTCAGTGCTTGTGATTGGTCTGTTCATATTTTCTATTTCTTCCTGATTCAGTCTTGGCAGGTTGTGCATTTCTAAGAATTTGTCCATTTCTTCCAGGTTGTCCATTTTATTGGCATATAGTTGCTTGTAGTAATCTCTCATGATCTTTTGTATTTCTGCAGTGTCAGTTGTTACTTCTCCTTTTTCATTTCTAATTCTATTGATTTGAGTCTTCTCCCTTTTTTTCTTGATGAGTCTGGCTAATGGTTTATCAATTTTGTTTATCTTCTCAAAGAACCAGCTTTTAGTTTTATTGATCTTTGCTATCATTTCCTTCATTTCTTTTTCATTTATTTCTGATCTGATTTTTATGATTTCTTTCCTTCTGCTAACTTTGGGATGTTTTTGTTCTTCTTTCTCTAATTGCTTTAGGTGCAAGGTTAGGTTGTTTATTCGAGATGTTTCCTGTTTCTTAAGGTGGGATTGTATTGCTATAAACTTCCCCCTTAGAACTGCTTTTGCTGCGTCCCATAGGTTTTGGGTCGTCGTGTCTCCATTGTCATTTGTTTCTAGGTATTTTTTAATTTCCTCTTTGATTTCTTCAGTGATCACTTCGTTATTGAGTAGTATATTGTTTAGCCTCCATGTGTTTGTATTTTTTACAGATCTTTTCCTGTAATTGATGTCTAGTCTCATAGCATTGTGGTCGGAAAAGATACTTGATACAATTTCAATTTTCTTAAATTTACCAAGGCTTGATTTGTGACCCAAGATATGATCTATCCTGGAGAATGTTCCATGAGCACTTGAGAAAAATGTGTATTCTGTTGTTTTTGGATGGAATGTCCTATAAATATCAACTAAGTCCATCTTGTTTAATGTATCATTTAAAGCTTGTGTTTCCTTATTTATTTTCATTTTGGATGATCTGTCCATTGGTGAAAGTGGGGTGTTAAAGTCCCCTACTATGATTGTGTTACTGTCGATTTCCCCTTTTATGGCTGTTAGTATTTGCCTTATGTATTGAGGTGCTCCTATGTTGGGTGCATAAATATTTACAATTGTTATATCTTCTTCTTGGATCGATCCCTTTATCATTATGTAGTGTCCTTCTTTGTCTCTTCTAATAGTCTTTATTTTAAAGTCTATTTTATCTGATATAAGAATTGCTACTCCAGCTTTCTTTTGATTTCCTTTTGCATGGAATATCTTTTTCCATCCCCTTACTTTCAATCTGTATGTGTCTCTAGGTCTGAAGTGGGTCTCTTGTAGACAGCATATATATGGGTCTTGTTTTTGTATCCATTCAGCCAATCTGTGTCTTTTGGTGGGAGCATTTAGTCCATTTACATTTAAGGTAATTATTGATATGTATGTTCCTATTCCCATTTCCTTAATTGTTTTGGGTTCGTTATTGTAGATATATTCCTTCTGTTGTGTTTCTTGCCTAGAGAAGTTCCTTTAGCATTTGTTGTAAAGCTGGTTTGGTGGTGCTGAACTCTCTCAGCTTTTGCTTGTCTGTAAAGGTTTTAATTTCTCCATCAAATCTGTATGAGATCCTTGCTGGGTAGAGTAATCTTGGTTGCAGGTTTCTCTCCTTCATCACTTTAATTATGTCCTGCCACTCCCTTCTGGCTTGTAGAGTTTCTGCTGAGAGATCAGCTGTTAACCTGATGGGGATTCCCTTGTGTGTTGTTGTTTTTCCCTTGCTGCTTTTAATATGATTTCTTTGTGTTTAATTTTTGACAGTTTGTTTAATATGTGTCTTGGCGTATTTCTCCTTGGATTTATTCTGTATGGGACTCTCTGTGCCTCCTGGACTTGATTAACTATTTCCTTTCCCATATTAGGGAAGTTTTCAACTATAATCTCTTCAAATATTTTCTCAGTCCCTTTCTTTTTCTCTTCTTCTTCTGGAACCCCTATAATTCGAATGTTGGTGCGTTTAATGTTGTCCCAGAGGTCTCTGAGACTGTCCTCTGTTCTTTTCATTCTTTTTTCTTTATTTTGCTCTGCAGCAGTTATTTCCACTATTTTATCTTCCACCTCACTTATCCGTTCTTCTGCCTCAGTTATTCTGCTATTGATCCCATCTAGAGTATTTTTCATTTCATTTATTGTGTTTTTTTTTTTTTTTTTTTTTTTTTTTTTTGTTTTTTGTTTTTTGTGGTATGCGGGCCTCTCACTGTTGTGGCCTCCCCCGTTGCGGAGCACAGGCTCCGGACGCGCAGGCTCAGCGGCCATGGCCCACGGGCCCAGCCGCTCCGCGGCATATGGGATCCTCCCAGACCGGGGCACGAACCCGTATCCCCTGCATCGGCAGGCGGACTCTCAACCACTTGCGCCACCAGGGAGGCCCTATTGTGTTTTTAATCGATGCTTGATTCATCTTTAGTTCTTCTAGGTCCTTGTTAACTGTTTCTTGCATTTTGTCTATTCTATTTCCAAGATTTTGGATCTTGGAAATAGAATCTTGGATCAGCTTTACCATCATCATTCTGAATTCTTTTTCAGGTAGACTGCTTATTACCTCTTCATTTGTTAGGTTAGGTAGGTTTTTATCTTGCTTCTTCTCCTGCTGTGTGTTTTCCTGTCTTCTCATTTTGCTTATCTTACTGTGTTTGGGGTCTCCTTTTTGCAGCCTGCAGATTCGTAGTTCCCGTTGTTTTTGGTGTCTGTCCCCAGTGGCTAAGGTTGTTTCAGTAGGTTGTGTAGGCTTCCTGGTGGAGGGGACTAGTGCCTGTGTTCTGGTGGTTGAGGCTTGATCTTGTCTTTCTGGTGGACAGGTCCACATCTGGTGGTGTGTTTTGGGGTGCCTGTGACCTTATTATGTTTTTAGGCAGCCTCTCTGCTAATGGGTGGGGTTGTGTTCCTGTCTTGCTAGTTGCTTGGCATAGGGTGACCAGCACTGTAGCTTGCTGGTCGTTGACTGAAGCTGGGTGCTGGTGTTGAGATGGAGATCTCTGGGAGATTTTCGCCGCTTGATATAATGTGGAGCTGGGAGGTCTCTTGTGGACCCGTGTCCTGAAGTTGGCTCTCCCACTTCAGAGGCACAGCACTGACTCCTGGCTGCAGCACCAAGAGCCTTTCATCTACCCGGCTCAGAATAAAAGGGAGAAAAAGTAGAAAGAAAGAATTAGTAGAAGAGAGAAACAGAGAAGGAAAGAAAGGAAGGAAGGAAGGAAGAAAGAAAGAAAGAAAGGAGGGAGGAAGGACGGAAAGAAAGAAAGAAAGGAGGGAGGGAGGAAGGAAAGAAAAAGAAAGAGTGAAAGGAAGAAGGGAGGGAGGGAGGGAGGTAGGAAAGAAAGAAAGAAAGGAGGGGGGAGGAAGGGAAGGTAGGAAAAAAAGAAAGAGAGAAGATAAAGTAAAATAGAATAAAGTATAAAATATAGTAGCGTTATTAAAATAAAAAAGTAATTATTGAAATAAAAAAACGGACATTTAGAACCCTGGGACATATGGTGGAAGCAAAGCTATACAGAGAAAATCTCACACAGAAGCATAAACATACACATTCACAAAAAGAGAACAGGGGGAAAAACATCGAAAATCTTGCTCTCAAAGTCCACCTCCTCAGTTTGGGATAATTCGTTTTAAAAAGAGGAAAAGGGGAAAAAGTCTGAAATCTTGCTCTCAAAGTCCACCTCCTTAATTTGGGATAATTCGTTGTAAAAAGAGGAAAAGGGGAAAATATCAAATCTTGTCCTCAAAGTCCACCTCCTCAATTTGGGATGATTCGCTGTCCATTCATGCACTCCACAGACGCAGGGCACATCAAGCGGACTGTGGAGCTTTAATTCGCTGCCTCCGAGGCTGCACAGAGAGATTTCCCTGTCTCTTCTCTGCTCTCACAGCTCCCAGGTCTCAGCCTTGGACCTGGCCCTGCCTCTGCGTGTAGGTCGCCGGAGGGCGTCCGTTCTTCGCTCAGACAGGACGGGTTTAAAGGAGCCGCTGATTCGGGGGCTCTGGCTCACTCAGGCCGAGGGGAGGGAGGGGCACGCAGTGCGGGGCGGGCCTGCGGCGGCAGAGGTCGGCGTGACGTTGCACCAGCCCGAGGCGCTCCGTGCGCTTTCCCGGGGAAGCCGTCCCTGGGTCCCGGGACCCCGGCAGTGGCGGGCTGCACAGGCTCCCCGGAAGTGGGGGTGGACAGTGACCTGCGCTCGCACACAGGCCTTGTGGCGGCGGCAGCAGCAGCCCCAGCGTCCCATGCCCGTCTCCGGGGTCCGCGCCTTTAGCCGCGGCTCGCGCCGTCTCTGGAGCTTCTTTAAGCAGCGCTCTTAATGCCCTCTCCTCGCGCACCAGGAAACAAAAGGGAAGAAAAAGTCTCTTGCCTCTTCGGCAGCTCCAGACTTTTCCCTTGGACTCCCTCCAGGCTAGCCGTGGTGCACTAACCCCTTCAGGCTCTCTTCCTGCCGCCAGCCCCAGTCCTCTTCCTGCGCGCCGACTGAAAGCCGATACCCGAGCCTCAGCTCCCAGCCCCGCCCGCCCCGGCCGCCGAGCACACAAGCCTCTCGGGCTGGTGAGTGTCTGAGGGCACCGATCCTCTGTGCCGGAATCTCTCCGCTTTGCCCTCCGCACCCCTGTTGCTGTGCTCTCCTCGGCTACTCCGAAGCTTTCCCCCTCCGCCACCCGCAGTCTCCGCCCGCGAAGGGGCTTCTAGTGTGTGGAAACCTTTCCTCCTTCACGGCTCCCTCCCACTGGTGCAGGTCCTGTCCCTATCCTTTTGTCTCTGTTTATTCTTTTTTCTTTTGCCCTACCCAGGTATGCGGGGAGTTTCTTGCCTTTTGGGAGTTCTGAGGTCTTCTGTCAGCGTTCAGGAGGTGTTCTGTAGGAGTTGTTCCATGTGTAGATGAATTTCTGATGTATCTGTGGGGAGGAAGGTGATCTCTGCGTCTTACCCTTCCGCCATCTTCCTCTGTCCTCCAGCATATATTTGTTCTTTATCCCCATTTCCAGCATAGATCTCCTAAAAACCTTGGAATTTCCTAAGTGTAATAAAGGCGTCTTTTGTTATGTTAATGATGTGACTTTTGGAAAGCACCTAAGGATGGGGACTGGTTGCCAGTGGAGCCAAACAGGTGATTAGAGGGTTGGAACTTTCAGTCCCACCCCTCAACTTCCAGGTTGAATCAATCACCAGTGACCAATGAGTGAATCAGTCATGCCTATGGAATAAGCCTCTATAAAACCCCAAAGTGCACAGGGCTTGGAGAGCTTCAGGTTGGTGAACACATGGGGGTGCCAGGAAAGCAGTTCTCCTGGAGAGGGCATGGAAACTCCACCCCTATTCCCCTGCCTTGCCCTCTACATCGCTTCAGTCTGGCCCTTCCTGAGTTGTATCCTTTTATAATAAACAGGTAATCTAGTAAGTGAAAATGGAGGGGGTCTTATGATCCTCTGATTTATAGCCAGTTGGTTGGAAGCACAGGTAGCCTGGGCTTGTGACTGGCATCTGAAGTGGTGGTGGAGTCTTGTAGGACTGATCCCTTAACCTGTGGAATCTGGTGCTGTCTCTGGGTAGATAGTGTAAGAATTGATTTGAATTTTAGGACACACACCTGGTGTCCCAAGAGTTGCTCACTGATGTGGGGAACAGCTTCTTCCTGCCCAACCCTCCACGTATTGGAATTGGTATCAGCATCTGTGTACTTCATTTTAACTTGATCATCTTCAAAGACCATATTTCCATGTTTTCTTTTTCCATTGCCGAGAAAACTGAAGATTAGAGAGGTTAAAAATTTGTTAGAGGGGCTTCCCTGGTGGCGCAGTGGTTGAGAGTCCGCCTGCCGATGCAGGGGACACGGGTTCGTGCCCCGGTCCGGGAAGATCCCACATGCCGCGGAGCGGCTGGGCCCGTGAGCCATGGCCGCTGGCCCTGCACGTCTGGAGCCTGTGCTCTGCAACGGGAGAGGCTACAACAGTGAGAGGCCCGCATACCGCAAAAAAAAAAAACTTGTTAGAGATAGGCAGCTGTATCATTTAGGATGTTTGTAGCTATAAGGAACTGAATTCCCAGAAAGTGGCTTACACACAGCATACATTTTTTCATGTTTGAAGAGATCTGAACCAGCAGGGTGGTTGAAGGTCTAGTTAATTCATTGGCTGAGCAGTGCTGAAGCTCAAGCTCTTTCTTTCTTTTCACTTTGTCATTCTCAGCACGTTGACTGTCTTTGTCAGGTCTCTTTAGGGTCATGTGTTCATGACCTCAATAAGGAAGGTGGAAAACTGCATATGTGGTCTTATTGGGACCACATCTACATTGGGAATTAAGGACTGCCTGTCGGGGGAAAGGGAAGCAGTGAATGACTGTTGGGTAGTGTCTGTCATAGGAGAGATGCTGTTAATTTCTTCTGCATGCCCCCTTATGAAGGCAGTTAATAGGAAGGCTCCTTTTGGAAGTTAAAGATAGATAATTTCATATAGCCCAACATAAAATCATTAGTGAGCAAGGGTGGAAGAATGAGGCTTCATGATGTGTTTGGGTATGAAGTGGCTAGAGGGACTTTTTTTTTTTTTTTTTTTTTTTTTTGCGGCACGCGGGCCTCTCACTGTTTTGGCCTCTCCCGTTGCTGAGCACAGGCTTCGGACGCACAGGCTCAGCGGCCATGGCTCACGGGCCCAGCCGCTCCGCGGCCTGTGGGATCCTCCCGGACCAGGGCACGAACCCGTGTCCCCCTGCATCGGCAGGTGGACTCTCAACCACTGCGCCACCAGGGAAGCCCTAGAGGTACTTCTAAATGTACTTTGCCTGTGCAAATATGAAAAGAGGAATACTAAGGTTCTGAGATTTTTCCTGATTGGCCGGAGAATCTACACAGGTGTGTGTGCACATGCATGTACATGGCTATATCCCAAAATAACGTAAAGCTAGTGAGGTCGTTATGCAACTCAAGTGATTAATACAAACTAGAATAGATTAATATAAATTATTATATATAAATATAAAAACGGCATAATCAAACTTAATTATAAATATCATGTTTCTCATTAAATTTAGGCCACTGCCACAACCCCAGATTTAGCATCCATTAATGCTTTCTGCCTGAATAAATTTTTTTCTGTGATGGTTGCATCCACTTTTGCAAGCCACACTTCAAAGGAAATTTAGCTAAAGTGGAGATGTTTGGGGTAGAGTTACCAGAGCCATGAAAAGACTGAAAACATTCAAACAAAATGGTATTCGTTTTATCCTGCAGACCAAACTACCACAAACTTAGTGGCTCAAAACAACACGCTAGGGCCTCCCTGGTGGCGCAGTGGTTGGGAGTCCGCCTGCCGATGCAGGGGATACGGGTTCGTGCCCCGGTCTGGGAGGATCCCATATGCCGCGGAGCGGCTGGGCCCGTGGGCCATGGCTGCTGGGCCTGCGCGTCCGGAGCCTGTGCTCCGCAACGGGAGAGGCCACAGCAGTGAGAGGCCCACATACCGCAAAAAGAAAAAAAAAAAAAAAAAAAAACAACAACAACACGCTATTAATTATCTCAAAGTTTCCATGGCTTAGTAGTCTGGGCACAGCTTAACTGGGTCCTCTGTCCAGGGTCTCACAGGCTGCATCTTTATTTAGAGGCTTGAATGAGAGAGGATCTGCTTCTGAGTTCACTCAGGGTGTGGGCAGAATTCATTTGAAGCTATATGGCTGAGAACTCTGATTTTTTTACTGGCTGTTGACTGGAGGCTGCCCTCAGGCTCTAGAGGCACCTGCAGTTTCTAGTGGCCCATCCACAGCTCCTTGCCTTGTAAGAGAGAGTATCTCCTGCTTGTCTGTGCCTTCAGGGTGGACCCAGTCTCTCTTTTAAAGGGCATTCACCTGATTAAGTCAGGCCCACCCAGGAGACTCATCCCTTTGATTAACTCACAATCAACTGATTTGGAACCTTAATTATCTGCAAAATCACCTCATCTCTGAATATTCTTTGGTTAGAAGGAAGTCACAGGTCCCACATACACTCAAGGGGAGAGCATTTTACAGGGTATGAACACCAAGGAGTGGGACCACCCTGTGGTCTGTCCACCATGTTTACCTGGAGAAGGCTCAGGTGGACATGATAGCACCGAACTGGTCATGTGGAGTATAGTATCTCCTCAAACTCCCCAGTAGTTACTATTATCCTCTATTTGCAGATGTGGAAACTGAGACTCAGGACAGCTAGGCAGCTTGGCTGAGGTCACTCACTTAGGAAGTGGTTGGGCTGGGCCTGTCTGAATTCAAACCTTGTACTCTTTCCATGCTATCATGTGGCCTAATTCTTCTGTATAATCAGCAAGGAGTGTATCATCATCTGTATATCAATCTTTATAATCATCCTGTTGTGGCATGAACTAGTCTAGTGCAATGTTTCTCAGTCCTGGCTGCATATTAGAATCACTTCGGGAGCTTTGACAATATACTGACTCTAAATCAGAGTCTCTCTGAGGTAGGCCCCAGTCACTGTGATTTTTTTATGTTTTCTTATCAAATAAATGTCCCAGGTAAAGTATTTAGTTTAGGTGACATAAGAATGGAATGAATAACAGGCTGAAGGTGAAATGGACCATTTTGGAAGATGGTGGATTCTCTATCAATCAACATGTCTCAGTAAAAATAATACAGCTGTGTGGCAGGAATGTTACAGAGGGAATTTGAGAATGGATACTTGGTTGGACTGGAAGACCTTTAAAATCTCTTTTGACTCTGAGAGTCTATGATTCTAGGACACTGACATTTAATAAGTGTTAAATATGACTTATAATGAGTCAACCAGAAGGGTCTCAAATTTTGTCATTTTCTTGACTTCCATACTCCATATAAATCTCTTTTGAAAAATGGGTGTGCTGTGGTCAGGAGGGTAGTGTAATGCTGGATGCGGTGAGGAGCGCTAGAGAGATGTGGTAGAGAAGAGAAGGCTCTAGAGATTCTGTTGGAAAGGAGACTAAGAAAAAGTCACAGCCATGACCTATTTCATATCAGTTTCCACAGCATTCCAGGATTCTCTTGCTTCTTTTACTCCCACCTTGGTTATAATAATTTCTGTTTTTTAAAATGTGAGTTTTATTTGATGGTTGAGTAATACCAATTTCTTTTTAGCTCAGATCCTGAACCCATTTCATTTACTTGATTTCTATTTTACCAACTGTTCAGGTTGTTTTTATATTTTCAACTCTCTTGCCTTTGTACATTTTCTTTTCATTTGATTTCCTTTGTCTATATCTTTTATAAAATTTTAATTTCTTTCTCAGCTTCTTCATCTTCATAACTTTAAGCCTGCAGTTATTTGCAGTTTTTATGCAGGTAAGGTTGGCCCATTGATTGCCTATCATCTGCTGAGTCAGCACCCTCTAATACATGTTACTTGTTAAATTATGTAGGCTTTTCCAATACTTTAACTTTGATTTAAACATACTTGAAATATATAATGCAGATTTTAGAAATTTAAATATAGTAGGTGATGAAATATTGCATCTTGGAAAGTGGTGGTTGTGAATATTCATTAAAGGTGTTTGGAAAAGCTTTTAGATTATTCTGCAGCTAGGCAACTTCCGACTGTATTTGCATCATGTTGAAACAAATTGCAAGGACTGATGAGTGATAACATTTAAGAAGTACAGTGGGCTGACAACTTCATACATTTAATTAACACAAATTACCAAGCAGTGGTGGTGGTTATTTTATAATACTTTCCCACTTTACGCATCTGTTTCCACTACATGCAGACAGCAGAGTCTTTGAGGGGACCATTTGGGATTCTAATGGCTGATTCTCAGTAAAGTGTTGTCTGACCTTGGACTCTGCATTTATATTTTGAAGAAGCTTCAGTGTAAGTTTCAAATTATTGGAAAGAGAATTGCAATCTCCATTTACTTCCAAGTATATTACTTTCAATTCCCACATGTCCTGTCAGTCACCAGTATAATTAAAAGGTCACAGAAGATGCAGACTAGAATGCGAATTCTTTAGGAACACATTACATGTGTTTCATTTCCTTATTAGTGTTCCATGGTTGTTGTTTAAGATCAGATGGTAAACAGAGGGATGAGAAGACATCCATGTTCTTCATTTACTGAGAAGGTAAGATAACCTTGAATATGAAATAAAGCGAAATGCAATTAGAAAGCAATTGAAAATTGACTCAGACTCCTGCAATTAGTTGCATATTTTGTATCATCCTAATTGCCTCCAGTTTTGTACATTTTGCTAATTTGAAATTTGCAAAAAGTGCATTATATTTTATCTTTATACTTTTCCAACTGATAAGAAAATAAGTTCTCTTGAAAGTTTCCTTTTTTCTGAGTCTATCCAGGCTTTATTTTTGATGCCATCTTCACTGATGACTCCTAAAATTATATCTCCAGCTCAGGCATCTCTCCAAATTCCAGGAGTGTATATTCAATTGCCTACCCAATAACTCCACTTTCAGTTAACATTCACCAGATATTTATTGAGCACTTATTTATGTGCTAAGCACCGTTCTAGCCTCTGGGAATAATACCCCAGGGAACAAACCAGAAAAATCCTGCCTTCATGAAGCTTTCATTCTATTAAGGAGAGACAATGAAATAAATAAGGAAAATATATAGGATGTTAGATGGTGTTAAGTGCTATGTAGAGAAAATTCTGGGAAGAATGATAGAAAATATGTGTATGGGGTGGTCTGCAATTTTAAAAGAGGTGGTCAGGTCTCCAAAGAAAACATCCAGATGGCCAGCAAGCACATGAAAAGATGTTCAGTACTGCCAGTTATTAGAGAAGTGCAAATCAAAACTACAGTGAGGTATCACCTCACATGAGTCAGAACAGCCATCATTAAAAAGTTTATAAATAAATGCTGGAGAGGATGTGGAGAAAAGGGAGCCCTCCTACACTGTTGGTAGGAATGTAAATTGGTGCAGCCACTATGGAGAACAGTATGGAGGTTCCTTAAAAAACTAAAAATAGAGTTACCATATGATCCTGCAATCCCACTCCTGGGCATATATCCAGAAAAGAAGAAAGCTCTAATTAAAAAAGATGCATGCACCCCAATGTTCATAGCAGAACTATTTACAATAGCCAAGATGTGGAAGCAACTTAAATATCCAGTGACAGGTGAATGGATATATATAAAATGGAATATTACTCAGTCACCAAGAAGAATGAAATAATGCCATTTGCAGTAACATGGATGGTCCTAGAGATTATCATACTGAGTGAATTAAGGCAGACAAAGACAAATATTATATGACATCACTTATATGTGGAATCTAAATATGATACAAATGAATTTATTTACAAAACAGAAATAGACTCAGACATAGAAAACAAATTTATGGTTACCAAAGGGGATGGGGAGGGGAGAGATAAATTAGGAGTTTGGGATTAAAATATACACACTACTATATACAAAATAGGTAAACAACAGGGACCTACTGTATAGCACAGGGAGCTATGCTAAGTATCTTGTAATAACCTATAATGGAAAAGAATCTTAAAAAATATATATATATATATTTGTTACGTATAACTGAAACCACTTTGCTGTACATTTACAACATTGTAAATTAACTATACTTGAATAAAAAAAAGCTTTCTTATAAAAAAAAAAGAGGTGGTCCAGGAAAACCTTATTGATATGGTGACATTTGAGCCACATGAATAACTGCAGGAAGAGCATTTCAGGCAGAAAGAACAGTATGGGCACAGGACTTGAGACACGCTGGGACCTGGGCCCCTTTGCTGCAGTGCTACAGGGCTTGCACCTGGACACACCTCTCCTAGAGCAATAAAATACTAAGAAACCGTAAGGGACGAAAAATAACTGCATGCATGTGCAGTTAGGGCAAATTCTGGACAAAAGATACAGAGACCAAGAAACCCAACTGCCACATTTGAAGAGCCTGAAGCAAATGCAAGGGGTTGGGAGCAAAAGCAGGGTACTGAGCATGCCCCCTGCACACAACACCACCTAAGGGGTGGGCAAAACAACTAAGCCACCCCTCCGGCCTGACCCCTGGACACACCTCTACTCTCACCCCATATAAGGAACAAGCTCGTCCCCCACCTTGGGGAGCAAGCGAGCAAGGGAACCTGTTGTTTGTTCTCTATCCTCACTGCTGCAGCAGGGGCCCCAATAAAGCCTTGCCTGAATTTGTTGTCTGGCCTCTGATCAATTTCTATTGATTAAGGAGGCCAAGAACCCTGGTCAGTAACAGTCTGACTGGCTTGTTATGGAAACAATAAGGAGGCTGAGGAGACTGAAATGGAATGGGAGGAAGAGTGTGATCAGAGGGGTGACATAGATCAGATCATGGAAGACTCAGCAAGGACTTTTGCTTTTACTTCAAGCAAGATGGAAAAGCACTGAGGGTTTTGGGCCAAGGAGTGACGCCATCTGACTTGTGTTGTAATGGGATCATTGCTTTGCATGCTGTTTGGAGCACAGACTAAGGGGAAGGATGGTAGCAGGGAGAGCAATTAGAATGCTGGCTTGAACCAAGACGGTTGTGGGTAGAGGGGGTATGTGGCCAGACTCAGGATATATATTGAAGAGGAGCAGAAAGGATATATTGGATGATTGGGTGTGGAACATGAGAGCAATGGTTCCAAGATTTTTGACCTGAGTAATCAGGATGATCCATCCAACACTTGCTGAAATGGGGAATATTCTTTTATTCAATCTGGAAGAAAAAGAAACCTTTTAGACCTTGTTATATGAAATGTCTATAAGAAGACTTCTTAGTTTTAATCCTCAGAATTTGAGTTCTTAAACTCTTTCTTACACTTTTACTTTTAAGATAATTCTGAACACTTTTTTTTTGTAGAGAAGTACAGTGACCTGAATTTCTAAGCAGCTAAGAATTCAATGTGAATCATATTGTTTTCTTTAAAATATATTAATGTTCATGAATTTTAAAATTAGATTAAGAGTTTTGGGATTTCTTTGGTAAATTCACAACTATTTCTAATTTGAAACATAATGCTTACTCCTACCTTGAGCTCCCAATTATTGCTGGCCACTATTTTTTGGATTGAAAAGGAGAAGAATTACTATATTGCGTTCATCTTTGTTTCTAATTCTAGTTTGAAAGCTAACTTTTTAAAGTAACTTTTTTTTCTGAATATAAAAATAATACATACTGATTTTGGACAGTTTTTTTTTTTTTTTTTTTTTTTTTTTTTTGCGGTATGCGGGCCTCTCACTGTTGTGGCCTCTCCCGTTGCGGAGCACAGGCTCCGGACGCGCAGGCCCAGCGGCCATGGCTCACGGGCCCAGCCGCTCCGCGGCATATGGGATCCTCCCACACCGGGGCACGAACCCGTATCCCCTGCATCGGCAGGCGGACTCTTAACCACTGCGCCACCAGGGAGGCCCTGGACAGTTTGAAAAATAGGAAGAAGTACTATAAAGAAACTAGCAATCGACTTTATTCCTTCATCCTTCTGTTACATTTTTATATCCTAACTTTTTCAGCCAGGTGTGGGGAGAAAATAATGAGAGCTAGGAGACTGTGGCTCACTACCTGGGGTAAAGATTGATGTCTCAGTAAAGTTTCCTACTTAAGGGAAGAACCCAAATGGCCTTGTTTTATCTCATTTTCACCAATCTCTAAACAGGCTAAGGATTTATTATGAAAATTTCCCAGAATAAATGTGCAATAAAATACTTTGTGAAAGGAAAACACTCCCTCTGACCCTAGCATATCTATTTTATTTACATAACAGAAAAACACATTGTGCTTATTATATACCTAGCACTGTTCCAAGAACTTTATAAATATTAACTTATTAAATTTATCTAATCATCAGAACAACCCCTGAGTTACATACCATTACAGTTCCCATTTTACACAGGAAAAAATCAGCACAGATTGGTCAAGTCATTTGTCTGAGCTCACACAGTAAGTGGAATAGCTAGGATTTAAATTTAGACAGTTTGGGTCCTGAATCTCAGTTCTAACTGCCACTAGCTGCCACTGCCACTAACTCCCACCCCTCTAGGTGGTCACAAAGCACCGAGCTGATCTCCCTGTGCTATGCGGCTGCTTCCCACTAGCTATCTGTTTTACATTTGGTAGTGTATATAAGTCCATGCCTCTCTCTCACTTCGTCCCAGCTTACCCTTCCCCCTCCCTGTGTCCTCAAGTCCATTCTCTATGTCTGTGTCTTTATTCCTGTCCTGCCCCTAGGTTCTTCAGAACCATTTTTTTTTTTTTAGATTCCATATATATGTGTTAGCATACGGTATTTGTTTTTCTCTTTCTGACTTCTTCACTCTGTATGACAGACTCTAGGTCCATCCACCTCACTACAAATAACTCAATTTCATTTCCTTTTATGGCTGAGTAATATTCCATTGTATATATGTGCCACATTTTCTTTACCCATTCATCTGTTGATGGACACTTAGGTTGCTTCCATGTCCTGGCTATTGTAAATAGAGCTGCAGTGAACATTGTGGTACATGTCTCTTTTTGAATTATGGTTTTCTCAGGGTATATTTCAAGGGTAAACTATACTTTTGATTTTGATACATTCACCCAAACCAGGTTGCCCATAAGAGCTTTGTAGATTTCCTTTTGGGAGTGGCAAAGATTAAAGAGATACATTTACTTTTTGATGATGTTTCATCTATTTATCTTTGTGAAAGATTATACTATGTGAGTACAATTTAAAATCTAACTGGGAGGGGCTTCCCTGGTGGCGCAGTGGTTGAGAGTCCGCCTGCCGTTGCAGGGGACATGGGTTCATGCCCCGGTCTGGGAAGATCCCACATGCTGCAGAGCGGCTGGGCCCGTGAGCCATGGCCGCTGAGCCTGTGCATCCGGAGCCTGTGCTCCGCAACGGGAGAGGCCACAACAGTGAGAGGCCCGCGTACCGCAAAAAAAAAAAAAAAAAAAAAATCGAACTGGGAATACTTAGTGTTTAACTGCTGCTGAATCACAATGCCATCATATAGCTAAATGGTCACCACTAGAAATATATGTTATTTCTTATAGTCTCCTTAAGTTTGAACAAATGTAATCAATGGTCAGAGTGATTGCAACACTCGTCTGAAACCTGCAGCTTTCCCTGTTGATGTACAGTAGTTAGAATACTCAGGGAGGAGATAATCTCATGTTAAATGGCTCAAACGTGTCCTTCCTTAGCATTCCTCCTGCCCCCATATTTGAAAAATAGTACTTTATTTTTAAATGTAACTACTTTTTCCTTTTTAAACTTAGTAGAGCATTGTGTTGATTTCCTAATTTCTCTGTTCTTATGTGCTCTGTGTATAGGTATTTTTTAAAGGTCAAATACTTTAAAAGTAAATCTAAATAAATTATGTCAGCTGACTCTTCTTTCAGTGAAAGTTGAAGTACATTAGTCATATGGGATCTTTTCTGAAGGACTCCTCCTATAGAATGGAAAGGCATGAGCCAACCTTAAAGATGTCCAGATGATTTATCCAATACATAATAGATTCCTTTTTAGTCTTGATTGTTGAAATAGCTTTCAATTATCTGTCTTTCTAGTGTGGTCATTAATATTCTGTAGAAGGCAAAAGCAGGTTCCCATTCCTTATGACGAATACCCATCTTTAGCAGCACAAAGTTTCTTCAATTCATTTACTTTAGATTCCTTGTTGAATATAACCTTATTAATTGAATATTTTAGCTCCTGGCTTACTTTACTTCTCCCAACATTTCTCCTGCCACAATTCTTAAAGATTTTAATATCCATGTGAATCATGCTTCTACTACTCTAGACACTTGGTTCCTTGACATCCTCTCCTTCAGAGATCTTGCCCTCCATTATTCCTCAAATACAACCTATGTTCATTCAAGACCATATCCTAACTAATAACTGCAGTCTTGCCATAATCTTGATTCCAAGCATCCTTCCCTGACTATTTATCTACAGTTTGTTTCCTAATAACCCTGATTGAACAGTCATTTGACCCCACCTATTTACTATCCCTCATTTCTTCATATTTTACTACCGTTTTAACCTAGCTTAAATTTCATAATTAATCACTATATAATTCTCTTGTACATACCCTCTAATTTTTTGCCATCATAGGACTGGCAAGAGTTTTGATCACTGAACTCAAGTAGACTTATCATGCTGCCTTGAAATTTTTTTTTTTTTTTTTTTTTGCGGTATGCGGGCCTCTCACTGTTGTGGCCTCTCCCGTTGTGGAGCACAGGCTCCGGACGCACAGGCTCAGCAGCCATGGCTCATGGGCCCAACCACTCCGCGGCATGTGGGATCTTCGCGGACCAGGGCACGAACCGTGTCCCCTGCATCGGCAGGCAGACTCTCAACCAGTGCGCCACCAGGGAAGCCCTTATCATGCTGCCTTGCAATCATACTTCCCCATGCCACTCATACTTCTATACTTCTACATGTCTATTTCACACCTTCCCCTCTTTCCCCAAACCTTCAACATCTCTACCCCATCCTAACTTCCACTGAGAAAATAGAAGCAACCAGAAGAGACCATCCTTAAGCTTGTACCATCACATTTAACCACCTCTGCCTTTGTGTGCCTCAGCTCCATCTTCTCTTGTTAGTATGGATGAAGAACTATCCAAGATTTCAGCAAATGGCAACCCTCTACTTCTGTATTTGATTCCATTTCTAGAATGTACTCAAGAACATCATTCCAATGATTCTCCCTTTTTTCTCTCAGTCATCAGCTTTCTCCTCTCTAGTGGTTCTTTCTCACCATCTTATAAACATATTGTTACATCTTCTATCTTAAAACAAGAACAAAGACAACCTCCTTTGATCCTACTCTTCTTTCTCTCCTGCTTACCATTGCATTTTTCTTCTCCCCTTTATAGCAAAATTGTTCCAAAAAGTTGTCTATCCTCACTGTCTCTAATTTCATTTTTCTCATTTTTCTCTTGAAGCATTCCAGACTGGCTCTGCCTCCATCATTCAACTGAAATAGCTCTGGCCAAGGTTACTAATGACCTCCATGTTGCTAAATCCAAAGATCAAATATCAATCTTCATTTCTCTTGACCTACAAGCAGCACTTGACACTTCCATGACACTGCCTTCTTTTAGTTTTACTCCTAATTCGCTGGCTTATTGTTCTTAGTCCTTTGCTATGTCTTTCTGTTCTTTCAGAACTCTTAATGTTGGAGTGCCCCAGAACTCTTATTGTTTTCCGTCTGTCTTTTCTCACAGTTTTTGCGATCTCATTTGGTCTTATGGCTTTAAAAGTCATCTACATGCCAGTGATGCCCAGATTTATATTTCCTATGTGTGCTTTCCTCTGAATCTGCATCATGAAACTCCAGCTGCCAGCTTAGTATCTCCATCTGGAGGTCTAATAGTCATCTCAAGTTTAATGTGTTCCAGACTTACCTTCTGATTCTCGCTTCTTTTCCCCTAACCAGTTCTTCTAGATTTTCCATCTCAGTAAATGTCAATTTTATCTCCCTTAGTTGTTCATATAAAAGATCTTAGTGTTCTCCTTGATTCCTCTCTTTTCCTCATACTCCACATCTAGTCTGTTGGTAAGTTCTATCTGCTCTGAATTCAGTATATATTCACAGTCTCACCACTTCTCACTGTACTTAGTCACTATTTCCCTGGTTTGAGCCTTATCATTCTCCACTGGATTATTGCTGTAGTCTCCTAGCTCCTCTACCATTTTCTCCTCCAGTCATTGTCAGAGCATCCAGAATTAAACATTTTAAATATAAGTCATTTAATATCATTCTCTGTTCAAAATCCTTCAGTGATTTTCCATTTCACTTAAAGAAAAAGCCAGCATTCTTATAGTGATTCACAGGCTCAGGTGACTTGGCGCCCTGTTACATCTTTGACCTCCTCTCCTCTTACTGTCCCCCTAATCCCAGCCATCCAGCTGCTGCTCCAGGCACACTATTCTCCTTCTGTTCCTCAAGTATGCCTAGAACATTCCTGCCTCAAGGCATTTGCTGTTCCCTCTGTTTAGAAACCCTCTTCCCTAAGATACTGTCACAGCTCACCTCCTTGACCCCAATGCCCATTTTTTTTTACATTATTGCTCCACTTTTTATTTAATTTAGTATACATTCGAATTGAGTATATTCTTCATAAATCACATTACTAAGCTAGGATCCTGTATGACTCATTATTGTAGTTTCTAAAGTGCCCAGCAGAGAATCTTTCAGACTTTTTGATATTGAATGAGTGAATGAAGAAGGAGGACAGGTGTTCAACTTTCATTGTTTTTCTTGTTACATTTAGTTACATATGTGAAGTAATGGAGATATTTGAGATAATTATCTAAAAAATAAATACTAATGGTTTTTCCTCCCAATTTTTCCAAAATATTTACATTATTAAAGCAAAAAGTTGTTTCAACTCTAGTTTTTATAGAAGAAAATATTTTGGGGGTTCTGCTTTGGTTTTATTTAATCATTGTGACAATTGCCTCAAGTCTTTACTTTGTGTAAATTTCTTAGGTAATTCTGAGTATTCATTTCACCATCTTTGTGAGACCTTTACTAAACACCCTATTTAAAATTTTAACCTCTCTATAAACTGCCTATTTCACTTTCTTACTTTATTATTTCCATAGTACTTTTGACCATCCAACATACTGTGTAATTAATTGTAGTTTATTTAGTTTATTATTTGTATCTCTTCTTTTCCTCAGAATAAGCCTGTGAGAGGGTAGCAATTTTTGTCTGTTTTGTTCATTAATGTATCACCAATTTCTGGTACATAGTAGACCTTCATTAAACGTTTGATAAATGAATATATGTATGATAGTCGTACCAAAGGGATGTCTATTTGTGAGGATTCAGACCAAACGGGCCCCTCTGGGGCTATGAGTGCAAGTCAGGTAATGCATGGTCTACCTGAGGATTACAGGATACTTTGATGATGATATTGGCCAGAAGAGGATATCAAATAATTCAGTTTATTTTAAAAAATGATTTGGGAAGAGACATTAAGGATCTATCTGTGCTCAATTGACCAGATATTAAAGAAGGAATTTATATTAATTGATTTCTTACCCATTTTCTGATCACTATGTTTTGCTTGGTCAGTCTGGTCTCACTGAAATCTCACTTTAAAAACCTATGCTCCTGAAAGAAAGCATATCTTACAGAAGGAACATACTTGGAAATTAAAGTCATCTTAGATAAGATTTATAAAGTCATGAGAATTTATGCTTAGAATATTATCAAAAGGGAAAAATTTAAAGTATAAAAATGCTGCATAAAATACTAAATTGCCAAAAAATGAAAAATATATTAAAAATAGATAATGAGAAATTCCAGCTGACAAATACAACTACATTAGAATAAAGAATAAAGAATATCCTAGAAAAATAAAAAATAAACATAGAAGAAAAAAATCTACATCATCAGAACTCTTACATATAAGAATTTTCTTTTTAAACACATAAAGCTGAAAAAAATTTGGTTTAGTAATTTAGTGTTCAGCGTTCTTTTGTCTCCTCCCCAAACTGTGTCTGATCCTCACTGGACATGCCCACTGGAGAATCACCAAGAAATAAGTAAATCCCTAATGAATTATCAGGCTACCTCACTTCAAAATATAATAATTAGTGGTTCTATCCCTTTTCCTTAAATCCTTTCTCTTCAATTTTAGTTTTTAGTATTCTCAATATTTGATTATATTTATAACATAATGTTTTGGTGTATTTATTGCTTTGAAATACTTTGAAATGATTTGAGGAGAATTAGAATGTATATTGTATAATTCTTCTGATTTTTAAACAGGAATAAAGTTTTGGGAATCTGTATTAGTCAGGATGAGCTGACTATAACAAAAATCCCCAATCTCAGTAGCTTTTATTCTAGTTCATATCACAATCCAATGAGGGTCGTTGGGAAGTAGGAGGAGGGCTCCTCTTCCACACATTCATAGATTTAATCTCCTTCCATCATGTGGTTTTGTTGTATTTTGTCTTTTTAAATCTTCAAGAGTCTCAGAACATTGCACTGTATATTTTTGCACCTCGCCAGCATGCAAGGAAAGAGAGAGTATGGAGGTTTTAGGAGCCAGTCTTGGGAATGTTGAATATCCCTTCTACCCATATTCTATTGGCCACAACTCAGTCAAGAGCATGTGCTAAACAAGGGAGCTTGGGAAACCTATTCTTGCTGTGTCTTTAGACTAAAAGAAAATAGAGTTTGTTGAACATATAGCATTATTTCTATCACAGTGTCTGATTTAGCTTTTTCCCATTTCCCCCCATATTTGAGATATTTAATGCAGTGAAATAAAGTATGGTCTTTCTAAAGTAATATTTAGTTTTTTAATGTGCTATCTTTATAAGCAAAAGAGTCCAAAAGAGTCCTAGACATTTGATAGCTTTGTTCTGGGTGCTCCTCAACATTGAGGTACGCGGGCCTCTCACTGTCGTGGCCTCTCCCATTAAGGAGCACAGTCTCTGGACGCGCCGGCTCAGCGGCCATGGCCCACGGGCCTAGCCGCTCCGCGGCATGTGGGATCCTCCCGGACCAGGGCACGAACTCGTGTCCCCTGCATCGGCAGGCAGACTCTCAACCACTGTGCCACCAGGGAAGCCCAGTTGCTAAGTTTTAACACTGGGAAACACTCCTCTTTTCCACATCATATTTTGTAAGTGTGAACCTTCATTGGTTTTCTGTTGTTTCTGAGAATGTTACGATCAGTTTCTGCACTGTGTTCTGTAATCTGGCAATCCCGACAGGTATTTGACCAACCTTGGTAAGTAATTATTACTCATATTATCTTGTCAAATTTGAGAGGATTCACAGCTTCTTTTTAAGATTCTGATTTCACCAGTACTGTATAGATGGGCCTTTTTATAAAAGCATATCAGTAATGTATTTAGTATTCATTTGTCCAAAAGAACAAAGGACATTTTAAAGTTCTCTGATTGAGTCACTCTGGTGCTTAAAAACCTTCAGCAGTTTCCTATTGTCTTCAAAATAAAATCCAGACTCATTATGGCTTTCAAAGCTGTGGGCTTCAGTTACCTTCTATCCTTATCTCCTACTTATCCACTTTATGCATCTAAACTAGATTTTTATTTTTCAGACAGGGAGGAAACATTTGCCTATGATGTACCATATGTCTGGAGTGTCCCTCATTCTCTCTTCTACCCTTTAAAAACCAAGTTTTTGAATCCCAGATCAAACTCTCCGTTCTTCAAGAAAACTCCACTGGTCTACCAATTAATCTATTGCCTTTGTCCTCTGTGTTCCTCTAATACTCTAAGTAATTTCTCTCTCATAAAACCAAAATTACATTTTATTTTGCCCAGCAGTTTTCATGTGTATACATCTATATCCCTGAGGCTAAACTAGACATTCCTTAAGGGCACATGCCCTTAGAAATAGACTACATTGTAGTTTTTAACCACTCCTGTGTATACCTTAGCCATGTAATTCCTTTAAGGAATGTTAGTTGATTTTGATTAAAATTGTGAAATTATGTTAATTTCTGTCATTTATTAACAAAGGACAGTTAACTAAGAGATGGAGATGTTAGAAATCTTCTGACAGCTTTTTTAAGGAAGTCTGTAGAGCTAACCTCAGCTGGATATCCTGAACTAAAATAAACATTTTCTTCTTTTTTTAAACTTTGCTGTGTGTTTCATATTAGCTTACACTAGCAAATATATTTAGCAACCAACAAGGATTGCTTAGTTGGATGATTTTTGTGAAGTGGCACAAGTTTTAGCCTTTAAAACATGACATCTTGCTTTCTGATTTAGCCAAACTAAGGCCTGCCCTGATAGCCCCTCTCCCTGTATTACTGAGTAGTAATTACTCTTCTAACTACTTTGACATAAATGGAAATCTCAGACTCTTGTTTTTTTATTTCTTCATAGCACATTGAATGATTTATTTTCTCTAGCCTAATCAGAGAAGTAGCAATGAATAGAAGATAGGTTTTGTAATCAGGCTATAGCACTTTATAAAACCAAATATAGCAAAATATTTTCTATTTATAGATCTATGTATTATGTTTTATTAATTGTCGAATTCAGTGGTTACCAGTGTAGACATGTTAGATGATAATGTAACCCAGTTGTCTATTCCATCTCTATTTATGTTGGCAGTATAATGCCACCAAAGAAAGGTTGAGTGATTCTTTTAAGGCTGTGAATCTCAAGGGGGAAGGATATGCCGTAGGGTGGTGGTGTTGGTATCAAAGGTAGGGGAGTGCTATATTATTTCATAACATAAACTGTAGAAAATGAAACTCAATTACACAACATTGTTAATCAACTACACTCCAATATAAGATAAAATTTTTTTTTAAATCAACAAAAATTTTATTGAGTGGTATGGATACAGATCAGAATCCCCTGGGGTTATGTTTATAAAGGGAACATGAGTTTAAAAGAGTTTGAGGATGTTCGACATCACTAATCATTAGAGAAATGCAAATCAAAACTACAATGAGGTATCACCTCACATCGGTCAGAATGGCCATCATCAAAAAATCTACAAACAATAAATGCTGGAGAGGGTGTGGAGAAAAGGGAACCCTCCTGCACTGTTGGTGGGAATATAAATTGATACAGCCACTATGGAGAACAGTATGGAGGTTCCTTAAAAAAATAAAAATAGAACTACTATACGACCTAGCTATCCCACTACTGGGCATATACCCTGAGAAAACCATAATTCAAAAAGAGTCATGTACCACAATGTTCATTGCAGCTCTATTTACAATAGCCAGGACACGGAAGCAGCCTAAGTGTCCATCAACAGATGAATGGATAAAGAAGATGTGGCAATATATATAATGGAATATTACTCAGCCATAAAAAGAAATGAAATTGAGTTATTTGTAGTGAGGTTGATGGACCTAGAGTCTGTCATACAGAGTGAAGTAAGTCAGAAAGAGAAAAACAAATACCATATGCTAACACATATATATGGAATCTAAAAAAAATGGTTCTGAAGAATGTAGGGGCAGGACAGGAATAAAGACACAGACATAGAGAATGGACTTGAGGACACGGGGAGGGGGAAGGTAAGCTGGGATGAAGTGGGAGAGTGGCATGGACATATATACACTGCCAAATGTAAAATAGATAGCTAGTGGGAAGCAGCCACATAGCACAGGGAGATTAGCTCAGTGCTTTGTGTCCACCTAGAGGGGTGGGATAGGGAGGGTGGGAGGGAGAGGCAAGAGGGAGGAGATATGGGGATATATGTATATGTATAGCTGATTCCGTTTGTTATACAGCAGAAACTAACACACCATTGTAAAGCAATTATACTCCAATAAAGGTGTTAAAAAAAAAGAGAGAGTTTGAAAATTATGGCTTTAGGGCTTCTCACTCAACTCATGGGGATGGAGGCAGTTGCAAGACAAACTTTTCCTTTATTTGTTTGTAATGGAGATTTAGACCAAACTGTGATTTTGCATGTATCTGCAACAATATATTTTTATTTAATCATTAGTATGAATACTAATCAATTAAGCACGGCTAAGTTAAATAGGAATCTTAGAAACAAATTGGGAATTCCTCTTTACATTTCAACTGTTCCGCTTTGTTTCTTCTAACTGAACTTATGGCTCCTTACTAAATTGCTGTCACGTTATCATATCATACTTTAAGCAGAGTTGACACTCACTCATCCTGATAAATAGATGCTCTTCTAGCACCAAAGCAAGGACCCAGTCTGCTACTGTTCTCTAAGTGCCAAGGGGAAAGACCGCAGGAGGAGACTTCCTTTCTACTTTCTCTGCTTCCTGTCTTTTCTCCTGGCCAACTCCAACCAGTCAAATGTGAAAACAAATATCCCCTTTTTCCTATCACCCCCCTTGTGATTCATACCTCTCACCCATGTGTTTACTGCTCATTATACCTTTTAGCTCCCGTCTCCTTGTCTCTTTCTATGTCTGTCTTCACAGCTTCTAGACTGCATCCTAGCTAGAATTTCTTATGGAAAGGAAGTTTATCAACCCTTCTCACATTCTCTTTGATTTATGAAAACGTAGCAAGCAGTATCAATAGCTAATTGAAAATTCAGTATGCATTACACTCAATTTCTACTTCTACACCATATTACCATGCTATTTAGAAACCAGAATGTAATTGAAGTTTAAACTTTTTAATCAAAACTTTTTGTATAAAGATGAACTTAGATAAACATTTATTTTACTTGTATAAAGCTAAACTTAGGTAAGTATTTATTTTATTTATTTTCACATTTACATATTTACTTAAATAAATATTTATTGCCTGGCATGCACTAAGGGATTTTAAGTGAATAGGGTTCATAAATTATAATTATCATATATTATCATCAGATTACCAATTTAAAAATCCCAGACATAGCTACAGACGTCAGATATCAATTTTGAGGTTTTACGGAAATGGCAGTAATGCAAATATTGATGCTACTGAACCAGGTCAAAATGGATATATTCCATTAGGCTATTATGAATCTGTGTCATAAATTCAAGGCAAAATGTCACCAAAGTGAAATTAACAAATTCAGAAAATCAGGACCTTCCCTATTACATTAGAGAGAAATTAGGGCAAAATTGATCTCTTTGCTGCAGAAAAGTGGGAATGAAAAAATAATCCATAAAATATGAAAAATCATTTATTTATTTGGTTAGCTTAAGAAGATACCTTAAAGCAGAGAAGCCTTGTATATTTTTTGTTATTAATACTGATTAAAGGCCAAATTCTAAGTTTGGACACTGAGAAATAAGAAAAGAAATTCTAGGTCAGAATGTTTTGTCATCTGGGCAAAGCACTGGGAACTCATCTCAAAAAGACTAATACATTACGAGTCCATTCTTCGACTGAAGGGCTGAAAGCATCCATATGGGAAATATGCAGGGTCTGGTGGTGAGATGTCCTTCTTCCCTGACCTTATTCTAGTCTATGAAAATCTCTGTCCTTGATCTTATCATGCTTACCAGCTCAGTCTCTATCTTCATATCCTAGAACCTAGCACAATGCTTTCTATAAAGTAGATTCTCAGTAAATCACTGTTGGGAAAAAAAAAAAAACAACGAATAAACAAAAGAACAAATATACTCAAGTAAAGAGAAAAAAGGCAAATAAAAAGATAAAATTTCATAGACTATTAGGCCATTTTTGTAATAACTCAAAATAGTCTGTTGTGCCTTTTTGTCCTTATCTAATTTTTCTCCCACCTATCTATCTTCATTTACTTTATCCTTAAGAATTACTTTTATTGTCATTTGGCCTAATTTCCATCCCCCACTCCATATCTAATTCCTTTTTTCCCCTTTCCCTACTCCCCTGTTCCCCACACCTTATCCCCATCCTTCTGACTTCTTATGGACATAAACCTTATTCACTCATTATATCAGCAAACATATTGAAATCTACACTGGGTCAGGCATTAAACTAGGTTCTGGCACCTCAAAGGTGAACAGGAATTCTTGCCCTCAAGGAAGATATATTCTAGGTAGATGGAAGAGAGATAAGTAAACAACTTTGTAAAAATGATGCAATATTTGTTACAACAGAGGTGAATGCTGAGTGTTATGGATTTGAAGAATACAGTAGAGAACCGGGAGCATCCAACCCCTACTGTGTGTGTGTGTGTGTGTGTGTGTGTGTGTGTAAGGTGATAATCACGTGAGTCTTGTGGCTGGATAGAAGTTCACCAGGTAGGGTGTGGGATGAGACTGGGGATGCAAAGTGAGATATGGAAGGCTATTCCAGAGCAAACGGCATAATACAGAAAACTTAGCTGCTTTTGTACTTGGCCCTCTTCTGAATTTTTTTCTTCCCTCCCTCCTATTCCATCTTATCCCACCTCCCCTTAATTCCTTTTCTTTTTCTGCCTCCAGAAGGCTCAGGGGCTAAATAGTTCCTAGAAGGATGCAGTTGTACTATCAAGGTGAGGGATCATTTTTCACTTTTGCTACCCAATGAGTTTGAAAATGGTATTTTATATTTTTTTCTAAAGATATGAGACATTTTTGTTGCTGCACCCTGTAAACTGCTGTAGAAAAATTCTGTTCAGTGTATATTTATTGTACACCTGCAATTTTCCTGGCATTTGGGATTTGATGATAAAAGAAGGTAGACATAATCTCTGTCCCTATGGTGGTTACATTCTAGAAGGGAGCACAGATATTTAAAAAATGGTTATAAAAATGACAGGCTCCTCTTGTCTATACTATGCATCTATACTAGGGGAAGTATGGAATGTGAAGTGGGAGAGAGCATGGGGTATTTATATATGACCTGAGTATAGAGAGTGAGAGGCAAAGTGTCAGGAGATGAAGCTGGAGATCTGAGTGAGGATGAATTATGTAGAAACTTGTAGACCAGAGTTACTCAAATCATGATGCTAGTTTTAAACTGTTTATAATGAGTCCACATGAGATAACTGAAGAGGAAATGTTTAGAAACTCTGATTGCATTTTGACATTACCACAATATCTAAGCAGGTGGTTTGCAGTTTAAGTTTTATGTAGAAGTGTCCTCCCGTAGTGCAACTGTAATAACAGAAGAGCATTCTGGAATAAATACCCAGATTAAGAAGCTTATAATTTAACACACTACTTTTTAAAAAAATTTATTTTATTGAAGTCTACTTGATTTACAATGTTGTGTTAATTTCTGCTGTACAGCAAAGTGATAGTTATACATATTATATATATATTCTCTTTCATATTCTTTCCATTATGGTTTATTACAGGATATTGAGTATAGTTCCCTGTAACACACTACTTTTTTATCAAGAAAGTCTTATTATGGGAAAAAAAGTTAGCTGAACAGACAGCATGTTTAGTGATGTAGGAAAAATTGTAAGGTATGGTAAGGCTAATGTGTTAAATTCTACTACCTTATTCTCTTTGTGATGGTGTGAAGGACATGAAAGCTGGTCATAAGCAGCGGTTTTTGCAGGCTGAGTTATGATGATTGCAGAGGGAAAATGTTCAGTTGAGAACATATGAACAGCAAAAGAAACAGTCTTTCTGCAAGATAAGAAATCAGTTTTATCTCAACATTTTAAAGTTGTGAATTGGACAGCATAGATTTGTTTATATATTTGACATCTTTGGTATTTTAAATTATCTAAGTACATTTATTCAAGGAAGGAACGCAAACTATATTTCATTAATAGACAACACTGAAGGGTAAAATTGAGAGTTAGAAGCTTGGAAGAACAGTTTCTATGGATTGTTATGACATGTTCTATAATTTAATGAAAAATATCAATGGGATAAGTGATGATCTTAGAATTTTGACATCTGTGAGTACCTTACAAATTTGATAGAAGTTTTGGAATTTTACTTTGTATCAAAAGAAGATCTATGTATAAAAAATAGTGGATCCAGCATTCCTTTTAATTTTTGAAAGATAATGTAGATTTAACCATGACTTTACATGATAAATTATTGTAACTATTTACTGATAAGGATTAAAAATGGACTTTGAAAATACGGCATCGTTTGCTTCACTTTAGGTAAAAATTAAGAACAAATACCCTGAGCTTACAGTAATTCATTTTCTTCCATTCCTGACAATATACCTTGTGAGACTGATTTCTCTATGATGAGTGTTAATAAAACAACACATAGATGTATGTTATTCTCTGAGAGCAGCATTGTCATCAATCCAACTCAGATAAGTTAAGCAGGAAACAAGCTCAACTGTTGATATACATGGTGTTCATTCAAAGTGTGTGTAAAGAAATTTAATACAGGGGATTTCTATTTTCTTTATAACTTTTTTCTTTATGATTGTGAATGACAAAATATATGAGCACAATCAGCAAGTCTCCATTTTATTCTCCTACATGCAAGCTTTCAATAAGCAATGTATGTATTTTCTATAATTTTTTCCTGTTATGTTTGTTCTGATTAGATTTATTGAAATGTAATTTTAGGTCTGTTGAGTTTCTATGTCTTTTAAACTTTATTTTTCTGGAAGTTCATTTTATTATACTTTACAAACATAAAATTTTGAATCTCTAATCTGTTGATTCACGATGGCTTAGAGATTAAAAATTTGTTCATCACTTCAATAAAACTGGGGAAAAATTAGTCTGTCACTACAGATAGTTTGAGAAACACTTCTGTAGGCAGGTTTAGGATTTTGGACACTGTCCCAAGGGCAGAAAGAAGCCTTTGAAGGTTCAAGGATAGCTGCTATTCCCATTATTTAGGATTCTATCTGGATATTCACAATTAGGAGGCTTGGGAGACCCCAGCTGTCGGGCTTGCACAGGTGCTCAGAACAAGAACACAGCTAGTCTCAAATATTTGCCAACTCGATTTAAGATAGTACAAGTACCACTCTGCAATCACTCCTGACGTGCAACTTCTACCCACTCTGCTCAGGAAGAGGTACCAATTAGATCCCAGAAATACTTGATTTAATTGCATTAAAATAATGTTAACAATTGTCATTTAAGTGATAGATGACCTTTGCTGCTAAATTATTATTAGCAAAATCATGATTATATGATTAGGTACAATTACTAAGTATGTGAAGGGTTAATTTAGCTATTTTTTATTTAGAATAATAGAATTTTGGAGCTGAAAAGGATTTGATGTATTTAACTTAGGCTCAGAGAAGTTCTACAGAGAGGACTGATTAAGAGTTTGGTCTCAGATGCAGAGATTGGAGTTATGCAGCCACAAACTAAGGAAGACCTGAGGCTACCAGAAGCTAGAAAAGGCAAGAAAGGATCCTCCTCTAGAGGCTTCAGACCGTCACCTTGATTTCAGACTTCTACCTTCCAGACCTGTGAAGGAAGAAATTTCTGTGTCTTAAGCCACCCAATTTATGGAAATTTGTTATGGCAGCCCTAGCAAACTAGTACATGTGGTGATAAAGTGTCATGAATAACAGATTTTTGGTACATGAATTTCCAAAGACTTAAACTAACATCCCTCTAGAATTACAATGTTTTATAAAAAGAGTTGGGTGTGGAATCAAATAGTTATGATTCATATCCCAACTGTGCCCCTTACTTAACATTGACCTTAGGTAGTTTACTTAATTTCTTTATGCTTTGGTTTCTTCATCTGTAATAGTTTAGTAATAATAATAATGATAATAATAGTAGTAGCAGTAGTAGTATTTACCTTATAGGAGGAAACAAGATGCTGCAGTAGTTAAGCCAAAGGAAAAAGATAATTTCATGTGTGGATAAAGAGAGTAGACAGGCAATAAGGTGAAAAATATGCCTGTAATGTTGGAAAAATAGTTGTCAGTCACATTGGTGCAATTTGTTGGGGGAGAGGGAGGAAACTAAAGGAAATGAAACGAGTATCTGTGCTTCATCCTAAGTTGGAGGCATTTTGAGGCACATTCTTGTGTATAATCAGTAAGAGCCAATAAGAGCCTGAAGTACTGAGATAAATAACAAGTGAAAATAAGTCGTCAGTTTCTTTTTGTTGCTAAAAAAATTTATGTTACAAAACTGCAGCTAATTTTACACAAGAGGTTTTGCTTAGAAACTTAGACCTCCATCAAAAATCACTTGTTGGGGCCTTCCCTGGTGGTTCAGTGGTTGAGAGTCCGCCTGCCGATGCAGGGGACGTGGGTTCGTGCCCCGGTCTGGGAAGATCCCACATGCCGCGGAGCGGCTGGGCCTATGACCTCCGCAACGGGAGAGGCCACAACGGTAACAGGCCCGCATACCAAAAAAAAAAAAAAAAATCACTTTTTGAACCCATTTTGAATGTATAGTAGTGATATAGACATGAACAAGATGGGCTTTTGTGGGAGATCAGCTTGGTGCTTTGTGACCGCCTGGAGGGGTGGGATAGGGAGGGTGGGAGGGAGACGCAAAAGGGAGGGGATATGGGAACATATGTATATGTATAACTGATTAAATTTGTTATAAAGCAAAAAATAAAAAAAAAGAAGTAAAAAAAAAAGAAAAAAAAAAGATGGGCTTTTGCTATATCTCAGCAACTATGTAGAACGATCTGTAGAGGTTAATGAGGAGGTTTTACATGCCCTAGAGGATTATGTCCTGTTGATCAAAAGTTAACATAGTCTAGTAAAATCTAAGTAGTAATAGCTACCATTTATTTAATGCCTACTATAGGCTCGACACATACTAGGTGTGTTTATATACATTATTCTTGTATTCGACATATTTACAATGTGCCAGGCACTGTTGTAGGTATTAAGAATAAATCAGTGAGAGGTCTCAGAAGATAGCAGAGGAGTAGGGGGACGAGTTCATTTCTCCCCACAAATGCATCAAGAATACGTCTACAAATGGAACAATTCTCACAGAGCACGTGCTGAACACTAGCAGAGGACCTTGGACACCTAAAAGAACAAGAAAGATCCCCAGGTAACTGGGTCGGATGGAAGAAAGAAGAAAGGAAAAGGAAGAGGAGAGGAAGCAAGATGGGGCCTTCACCCCTAGGGGGAGCTGAAGGTGAGGAGAGGTCCCACATCTCAGGAAGCCCCCTCACCAGCAGGGAGATCAGCTGGGACAGAAGGGAAACTTCAGGAGCTCAGAGGAGGGCACAGCAACTGGTCTGTGGCAGGCAGGACAGAGTGAGACCTACACAGATAGTCCATACCACAGCCCTGTTTGCCCCAGCCTGAGGTGGGTGTCCACCAGTACGCATGGGGGCTGGATGCTGGAACATGGGGTTTGGAGAGCAGACCACAATACTATGAGATTAGAAATCAATTATAGGAAAAAAAAAACTGTAAAAAACACAAACATATGGAGGCTAAACAATATTTTACTAAACAACCAATGGATTACTGATGAAATCAAAGAAGAAATTTAAAAGAAACCTAGAGACAAATGACAATGAAAACATGATGATTGAAAACTTATGGGACATAACAAAAGGAGTTCTAAGAGGGAAGTTTATAGCAATACAATCTTAGCTCACGAAACAAAAAAAAAATCTCAAACAACCTAACGTTACACCTAAAGCAACTAGAGAAAGAAGAATAAACAAAACCCAAAGTTAGTAGAAGGAAAGAAATCATAAAGATCAGAGCAGAAATAAATGAAATAGAGATGAAGAAAACAATAGCAAAGACCAATGAAACTAAAAGCTGGTTCTTTGAGAAGATAAACAAAATTGAAAAACCTTTAGTGAGACTCATCAAGAAAAAAAGGGAGAGGGCTCAAATCAATAAAATTAGAAATGAAAAAGGAGATGTTACAACTACACGACAGAAATACAAAGGATCATAAGAGACTACTATAAGCAATTATATGCCAATCAAATAGACAACCTGGAAGAAGCGGACAAATTCTTAAAAAGGTATTATCTCCCAAGACTGAACCCAGAAGAAATGGAAAATATGAACAGACCAATCACAAGTATTGAAACTGTGATTAAAAAGCCCCTAACAAAGAAAAATCCAGGACCTGGCTTCACAGGCGAATTCTATCAAACATTTAGGGAAGAGTTACCACCTACTCTTCTGAAACTCTTCCAAAAAATTACCAAGGAAAGAACACTCCCAAGCTCATTCTGAGGCCACCATCACCCTGATACCAAAACCAGACAAAGATACCACAAAAAAAGAAAATTACAGGCCAACATCACTGATGAATATAGATGCAAAACTCCTCAACAAAATATTAGCAAACTGGACCCAACAACACATTAAAAGGATCATACACCATGGTCAAGTGGGATTTATCCCAGGGATGCAAGGATTCTTCAATATACGCAAATCAGTCAGTGTGATACAGCAGATTAAAAAATTGAAAAAGAAAAAACATGATCACATCCATATATGCAGAAAAAGCTTTTGAGAAAATTTAACACCAATTTATGATTAAAAACTCGCCAGAAAGTTGGCATGGAGAGAATCTACATGTATGGCTACCTACATGGCCAACATAATAAAGGCCATGTATTGTATGATAAACCCATAGCTAACATCATAGTCAATGGTGAAAAGCTGAAAGCATTTCCTCTAAGATCAGGAACAAGACAAGGATGTCACTCTTGCCACTTTTTTTCAACATAGTTTTGGAAGTCCTAGACATGGCAATCAGAGAAGAAAAAGAAATAAAAGGAATCCAAATTGGAAAAGAAGTTAAACTGTCACTGTTTGCAGATAACATGCTACTATACATAGAAAATCCTAAAGATGCCACCAGAAAACTACTAGAGCTCATCAGTGAATTTGGTAAAGTTGCTGGATACAAAATAAATACACAGAAATCTGTTACATTTCTATAACCTAACAACAAAAGATCAGAAACAGAAATTAAGGAAACAAGCCCACTTACCATTGCATCAAAAAGAATAAAATACCTAGAAATAAACTTACCTAAGTAGGCAAAATACCTGTACTCTGAAAACTATAAGAGCCTGATGAAAGAAATAGAAGATGACACAAACAGATGGAAAGATATACCATGTTCTTGGATTGGAAGAATCAATATTATAAAAATGACTGTACTATCCAAGGCAATCTACAGATTCAGTGCAATCCCTATCAAATTACCAATGGCATTTTTTCACAGGAACAAAAATTTTACAATTTGTATGTAAACTCAAAGGACCCCAAATAGCCAAAACAATCTTGAGAAAGAAATATGGAGCTCGAGGAATAAGGCTCCCTGACTTCAAACTATGCTACAAAGCTACAGCCATCAAAACAGTATGGTACTGGCACAAAAACAGAAATATAGATCAGTGGAACAGGATAGAATGTCCAGAGAGAAACCCACATACCTATGGTCACCTAGTCTATGACAAAGGAGGCAAGAATATACAATGGAGAAAAGACAGTCTCTTCAATAAGTGGTGCTGGGAAAACTGGGCAGCTACATGTCAAATAATGAAATTAGAACATTCCCTAACATCATACACAAAAATAAACTCAAAATGGATTAAAGACCTAAATGTAAGGCCACACACTATAAAACTCTTACAGGAAAACATAAGCACAATGCTCTCTGACATAAATTGCAACAAGATCTTTTTCAATCCACCTCCTAGATTAATGAAAATAAAAACAAAAATAAAAATTGGGACCTAATTAAACTTGAAACTTTTGCACAACAAAGGAAACCATAAACAAGACAAAAAGACAACCCTCAGAATGGAGAAAATAATTGCAAAAGAAGCAACTGACAAGGGATTAATTTCCAGAATATACAAACAGCTCATGCAGCTCAATATCAAAAAAAACAAATAACCCAATCAAAAAATGGGCAGAGGATCTTTATAGACATTTCTCCAAAGAAGACATACAGATGGCCAAAAAACATATGAAAAGATGATCAACATCACTAATCATTAGAGAAATGCAAATCAAAACTACAATGAGGTATCACCTCACCCAGGTCAGAATGGCAATCCTCAAAAAAAATCTACAAACAATAAATGCTGGAGAGGGTGTGGAGAAAAGGGATTCCTCCTACACTGTTTGTGGGAATGTAAATTGGCACATCCACTATAGAGAATAGTATGGAGGTTCCTTAAAATCTAAAAATAGAGCTACCATATGACCCAGCAATCCCACTCCTGGGCATGTATCTGGAGAAAACCATACTTCGAAAAGGTATATGTACCCCAATGTTCACTGCAGCACTATTTACAATAGCCAAGACATGGAAGCAACCTAAATGTCCATCAATGGATGAATGGATAAAGGAGATGTGATACATATATATAATGGAATATTACTCAGCCATAAAAAAGAACAAAATAATGCCATTTGCAGAAACCTGGATGGATCTAGAGATTGTCATATTGAGCGAAGTAAGTCAGACAGAGAAAGACAAATATCATATGATATCGCTCATATATGAAATCCTAAAAAATGGTGCAGATGAACTTATTTACAAAACACAAATAGACTCACAGATGTGGAAAACAAACTTATGGTTACCAGCAGGGAAAAAGAGGTGAGGGATAAGTTGGGGGTTTGGGATTGACATATACACACTACTGTATATAAAATAGATAACTAATAAGGACCACTGTATAGCACAGGGAACTCTACTCAATTCTCTGTAATGGCCTATATGGGAAAAGAATCTAAAAAGGAGTGGATATATGTATATGTATAACTGATTCACCTTGTTGTATAACAGAAGCTAACACAACATTGTAAATCAACTATACTCCAATAAAAATTAAAAAATAAAAATAAATCAGTGAAAAAAAACCTGTGGAAAATGGAGATTACATCCTTGGGTAGGGGAAAATAGACAGTAAACAAATAAGCAAATAAATAATAAATGTATAAATAAGTAAAATTAAGCAAATGGGGGGTAGGAAGTACTAGAAATGTATAGGGGGTGCAATTTTGAATAGGGCCATGTGGGAATGACTTCACTGAGAAGGTGACACTTGAAAAAAGTGAAGCAGCTGTGTGGGAGAGGAGTGTTCCAGACAGAGAAAACTGGATGTGCAAAGTTCCTGGGTCAGGAGTGTGCTTGGATGGTTCAAGGAACACCCAAGAAGTGCTAGGGCAGAGTTAGTTCAGGGGTAGTTAATGAGAGATTTGGTCAGAGAGATATGGGTGGGATTTCATGTAGCTATTCATGAAAGTCCATGTGGGAGGTGCATCTTGATTTTCTTGGAACATCAAGAATTAGCAGTTATATTTTTAGATTAATCTGTCACTCTTTATAAGGTCCCTTTGTCCAAAGTGGTGCCTGGGCCCTAAGTGAGATTTGCTGATCTGAGGCACGGAGCATGGTGCTGATAGTTGGACCTCCACAAGTATCTGTTGTATAAATGACTAAATTAGGCAAACAAGGCTTATGAGCTAGCTCTGAAATTAATTAGTTGTGTGATTTTGAACAAATTGCTTGACTTGTCTGAGTCTTAGCTTGCAAAATGAGAACTTTTCAAGCTTTCCTCTTAAGTGATCGTGAGTGATGGCCAGTCTTCCCAGCAAGTCCCTGACTTAACTCTGTGAATGTAAGAGTCAGCTCAGGGAAAGGATGAGGATGACCTGAAGACCCCCTGCACCACTAACACATTTATTTACCTGCTCACTCAGCAGCTATGTCATCTGTTTGCCTTCTCAGCTCTAGCCTTTGGCCAAGACAGTAAAGCTGGAGATAGAGTCTGGCTCTGGCAGGATGACATAACTCTTGAGGCTTTTCTTTCTGTCAGAGGATTTGATATGTGTGAATGGATACTTTGGCCAGGCTCATGCTGAATCTGGGACCCTGCCAGCCTCTTTAAGATACTAACATAAATTTATCCTTGTTCTCAAGCCGTTAATTTGGGAAAACCGGTCTGGACTTCCCATCTAGTAACTACATGTTCATCAAAAAGAAGATTCTAATGTCAGTAGCTAAGCACTAAGAGTTATGTAATGAGTCAGGAAAGATTATGAATTATTGTGTCTTGAGGCCTGAACTTAATCAATTTCCTTTATGATGTGGGCTATGAATAGCCTTAGAAAAAGAGAATGATTTTTGATGATAGCAGAGGCAGAATCAAATAAAAATCTTCCTCTTAAAATGGAATTTTTAATAACTTCCGTATTTACCATTTCTGGAGTTAAGTTTACAAGATGAAGGGGGAAATCTGATATAAGTAAAGCTGGCTTCTGGATATCATTAAGAATATTCTGACCTTCTGGGGAGGGTTACTTTGTCTCTTAATGCTAGGCAAAACCCCATCCCTTAATAGAAAACCTTGAGCAAGGCCAGAAGCTAGCAGACCAGCTGGGTCCACATGGATGCTTTATTCTATTCATATGAACACTAAGTCCTGCAGTGTATTGGCAACAGCAGCCAGTGCTCAATCTGCTTGTCTATTGGCAGTTAAAAATAAGGGCTGCATGGTGGGGTACATTTTTAAACCGATGACTCGTGGCTCTTGCAGACTGGTGACATTTGATAAGACAGTAAGTCAGTCCTATCCTCAGAACTATATATATATATAACTATATATAACTATATATATACATATATAGTTATATATATATAGTTATATATATATAGTTATATATATAGTTATATAGTTATATATATAGTTATGTATATAGTTATATATATATAATTGAAAAATATATTTTTCAACCAACAAGGCTCACTAGCTAACAGTGCTATTTAGTTAACCGTTTACGTATTTCAGTTCTCTTTTCCTTTCCTATTCTCATGAACTGATTTTAATTACCAATATTTTGCATTACAGTAATTGAATCACAAAGGGGAATGACAGAAACAGGCCAACCTCGATGTGGCACAGTTTAATGTGACAACAACAGGAAGAACTAGCATTTATATACTGCCTGGCAATTTTCAAAGTAGACTTGACCCTCCACAGCCCTGGGATAGCTAGGCATTCGTTATTATGCTATCCTGATGACAGGTGCAGGGAGGTTGTGTTTGGCTCAGGAAAGAGGAGGTGGGCCAGGGCCTTGACCCTGAGCTCCTGACCATGTTCCAAGCTTGTTCCTTTTTGCAGACTTCTCCTAATACTGGGTTTGAAGCACTACTTCCCTTATTTTTCTTAGAGCGTTTCAGTTGATTTGTGTGAGTAGTTCAAAGTATGGGGAGAATATAAAGAATGTTGACTGAAACCTAACCTTCTTCCTTGTTCCAAACGGGCACCTCTTTTACCTTCTACTGTCACGAGTGAGTGTGCTTTGGAAGGAAAGGCATCTTTGTTAAATAACTTCTCTTCTCCCACTTACCATTCTTTTTTTCATATTGTACATAATCATTTTCATTTTGAGATACTGCTTCTTCTAATCTTTTTTCTTTTATACTTTTTCTTTTTGGTATTTTAATGTTATTGGAGTGTTGGGCTCTTTCAAAAGACATGTGGGATAAGGGAGGTGTTTGACTCTGGTTGGTTAAATAAATCTGAGCCACTCTGCCTTGAGCCCTGGGACAGAAACCAAGGTACTCTGATGATTGTTAGTATAAAATGAAGGAAACGACAAAATGAGTCAGGAATCACCCTCTCATCATCCCAGGTTTTGTCACAGTCAACAACATGTGAAAGCAGTGTATACAAAACGTAAGGTAGATAGCTAGTGGGAAGCAGCCGCATAGCACAGGGAGATCAGCTCGGTGCTTTGTGACCGCCTGGAGGGGTGGGATAGGGAGGGTGGGAGGGAGACGCAAAAGGGAGGGGATATGGGAACATATGTATATGTATAACTGATTAAATTTGTTATAAAGCAGAAAAAAAAATATACAACTTGTTAATCAACTATACTTCAATAAAAAATAAATTTGAAAAAAAAAAGAAAGCAGTGTATTGCTGCATGTATTAGTAGTAGTTCATTGCTTTTCATTGCTGAATAGTGTTCCACTGTATGAATTTACCACAATATTTTTTTTTCCATTTATCAGTCTGTGGACATTTGGGTTATTTCTACGTTTGGTTAAAATGCGTAAAGCTACTATGAGTCTTTGTGAAGAAATCTGTTTTCATTCCTTTAAGGTAAATAAATACCTAGGAGTGAATATTTTACTTTATAAGAAGCTTCCAAACGGTTTTCTGAAGGGCCTGTACATTTTCATTCCCTCCAGCAAAGAATAAGGGTTCATGTCATTTTGTATCTTACTAGCACTTGGAATAGTCAGTTTTTAAAATTTTAACCATTCTAATATGTGTGCATCTCATTGTGGTTTTAATTTGGGTTTCTTTAATGACTGCTGATGTTGCAATTTTCATGAACATTTTTGCCATCTTTATATCTTCTTTTGTTAAGAGTCTATTTAAATATTTTATCTGTTTTCTTTTTAAATTAAAAACCTTTTGTCTTACTGAAGTATGACTTCTTTATATAATAGGAAACAAGTCCTTTATTAGATACATGTTTTGTAAATATTTTCTCCTATTCTGTATTTTGTCTTAATTTTTTTTTTAAATTTATTTTTGACTGCGTTGGGTCTTCGTTGCTGTTTACGGGCTTTCTCTAGTTGTGGCAAGTGGGGGCTACTCTTTGTTGTGGTGCGAGGGCTTCTCATTGCAGTGGCTTCTCTTGTTGCAGAGCATGGGCTCTAGGCGCTCAGGTTTCATTAGCTGTGGCACGTGGGCTCAGTAGTTGTGACGCATGGGTTCAGTTGCTCCACAGCATGTGGTATCTTCCAGGACCAGGGATCAAACCCATGTGCCCTGCATTGGCAGGCAGATTCTTAACCACTGCACCACCAGGGAAGTACCTGTCTTAATTTTCTTAATGGTGCCTTCCAAAACCCTAGTTTTTAGTTTTGAAGCATTATTTATCAATTTTTTCTTTTAATTTATGTGAATTTTGTGCCCTGCTTGAGAAGTCTTTGCCTAACGCAAGTCACAAGATTTTTACCTATGTTTTATTCTAAAAGTTTTAAAGTTTTAGCTTTTATACTTAAGCTTGTGATCCACTTCAGGTAAATTATTGTATATGGTACAAGATAAAGGTTACAAATAAGAATTATCTCCCTTCCTCCTTCCTTCTCTCCTCCCTCCTTCCCTCCCTCCCTCCTTCCCTCTTTCCTTCCTTCCTTCCTTCCTTCCTTCCCTCCCTCCCTCCTTCCTTCCTTCCTCCTTCCCCTCCTCCCTCCCCTCCTTCCTTCCTTCCTTCCTTCCTTCTTTCCTTCCTTCCCATATAGATGTCCAGTTGTTTGAGTCATTGTTAAAGAAATTATCCTTTATCAATTGAAATATCTAGGTGCCTTTGTAAAAAATCAATTAATCACATATATGTGAGTCTATTCCTGTACTCTTTATTTTATTCCTTTGGTAGATATGTCTATCCTTATCCTAATACCACGCCATCTTGATTACTGTAGCTTTATAGTATAATCTTGAAGTCAGTTAGCAGACATTTGGTCCTGTCCAAAACATCCATAAGAAATTTGTTCCATGCCAAAGGGTCCTTGATATTTGGTCCTATCCAAAATATCCATGAGCATATTTGGCTCATGTCAGATGGTTTTGGAATAGCACCAAATATCGAGAAACTTTCCTTTTGGCATGAACCAAATGTCTCCGTGGTCGTTTTGGACAGGACCAAATATGACCAAATATCAAGAACCTTTTGGCATGGACCAAATGTCTTAGACAGGACAAAATGTCCTGCAAGTTTGAAATGAGATAGTATAAATACTCCAATTTTGTGCTTTTTCAGGCTTTTAAATTTTCCTTGCTTTTACATATAAATTTAATTTTTTTAATTTATTTTTTTATTGAAGTATAGTTGATTTACAATGTTGTGGTAATTACTGATGTACAGCAAAGTGACTCAGTTATATATATATACATATATATATATATATATATATATATATATATATATATAAAATACACTTTCTTTTTTTATATTCTTTTCCATTATGGTTTATCATAGGATATTGAATATAGTTCTATGTGCTATACAGTAGGACGTTTTGTTTATCTATTACATATATAAAAGCTTACACCTGCTAACCCCAACCTCTCACTTTGTCCCTCCCCCAACCCCTCCCCCTTGGCAACCACAAGTCTGTTCTCTATGTTTGTGAGTCTGTTTCTGTTTCATAGATAAGTTCATTTGTGTCATATTTTAGACTTTACATATAAGTGATATCATATGGTATTTGTCCTTCTCTTTCTGATTTACTTCACTTAATATGATAATCTCTAGTTGCATACATGTTGCTGCAAATGGCATTGTTTTGTTCTTTTTTATGGCTGAGTAGTATTCCATTGTATATTCCATATAAATTTTATAATTGGCTTGTCAATTGCTGCCAAAAAGCCTACTGAGATTTTGATTGTCTTGAATCTGTAGATAAATGTGAGTATAATTGATACCTTAAAAATATTAAATCTTCTTATTAATGAGTATGGTAAATCTTTTCATCCATTTAGGTCTTCTTTAATTTCACTCAGCAATATTTTGTAGTCTTCAGTGTAAAATCTTGTCTATATTTAGATTTATCCATTTTAATGCTATTATAAAATGGTATTGCTTTTTATTTATATTTTCAGTTATTCCTTGCTTGCATATAGAAACATAATTGGCTTCTGTATGTTGGCATTGTAACATTGCTAAACTCTCGTACTAATTCTAGTAGCTTTTTTTCATAGATGCTTTGGGAATTTTTAAATGTAGATGACCAAATCATCTAGGGAAAAATTATTTCTTCCTTTCCAATCTGAATGGCTTTTATTTCTTGGCTCATTGCATTGATTAGAAACTTCAACATATTTTTGTCTTGTTAATGTAGAATCTTTTAAAATATACTTTATTATACTGAGGAGGTTTCCTCCTACTTTTACTTTGCAGTGAGTTATTTATTTTATCATCAATAGTTGTTGAATTTTGTCAAATACTTTTCTTGCATCAATTGATATGATCACATAATTTATCCTCTTTAGATTGTAAATGTGATGGATTACATTGACTGATTAAAATATTGACTCAACCTTGCATTCCTGGGATGAACTCTACTTCATTGCAGTTTATTACTCTTTTTTATATTTTGGCAGATTTGATTTATTAATATTTTATAGAGGATTTTACATGTATGTTCAAAAGATATATTTAGTATCCATGTTCAAAAGGTATATTTTGTATCAATGTTCTAGTTTCCTTTTTTTGTTTTGTATTGTCTTTGTCTGGTTTTGGTATGAGTAATGCTAGTCTCATAAAAAGAGTTGGGAAATATTACCTCCTCTTCTATTTTCTGGAAGGTTTATGTGATATTATTTTTTCTTTAAATGTTTAGTGGCATTTGGCATTGAAACTATCTGCTACTGGAGATTTCCATTGATTATGAGAGAGGAATGTGGGGAGTTTCTAAATATAATTGTGGATTTTCTTATTTCTTCCTACAGTTCTGTTCACCATTTCTCTAGGGCTTCAAGTATTTTGAAGTTTTGCTATTAGGAGCATACACATGTAGGATAGTTATGTCTTCTTGTGAATTGACCATTTTATTTTTAGATAATGTACCCCTTTCTCCTGGTAATTTTCTTTGCTCTAGATTTACTTTTTATGTTATTAATACAGTCATTCCAACTTTCTTTTGATTCACCTTTACATTGTATATCTTTTCTTAATACTTTTACCTTAAATTTACCACATTATATTTGAAATGAGTATCTTTTAACAGCCCATAGTTGGGGTACATTTTTCAAGTCCATTCTGACAGTCTTGGTCTTTTAATTTTAATTGTTGGTTTTTTAATCCATTTACATTTAATGCAATAGGGATATGTTTGGATTTTGGTTTTCCATGCTATTATTTCTTTTCTCTTTGTTTCTTCTTTTGTTTGTTTCTCTCTTAATCCTTTTCCTGCCTTCTTTCAAGTTATCTGAACATTTTTTAATATTCCATTTTATTTTATCCTGTCTTTTAACTATATCTCTTTGTATAGGTTTTAAAATTAGTGTTCTGGAGAATACAATATACATACTTAACTTTTCACTGTCTACTTAGAGTCCATATGTTACCACTTCAGTTGGAATATAGAAACTTTTCTACCATATTGGTACCTTTAACCTCATCTCTTTATGTTGTGGTTGTCTTATGTATTAAATCTACAAACATTGAAACCTTTTTAGAGTACTTTAAAATATTTTCTTTCAATCATTATGGTAGCCAGAAGAATGGCTCCCCAAAGATGTCCATACTCTAATCCCCAGAACCTACAACTATGGCAAAGGAATCTTGCACAGGTGATTAAGGTTAAGAGCCTTCAGATTGAGAAATTTTCCTGGATTAAGAGGTAGCCCCAATGTCATCATATACACCCCTAGAAGTTAAGGACCTTTCTGAACTGTAGTCAGAGAATCAGAGAGAATGCACTGTGCGAAGGACTTAGCCTGCTGTTGCTGGCTTTGAGGATAGGAGAAGGGGGAAATGAGCCAAGGAACACAGACACTCTCTAAAAGTTGCAAAACATATGGAAATGGATTCTCCTGCAGAAAGGAATACAGCCTTGTCCATGCTTTGAGCTTAGCCTATTGACTAGTGTCAGATTTATGACCTACAATACTGTAAGATCATAAATTTGTGTTATTTTAAGTCACTAAGTTTGTGGTAATTTGTTATAGCATCAATAGACAACTAATAAAACCATCAAACATTTTATAAGACTCAAGAGAAGAATAATCTATTGTGTTTACCCAGATATTTACCATTTCTATTGCTATTTCTTCATTACTGATATGCTGGTTGCCTTTCTATTATCATTTCCCTTCTGTCTGAAGGATTTCCTTTAGCAATTCTTTTAGAACAGGTTTTTTGGCAACCAGTTCTTATAGATTTTCTTAATCTGAGAGTACTTTCCCTTTATCTTTATTCCTAAAGGATATTTTCACCAGATATTGAATTCTGGGATGACAGAATTCTTTTGCGCACTTTAAAAAATGTTGTTCCCTTCCTTCTGGCCTGCATGGCTTCTGGTGAGAAACTTGCATTCATTTAAAGTGTTGCTTCCCTATAAGTAACGTGTAATTTTTCTCTGGTTGCTTTCAAATTTTTTTCTTTGTGATAGTTTTGTTTTTCTATTGTTTTCAGCAGTTTGATTATGGTATGGTTGGCCATGGATTCCTTTGCATTTATCCTATTTGGAATTCACTGAGCTCCTTGAATCTGCTAAGTTTATCTTTCTCCAGATTAAGGAAGTCTAAGGCCATTATTTCTTTTTAATAATGTATATATATTTTTTTAATCGATTTTTATAGGAGTATAATTGCTTCACAATACTGTGTTAGTTTCTGCTTCACAACAAAGCGAATCAACCATATGCATACACGTGTCCCCATATCCCCTCCCTCTTGAGCCTCCCTCCCATCTTCCCTATCCCACCACTCTAGGTCATTGCAAAGCACCGAGCCAATCTCCCTGTGCTATGCAGCTGTTTCCCACCAGCCAACTCTTTTACATTTGGTAGTGTATATATGTCGATGCTACTCTCACTTCGTCCCAGCTGTGCCCTCCCACCCCGTGTCCTCAAGTCCATTCTCTATGTCTACCTCTTTATTCTTGCCCTGCAACTAGCTTCATCAGTACCTTTTTTTTTTTTTTTTTTTTTTTTGCAGTACACGGGCCTCTCACTGTTGTGGCCTCTCCCGTGGTGGAGCACAGGGTCCAGATACGCAGGCTCAGCGGCCATGGCTCACAGGCCTAGCCGCTCCGCGGCATGTGGGATCTTCCTGGACCAGGGCACGAACCCGTGTCCCATGCATTGGCAGGCGGACTCTTAACCACTGCGCCACCAGGGAAGCCCCCTTTCTTTTTTTTTTAGATTCCATATATATGCATTAACATATGGTAGTTGTTTTTCTCTTTCTCTTTCTCTTTCTCCTGACTCGTTTGCATGGTATTTTACTTCAATGCTATTGCTATTATTTAATTGTGATTATAGCTTCATCACAATTTTTTCTCTTATATGCCAGAAGTTGTGGAAGCGCCCTTAATGTATTTTTACATTTGCTTCTTTAGCAGACTCCAGGGGTTTTATTCTAATTTCTGATTTTATAATTTCTTATACCAGTGCAGATGTAATTTTGGACCATGTGCTTATAAGTGCCAAGGCTTGAGATTTGACATTTATTACAGGTGACTTTGTTTTCCACCTATGGTCACGAGCAGCTGGCAAGCATTCTTGTCAATTCTTGGGCCAATTTGTGCAAAATATATGTGTATGTATTTGTAATATAATCATTCATATCTCCCTATTTTTATTGGAGGGATCAGTAACATCTTCACATCTTCTGGCTTTGGCCATAATTCATTGTTTCCAGTTCTTGCGTGGATGTTAAAATCCTACCCCATTGTTTTAAGGCCCCTACTGTGTCCGAAACCCTGTGTCCTACCCTCTCCCAATCATTGCACTCCTTTTTCTGCCAATTTTCAGCTATCTCTGTTTTCCCCTAGCATCTGGAAATTTTTTTTCTTTCATTTTTTATTTAAAGTTCATCTATGAATAAAAAAAATCTTGAAAATTTTATTTAGCTTTGTGATGTATTTATGAATACAAGAGGATTCTTTCAGGGTCAGTAGAGTCTACCATTTTGACTGAACTTTATGTGGTTAGTATTTATATTAGTTTTCTGTGAATGCTGAAACAAATTACCACAAATTAAGTGATTAAAACAACAGAAATTTATTATCTTACAGTTCTGTAGTTCAGAAGTCTAAAACAGATTTCACTGGGCTAAAATCAAGGTACTGGCAAGGTTGTTTTCCTTTGTGTGTGTTTGTTTATGTGTGTGTGTGTGTGTGTGTGTGTGTTGGGGGAGAGAGCATTATTGTGCCTATCACAATGATTGAAAGCAAAAATTTTAACGTTGTATAAAGTATCTGTTTAATACATAAGACAATCACAACTTAAAGGGGTGATGATAAAGGGACCAATATGGTGGTAAAATTTCTACGTTCCAATTCAAGAAGTAACACATGGACTTTAGAGTAGTTGGTGAAAAGTATGTATATTGTATTCCCTACAACAGCAATTTAAAAAGCTACACAAAATGATATAGTTATAAGACATATAAATAAAATGGAATATTAAAAATACTGGCATTTAGTGGGTAAAGACCAGGGATGCTTTTAATCATCCTATGAGGCACAGGACAATCCTAACAAAGAACTATCCAACCTTAAAATGTCAATAGCTCTAAGGTTGAGAACCTCTGCCCTAAATAATACAATGATTCACCTTTATTATGGTTTTCTAAAGCTTTGCATTTCCATTTTATGGAAACAGCTCTTCTCTGTACTCATATTTTAATGGTTTCCATAAATTTAATTAGGTCACATATTTACCATAGCAGGTTCAACTGGATTACTTCTGGATACAAAATACCACTCTTCTGGAGGGAGCATAAGCACATGTGACAAGTTTACTAACCCCCAGCTTTCAGCATGTCATAGGTGAGAGTCAGAGATTGGCGAGTACCCCTGATTCTATGATTTGGTTGAGTGCAAGTAGGTTAGGAGAACTTCTAAATGTAAATATGTGTGCATATGTGTATTTACTTTTCCCTCTCATTTTATGTTTCAATTTTTAATGTAACTTTTGTAGATACCTATTACAATTCATTATTTTGGTTGTACTGCTGTAGAAAGATTTTTAATTTCATGGTGAATAATTTCCTTTGAATTAATTCAATTCAATTACATTAATTTCATTTTGTGTAGTTTTGCAAATTTACAAAGTTATATAAAACAGTATTTCATCACATATATGTACTAGAATATTTCTCAAAGTTTACAAAATTACAGATAGAATCAAATGGAAAAACTGACAAGAAGAGATCATTAAAACTTAATTTGGGGGCTTCCCTGGTGGCGCAGTGGTTGAGAGTCCGCCTGTCGATGCAGGAGACATGGGTTCGTGCCCCGGTCCAGGAAGATCCCACATGCCGCGGAGCGGCTAGGCCCGTGAGCCATGGCCGCTGAGCCTGCGCGTCCAGAGCCTGTGCTCCGCAACGGGAGAGGCCACGACAGTGAGAGGCCCGCGTACCACAAAAAAAAAAAAACAAAAACAAAACTTAATTTGGAAAAGCTTCCAGATTCTGATTTTTTTCCCTTAAACATTCCAAGGACAGAGCTAAGTATGTTCCCCTCATCCCATTATAGTATAATGTAGTACATATTGCTCTACTGGAACCTCAGACTCTACCCAGTAGGTATTTTGGTAACTAGCTGTGTAGGATCCTTTTGGAGAATTCAGAATCTACTTGTTTGGATGGAAAGTTAAGAAACTCAGTTGATCTTTGTACAGATTAACAATCTAATCGCTTTTGAAACTTACTTTTTCAGTATGGGACTTTAATGTCATTATTCAAAATTTACCACGAAATTTAAGGGCTATAGAATACTATATGCTGTTAACCTCAATTATACTTTTGCCTGCTGAGAATTAGATCTCAAATGACCTTACTGTTATGGTTTCAGTGCATATGGTGAAGGGTGGGTAGAGCCTGCATGAGTGTTGTCAACGATGGGGTGGCTCTTCTCTCTTGCCCAGGCTCCGTAGTCGTAGTCGTCTTCTGCTCGTTTCTCCGCCCCTCGACCCCATCGCCCGTGTGTGTCATTATCTATCGATTATCTATCTATCTATCTATCAATAATCTTTTATCTCTTCTTTTCGGGATGGGCAGGCACGCTGACTCTGTTGGCCTTGCCTCCTGCTGTCCTGGAGAACCAGAGCCCGGGTCTGGGCGCTGTGTTTGGCAGGGGGCGCGCGAGGTCCCGGAGCTGTCCAGCAGTTCCTGGCTAAGTTCTCCCCTGCGCTCTACGCGCGGGGGAAGCTCTCCAGCGCCCCGCCCCGGCTAGGGAACCTCTCCCACAGAGCTCCCAGGGCTTCCCAGGCTCGCCACCCGTCTCCGTCAGTTTCTCTCTACTTCCAGCCCCACCACGGGAGTCTAGCTTGCCTTAGCAGTCTTCCTCCGCAACCCCCCGAGAGGGAGTCTCCTCTCTAGTCCCCGAGGTTGCGCGACTGTATGAGGGCTTCCCTCCTTTGCCTAAAGGGCGGGCGAGTGCGTCTCCTTCTAGCCTCGCCTTCGGCGATTGGGTGGTCCTTTCTCTCTCCGTCTTTCTAGACAGGCGCCCGAAATCTCGGGGTGAGAGCAAAGACCGCCCATTAACTTAGCACCTTGAAATAGAATCTTTCGATCCCGAAGGAGGTTGGCGTTGCCGGGGTCGGCGAGAGAGGGAGAAGGAGGGCGGAGGCTGCAACGGCTCCGGGGCTCGCTAGACGGGGCTTGGAAACCGAGGAGCCCGTGCGGGAGAGGGACACGGGGCGCGGGGCCTCGCCCTCGGGCTCCCTCCCTTCTCCTTATCTCCCCGCCTCCCGGCCCGCCCCTCCCTCTCCGAGGAGCCGTCTCTCCTCCGCGTGTCTCCGAGCGCTCTCTCCATTGTCTCTGCCTTTACAACAGGTTCGGGCGGGGGGGAAGACAGGCGGGTGCGGGGCCGCCCCAGCCCCGGCTTTCTTGGGGCGGCCTCCCTTCCTCCGGGTGTGCGTGCCTTCGGCTGCTTTGATTCGGCTCCGGAGCTAATTCCCCGGCGGAGCAGCCCCCGGCGAGTCCGACCCCTCCCTCAGGGCCGCCTCCCAACCCGCGCCCCGCCGCCTGGGTTCTGCGTGTGGGAATGATGTGCGCGTTGGAGGGTCTAAGTTCTTCACGCGCCTGGGGGGTCCTCCCTTTTTTTTCTTAGGCAACCAAATCGTACTCCTCTTACTAATCAGTAAATCCAAGGCAGCGGCAGGAAAGACAAACGCTATTTTTCCCGCTTGATTCCAAGAATCTCTTCGATTTTTATTTTTAAAGAGGGAGACGATGGACTGAGCAGATCCACACCATGGAGTCTCGGGTCTTACTGAGAACATTCTGTTTGCTCTTCGGTCTGGGAGCAGGTGAGTGGCCTCAGAGCTGGGGCGGGAGAAGGGATGGCCCCCGCCTCGGGGCAGCCCGAGCTGCCTGGGGACACCTCGCTCTTCCTCCACCTGAAGTAGGTCTGGAGTGGGAAGCTTGAAGTAGGGGGTGGGTTTGGATTTGGATTTTTTTCTGTGCTTGTCTTGGAGACACCAGGGCGGGTCACACCCCTAGTCCAGGGTCTGAGGGCCAAGGGGAACTTTGCACCGAGAGGGGTTTAAAGTAGGTCACGGAAATGGGACTGGGTGCTGTGCTCTTTAAAGCTTGATTGCTGATCTCAGGTAAGGCAGCGGAGGGAGTCGCCTCTCGTCAGTTTCCAATATTGTCTCTAAGACGCGGTTCTTTGCTGCCTTGGAGGAAGAGACATATTTTGATGGAGGTTTTTCTTTCTTTCCTCCTCCCTCCCCCACTCCCACCAGTCTGGGGGCTTGGTGTGGACCCCTCCCAACAGATTGACGTCTTAACGGAGTTAGGACTTGGGGAGTCCACGACCGGAGTGCGCCAGGTGCCCGGTCTACATAATGGGACGAAAGCCTTTCTTTTTCAAGGTAAGAGGCGCGTGCTCAGTCCCCAGTGTGGTTTCAGTTCGGATAACCCCTGGAGGAGCTGGCCTGACCGCTCTTCCTAACTTCTGTTTTGCCTCATGGATGACCTCTGAGCTGAGATGTGGAGGGGTCAGTGTGAAATACATACACCTTCCATCTCTTTTTAGGTGGCTTGGTTTCTCTCTTCCCCCGCCCCCTCCTTTCTTACTTTGTACTCTTGCCAGTTCTAATGGATAGTCCCTTAATTACTGTACAGAAACTCCGATGGCAGATGGTTGATTTTTGGAGTCTGGGTAACAATGAATTTTATAACACAAACGCCTCATTTGGGTGAAATTGATTTAGGTAGGGAATAGGGTAGCTTAATCTTAGTTAAGACACTGCTCTCTGAAAGTTTCAAGTACAGTGGTGACCAGTTGCAGAGGAATTTCTTTATGTGGGTAGCTTTGTGGAAAAATTAATATCTTTCAATAGTTTTAACTACTGTATGTCACAAACACACTATATTTGAGACAAGATTCCTCATTGAAAGATAATGATTCTTCTCCATCAATGACAGGAGAAAGGAAATAATATTCTCTTAAAAATTATTTTGAAAATATTTCAAATAAATGTTAATTCAAAAGTATACTTTGTCTAACCATTAATCGTGTACTTAGGATTTTAAGACTTTGTTTTTGAAGTCAGTGGACTTTGGCTATGCACAAGTGTCTACATTTAAATTTATATTTAGGTGTGTTATGTAGTCAAAGCAAATTCCAATGCATCGATCCTTCAGCTTTGATTTACCAACCTTTTTGAAGATTGCTTGGTTTGTGGGAAGGTGCTGTAACATGAGCTTCTAAAAGGTAGCTAAACACATACAGAAAGACTAGTTTCACATATGGTAAAGTACAGATGAAGGCAAAAGAGAAATGGAATTTGGTTTAACATATTTGATGGACTGACCAAAGCATCTTCTCCCCACCCCACCCAGTTTTTCTTTTGTAATTTAGGTGCTGTGGCTTCAAAAAAACTACAACTCATGATTACTAAAGAGTTGGATATGTAAAATAAAACCACTTCAGCAAATTTGCCACCAAGAAATAGGCATAAAATAAAACTTGAGTGTTTCTGTAGTGGTGTTGTTGCGTGGTATAGCCAGTATGTGTCACCATGGACAGTAACACCAAAGCTTACAGTTGGAAAAGGAGGAAATTGACATGTGTTGCATTTATTTAAAGCAAGTTTACTCTTACAATAAGTTAAATGCAATTTTCTGTTTTAATTATGGTGAGCCCACTAAATGCTTTTATTGTGAGGGATATTCGTGATAATATTTTATTTACTTAAAGTTCTTTTTTTTGCTGGGGAGTGGGGGTGTGATTTGGATATTGACTCCTTTAAAAATAATGACCAAACCTAATAAAGGAAATAAGACTTAGACTGTCAGCAAAATTCACAGAGCAGAATAAAAGTGTCATTAGAGTTAAGCTTCTGTTTTTCTCTTTTTCTTCTTCTCCTTTTTTTTTTCAATCTCTGAGTTTTCAATCCCTGTGAGCTGGAAACACAATTACTTCAGGGCTGCCAATTTGATTAACTGGAAAGCTTTACAGAAGCTAAAGCTCCTGATAAACAAATGGCATTGAAGTGCCGTTAAAATTTCCAAAGCTCCTTTAAATTATATTGGTGTTCTTCTTGCCTTTCTCTGAAGACCGTCTGAGCTGTCACAAATAGAAACCTTCAGGACTGTGCATTTTATGTTCTGATGTTAGACAATTTCTAGGAAATAGTCTCAAGGCACCAATATCTTTTCCTGGTTAAATTTTTATAAGAAATGTCTAGTATTCATTTTTATTTAAATTGCCAGTTCTTCAAGGTAGGCATTGTGTTGTGAATGAATTGGCCATACTTACTACATATCAGTACATACTTACTACATAGTCACACTGATGAATTGTTTTGTTTCCTTGTTTGTACTAAGCACAATATTTAGAGTAAATGCCTGACAAATATAGTTTATGAGATTTGGATGTGTAAAGTTTTATTTCTTGCCAAATTATGCACCTTATTTCATATAGCCAATCAATCAGCAAGTATTTGCTACCTGCTGTGTTCTCAATAGGCATGTATTACTGATGTGTTTATTATGCTCTAATGATTTCTCTCATTCTCAGATTTAGATTATAAAATTGACAACATGTAGACCTTTGGCCCTGCTTGATAGTTTTGCATTACCTTGGAAAGGTCTTTTCTCTGCTGTTAGAATGTGGAAACTGTTTTTAAGAAGTCAGTTCTAGGCTTCACTGGGATTACATGGATTTTAGAGAGACAAAAGCTTTCAGCCTCTGAAGATTTTATGGATTCGCTTTATAGTGAATTGAGGGTGCTGCGGATATTTTTGTATAGTCTTCAAAATGGCATAGCAGGAATAGTAACACATTACAAACCTGTGAGGTGCTCTCAGATTTCACATAAACCTATCAGATAAGTTACTTTGTGCTATCAGATATGTTCCAAATAGATGGAAGAGCTTTTTGAACCCTCAAATCTCTATAACTATCTTCTTTTGTCTCATCTTTAAATTAAAGAAATCTCAACATACAATTTCCCAATGATTTTTGCTCATTTAATATTGCTTCTCCATTTGGCTAGTTCATTCTTCTCTTTATTGTTTTTTAATATGCTTATAATTCAGTACTTTTAGAAACTAAATAGTTTTTGTAAATTATTGTGCACTAAGAATCTACTATTACTTAATAACTATTATATTTATTACATATGTATAATAAAAGCAAGTAGAAATGTATTTCAAAGTCATACCTGATTTTTGTCATATATAGCATCACTAAAATTGTTTTGTTGTTGTTGAAATTTGGTTTGCAGTTGCTTTGGAAATTGAAGTAATAAGATGCTAAATTAGATCATCTTTTGATACATGTGGCTTTTGATCTGTGCCAATTATACTTTTCAAAAGAAAAAAGTGACCAGGCAACAGTTTGGAATCTATATCAAGATCTTCCATGTATTTCTAGCTACAATCTGACTGATAGCCACAAAAATACACTTATGGTTTTAAAAAATAGAGGACCAGGTTCTGACAGTCAAGAGACCTATGAAAGGTGGTAAAGAATTCTGAAATGTTAAGGGCTAGTGCAATTATAAATAGAATTCTACCAACCTTGTTTAAAGTCTAGGGAATATTCTTCAAGTTAACGATTATAATAATCTTTCCTCTTTGTACATGAGACACCAAGAATGAGAGAATACAGAAGCATAGTTCTAGGACTTTCTAACATGATTTTTAGATCTTTGGTTTTAACATTTTGTCTGGCCAGGTTCCCAAACTAGATAGTTTCCTCTGTTGGTTTAATAAAGTTTCTTCTAGGGTGATCACAGATTTTATAATGTCACTAATCCCCACGAGAGAAGTAGATAAAATCAAAGCCTATTTTTTTTCCCTGAGTTGGTCATTGGGAAATAAATATTTAGTAATTATTTTTAAAGAACTTTAAGATTTTAAAGGAAAAAAAATGTTCACAAGTCTACCTTATGCCAGTATTTGAAAACAGGAATGAAATTGGGCATTTGGTGGTGAGTCATTGGCTTGACTAGTTACAATGGTAACTGCATTAAGGAAAGTGAGGTGGCAGTGAGTACTTTTCTTCAGTATGAAGATCAGAGTACCTGTGGACTTAGAGACAATGGTCATTTTGATGCCGCATTAGAATAGAATAACACAATGACTGTGGGCTTTGAAGAGATGGGCTTTGAAACCAGTTAGACCCAAGTGGAATTTCATTAGTTGTGTTTCTATGGTGAAGTTACTTAATTTCTATGAGCTTCAGTGCCCTAAATTATAAAATTAATGTTATGAAGAATTTTTTTGTGCACTTATTCTGCTAGGTGTTAGGCCTATAACAAATGAAGTTAGAACTTTACTTTTATAGTGCCTTAAAAATAGTCATTAAACAAACAATTACACAGATAATAATTTAATCACTATTAAGATAAATGATATGAAGAGAAACTAAGGATGTAATGGGAATCTACATTCTTGTTTAGGGAGTCACAGGATCAAGGAAACTGTCTTTGAAGGAGAGTCATTTAAGCTGATCGCCAAAGGATAAATAAGAGTAGTCTGGGGAAGAGGAGCTGTGGGGATTCAGAAAGGAAGAGTAACACAGGCAAAGGAAATAGCATGAGCAAAGATCCTGACCTGAAATGAGCATGGTGCACTTGAGAAAATGGAAGAAATCCAGAGTAGTGGAAATGTAAGTGTTATGATATGAAATGAAGCAAACAAAGAAAGCACGGATCAGTTTACACAGTAGATCATATTTATACAGAAGAATTGAAAATTTATCATTATACAAGATATACTGTGGTGGGCAGAATAATAATCCCTCAAAGATGTTCACGTCCTAAGCCTAGGAACGGAGAATATGTTGTGTTACATGTCAAGGGCGAATTAAGGTTGCAAATCTTGGATGATCTGGGTAGGCCTCATGTAATCACAAAGGTCCTTTAAATCTGGAAGAGGGATATAGAAGAGTCAGTGTCAGAGTGATGCAAAGAAGAATGGCTAGACCTGCCATTGCTGGCTTTGAAGATAAAAGTGGGCCACGGCCAAAGAATGTGGGCAGTCTCCAGAATTTAGAAAAGCAAGAAAACAGATTTTCATTTAGTGTGTCCAGAAGGAACACAGCATAGCTGACACCTTGATTTTAGCCCAGTGAGATACAATTTGAACTTCTGACCTCCAGAGATGTGAGAGAATAAATTTGTGTTGATTTAAGCCACTATGTGTGTGGTGATTTGTTACAGCAGCAATAGGAAACTAATACAGATTTTGATTCATGGAAGTGGGGATGCTGTAAGAAATACCTAAAACTGTGGAAGTGGCTTTGAAATTGGGCAATAGGCATAAGCTGGAAGAATTTTGAGGAACATGATAAAAAAGGCTAGATTGCCTTGAATAGACTGTTAGTAGAAATACGGACATTGGCGATTCTCCTAGTGAAGATTCAGAAGAAGATGGAACATGGTAAACAAAACCCAAATCACCTTTGAGAATACCTAAACTGACATGAACAGACTATTTGTAGAAATATAGACATTAAAGGCAGTGCTAGTGAGGGCTCAGATAGAAATCAGGAACATGTTATTGGAAACTAGAGGAAAGGATATCCTTATTATATACTGGCAGAAAGCTTAGCTGAATTCTGCCCTGCAGTTGTGTAGAAAGCAAAACGTGTAAACATGAGTTTAGATATGTAGCTGAGGTGATATGTATGCAAAGTTTTAAAGGTGTAGCCTGGCTTTTTCTTGCTGCTTATAGTAAAATGTGAAAGGAGAGAGATAGATTGAGAGAACTGTTAGGCAAAAAAGGGACCAGAACTTGATATCTGAGAAATTCTTAACGTGTCCAGATTGCAAAATATGCTAAAATTAGGAGATTCACTGGCAGGAAAGCCTCCTCAGGAGAGTAAGCCAATAGTGTGGCCTAAAAACCTTTTGCTAGTGCCTTAGAAGTAAGGTCAGAGTATTCAGTCACATAGAGGGCACTTTGAAGAAATTGAACGTGTGACTCATGTATTCCCTCAGACATCTCAGTGGAAACCTGTAATAGAGATGGATTTATCCAGGAAATATTTGTGAAGGAACCTGTTGTTTAATGGAGTAAATCTCTATGATGCATGTGGGAGACCCACAAGGTTCTTGAGAAGACCATAACAGCAATAACACTCCTGGCTTAACCTGAAAGGGCAAGTGAGAAAATGTAATGAAAGAAGGTTGTTGGGTCCCCAAAATTCTACAAGCAAGAAATAGGCTGGTTAAACTACTCAGCTGCAAACATGTGCCACCTTTCACGAGCAGAACTGAGAGCCCAGAAGACAGAGCTTAGAGCCTAGAGGGTGGAGCCAAGAATCACAGAGGATTATTCGCAGATCTTAAAACCAAATGCAGTTTACCTGGCTGGATTTCAAAATTGCATGGATCTGGTGTCTAATTTTTTTAACTTCCATTTTCTCCCTTTTTGAATGTGGATGTCTATAACTGTTATCCTATTTCTATCCCACCATTTTATTTGGGGAGCAGTTAACTTGTTTCTTGAGTTTTACAGGTTCACATATGAGAGAAATTGTGTCCTAGGATGGATAATACCCAGAGTCTCATTTATACCTGATTTAGATGATGAGATTTAGGGCTTTTGAACTGATAAGATTTAGACCAGATTTTAAACTTTGGGTTGATATTCTAATGGGTTGAAACTTTGGGGGACTCTGGGATAGAGTAAATGTGTTTTGCCTGTGGGATGGTTATAAATCTTGCTGAAGGACAGATTTTGGCAGGCTGGATAATGGTCCTCCAACTGTCCACATACTAAATCCTAAGAACCTGTAAATATGTTATGTTACGGGGTAAGGGGGGATTAAAGTTGCTGAAGGAATTAAGGTTGCTAATCAGTGGACTTTAAAATATGGGCTTCCCTGGTGGCGCAGTGGTTGAGAGTCTGCCTGCCGCTGCAGGGGACGCGGGTTCGTGCCCTGGTCCGGGAAGATCCCACATGCCGCGGAGCAGCTGGGCCCATGAGCCATGGCCTCTGAGCCTGCGTGTCCGGAGCCTGTGCTCCGCAATGGGAGAGGCAGCAACAGTGAGAGGCCCGTGTACCTCAATAAATAAATAAATAAATAAAATTTAAAAATAAAAAATAAAATAAAATATGGAGATTATTTGGGATTATTTGAGTGGACTTCATGGAATCACTCGGGGGGTGCCCACAGGGCCATGTACCCAGGGCCATGGCCATGGCACTCCTTTAAATATGGAGGAGGGAGGTAGAAGAGTCAGTGTCAATGTAATGTAACATGAGAAAGACTTGATTGTCCTTGCTGACTTTGCACTTGGAAGGTGGTCTTGAGCCAAGGAATGTGGGCAGCTTCTAGAAGCTGTAAAAAGTGAGGAAATGGATTTTCCCCTAGAATCTCCAAGAGGAGCTCAGCCTCACAGACACCTTGATTTTAGCCCAGTGGGATTCATTTTGGACTTCTGAACCTCTAGAACTGCGAGATAATAAATTTGCATTGATTTAGCCATTAAGTTTGTGGTGATTTGCTACAGCAGCGATAGGAAACTGATGTATATGTTAAACGTTAATGTTCATTTATTTTGTAACTGAATTAAACTTTCTTTTGAGCCCACCTTCTACTATGCATGAGAATAAATTTGTTCAGTGGTTGGAAACTTGAACTAGCCAGTTAAAGTTATCTTAGTCATTTGGGACTTAAAAGTTTTTTAAGTGTAAATTCAGTCTTCATACTAAATGACGAGTCTTTAAGGGATTCTCTCCATCATTCTGAGAACATTCTGAGTAAAACCAAGTTGTGGGTTTTTTCAATTGTGCTTCTTTTTAAAAAATGCACCCCTTCTTCCCCCAAAAGGTTCATCCAGAGGTTGAGGGGGAAAATTAGAGAGCATGCATATCTTGGAAGTAGAATGGATAGCACTTAGCATGGTGTTTGGCACCCAGTCAGTATGGTAGTCAGAACTATGGACAGGGGCAAGGATTACTAGAGTTCTCTATCAAAAGTGCCAGGGGTATCTGTAGGATGCAACTAGGTTTGATTTGGGAGGAGCTGGAGCAATCTTGACAGGCTCTGACTGGTGAATGATCTCGAATGTCATGGCTAAAGTGCACCCTGGATAATAACTGAAGTGAAGGGCCTTTCTGTGGCTTTATTCCATCTCCCACTAGCTCATTCACCTCATGCTGGTCCCAGACCCCGTTCTTGCAGACACCTATCCTTTTTTGAGTTCTTGTTATTATCTGCCCATAATTCAGATAATTATTGTCCATATGCTAACTGGTAACTTTGGTATTAGATATTAAGGCCTTATGGTGTGATGTCTCCTGTTGATTTTACTTTAATTCAATTTAACAAATATTTATTGCACTGCTATTATGTATAAGGATAGGACATACAGTATAATGGAGGGAAGAAAATGTCTACATAAGTTATTACAGGAGGTAAAGCAGGAACCAAAATTTAATTGTAAATAGTGAAAAAGTAAATTGGGGACTTTATCTTAAAGAAGCTAGAAACTATGAAAATCATTTGTCCTAGTCTACATTTGACAAAATGTAGGTAATCATTTAGCTATTAGTCAGTTATAAGAACAAGTAAATAAAATCAAGTGTTGGGGTTTTCTGTTTGCTTATTTTTGCAAAAATATCCGAGGACTGTCTCTTAACCTTTTAATAAGAAATCATTTATTTTGAGGTATTTATCATTTTGGTCAAATTTTTATTTTTCATGTTAAAAATTTATCTACCTATATCAGATCATCATAAGTTAGTGCCTTTGTGTGTCATTTGAGCATTCCTCTTACATTGTTTTTATCAATTTTATGAAACTTTTCATCTTTTGCTAGTTTTAGTTTAGAATTGACATTGAAGAGAGATGCCAGTCATGTGGAAACTCATTTTGTAGGGGATAATTTTTGTTATGGTAACTTGTGCTTCACATTTGTTGAAACTCAGATATAAACCACTGTAATTAGGAAGAATTAGGGAGAGAATTAGATGGGAAGAAAAGTGGAGCACAGCTCTTCCCTTTCCCATTAGGGCTGCTGCCAGGAACTGGACATGGGCCCTTGGACAAGTATTTGCTGAGTTGTTCTTGATGGCAACCCTCCTGACAGTCTTCATTCTGGGGAAGAGATGGGGAACCCAGACAACCAGGTGTCTCTCCCTTCAAAGAGAAGATTTAGAATGAGGACAACAAACCAGTGCTTGGAAGGTCACACTCTACCTGTCTAGACAAAGGGAAGAAATGATGGAGACAATTCCAAGTTCAAATTGATGTGCAGTAGTAATTAGGAACATGGACTCCAGAGCTAGGTATCTTGGGTTCAAATTTTGGTTCCTGTGTTCACTAGTGCGAACTTGAACTTGTTATTTAACGTATCTCTGCTTCAATTGAGATAATGACAGTACTATTTCTTAGAGTTGATGTGTAGATTATATGAATAAAACCGTGTATGGCATTTACTAAACATTCAGTACACGTTAAATATTGTTTTTAGTTGGAATTAGCTTAGCAGCAGATCAAGCTCCCTTGGATTGTTTTATGGGCTCCCTGGTAGAAATGCTGGATTTTGTGGAGGAGCTAACCTAAGGTGACTTTCATGTGATGCAGGGATGAAGGTGAAGGTAGAGTGGAGTGGGGGAGAAACTGGCCCTGAAGCATCTCCTGTTCTATTTTTGTTGTTTGGGCTTTGCTTGGGAGAAGAGGACATGCGGTTTTGGGTAGAGAGAAATGAGAACAAATGGTCCGTTTGGAGAGGAAGGGGTAAAATCTGCCCTGTTGTACCACTGTTCAGAAGTGGGGGGGGGGGCATAGAGAAAACCAGCAAAAGAAGATTCAGAACATAGTTCCTCTACAGTCACCCCAACACACATTACTTTTTAAGTGTATTAAAGGTTTAGCTTAGATTTTGAGTCATGTATTGTGGGGAGAAGCGTTAGAAGTTCTGAAAAACAACACAGTTGTTTTCCTGGCTCTGTCTGGGTCACCTTGGCTTTCCTTGACAAGGTACCAGCTTGGTCTGTTGGTGGGAGCTGGTGGTAGAGGATAAGATTCCAGGGAACCTTGAATGGTGGTTTAGGGGCCAGGGTAATGTTGACAGAACCTTTGGGGGTGGTCCTTTCGGTCCTTTATGAATCAGAGTCACTTTCCCTACATTTCCTGCTACATCTTTGGCTTTTCTTGAATATCTTGCTGGCATGATTGTTTCTCTCTATAGTCCCTCTGCCAATTTTCATTCCAGTGGCACCTGGGACTCTGGTCTTAAGTGATTTACTGTCTTGTCTCTCTATTGAGACTATAAGTTCCCCAGGGAAAGGATCATGTCATATACTTTTCCTGGCCACTAATAACTCTGTGCCAGTTCCTTCTCTGCATTGTTTTTCCTCTTTCTTTTTCCTGGTGAACTTTTACATATTATTCAGGACTCACCTAAGATACTAATCTTTCCTTGGTAGAATTGTTGTTTCTTCTTCTGTGTTCTCTAAGCTTTCTTTACTGAAACAACCACCTCACTGTATTATAGCTAGGGTTTTCTTTGTAACATAAAAACTCTGACCACTTTTATTTTCCTTACTGCTACTTCCCCGATCCACACCATCGTCATCTTTTGCCTGGATTATTGCAATAGCCTCCTAAGCAGTCTTCCTGTTTACCCTCTTGCTCCCCTGCAGTCTGTTCTCAACATACTTGTCAGAGTGATCTTTGCAAAACATAATTCACATCATGTCACTGCTTTGCCCCAAACATTCAGTGGTACCCCATTTCACTCAAAGTCAAAAATAAAGTTCTTATTATGCCCTACAAAGACCTACATGAACACTCCCACCCCACCGCATTACTTTCTGGCCTAATTTGCTGCTCTCTGCCTTGCTCTTGGCTTTAACTCTACTGGCCTTCTTCCTGTTCCTTAAATAGGCCTGGCACTCTCTTGACTCAGGGCCTTTGCATTGGCTATTTGTTCTGCCTGGAATCCTACTCTCCCAGATATCTACATGTTTTCCCACTAACTTTCTTCAGATGTTTTCTCAAATATCAGTTTGTTAATGAGGCTTACCCTGACCACTGAGTAAAATTTCAACTTGTCTTTTACCCCACAAGTATTCTTGATACCCTTTATTCTGATCTGTTAATTTCCATAACATTTACCATCTAACATGCTATGTAATGCACTTATTTATCATTTGAATCGTTTATTCTCTTTCTTCTCTCTGGAGAGTAAGCTCCATAAGAGCAGGGCTTCTTAGATGTTTTATTAACTAATATATCACCCAAGTGTCTAGCATATAGTAAGAACTCCATAAATATTTGTCACATGAATCTACTTGTCTTGCTAACGAGATTGCGATCTCCTTGAGGCTTGGGACTCTGCCTTGTTCCTTGTGGCCTCCTGGCCTATTGTGGTGGCACACATAATATGCTCAGTAAACCATCAGTAAGTGAATATTTGTAAAGTTGAATTGAGTCCATTTAGTCACGACAAATCTGATTTTTTTTGGTGGCATTATTATATTTTATATTTATGTAACTTTAAAGAAGGCTGAAGGACTCTTGTACTAAATCAAAACACCTACGTTCTTCTCCAGTCATAAGGAAAGGTAAGAGGGTTGAGAGGCATTGAAAAAGGGTAGCTCTGCTTAACTTAGTCTCTGAATTATTCTGAGAGAGCTCTTCTGTATCCCAAGATGAAGTGTGCCACAGAGGAAACAGCAGCATGGTGAAGAACCTGGACATCGTGAACACTTGTTGACAATGAGAGTTTAAAATTTTAGTTTGAAGTATTGTGAATTCACCATTTAGCAGAGACACTCATATTCATATGAACGTACTAAGAAAGATTTCCAAGGCAGGTAGGATTGGTTTGGATTATCTATGCTATGGTACTTTTCCACTGTTGCAAATCAAGCAAACAAACTGGAATGTATCCAGAGGACAGCAACCGGAGAATTGAAAGGTTTGGAAACCATGTCAGATGAGGAACAGTTGAAAGAGTTTGGAATTTTTAGCCTGGAGAATAAAAGACACTGGAGATAGGACCCTAGATTTTAGATATTTGAAGGACAGTCATGTACGGGAGGGCTTAGGTTTATTTTGTGTTGTTCTAGAGCAGTAATGCCCAAATGTCAGCCTGATGATCAGTGGTTAATTGACTGCCTTGTTAAAAATACTCTCTGGCCTTCCTAAACTAACTAAGTTTGTATTTCTGGGGGTGAATCCTAGGAATCTATATTTTGAAAAATCTTCCTGTGATTTTGATGTTCAGCCAAATTTGTGAACCATTGTCTAGAACTAAACTGTCCAATATAGCAGCCACTGGCCACATGTGGCTCTTGAGCACTTGAAATGTGCCTCGTACAGACTGAGATGCAGTGTAAGTATCAAAATACACATGGGGTTCTAAAGACAGTCTAAAAAAAGAAGGTAAAATCTCAATATTTTAATGTTGATTATATGTTATGATAATATTTTGGATATATTTGGTCAAATAGATACATTATTAAAATTAAAATCACCTGTTCCTTTATTTCAAAATGTGGCTAATAGAAACTTAAAATTATTCATGTGACTCACATTTGTGGCTCTCATACTTCTTCTACTGGGCAGAACTGTTATAGAGGGCAAAACTAGAATCTGCAGAGAAAGTTAGGAAGAGGAAATTTTTGAGTCAATGTAAGAAAAGCATTTTCAACAAATAAATTCAAAAATTAAGAGGCTTATTTTAAGCAATATTTGTCCATCCATCCGTCCATGCATCCATCCATCCATCCAATAAACATGCTTCTAATAATACTCAAATAGAAATTAAATGACCTATTTCAGGGAAGATGTTTCAATGGGTGTGGGGTGGGGATTAGACTAAATGATTTCTAAGATTACTTTAGTTCCAGCTAAAAGTAAATTACTATCTTTTCTCTTTTAATTAACTTTTTATTGTAACCACGGGTGCCCAAGACATCTTCTTTTTCATCTGTCTGACAATGCTTGACTCTCTCTTCAAAACAGTTCCCTTTTAAAAAGCATCTTGAAGTTCTAGTACTCTGAAGTTTGCTCCTGAGAGGTATCCTGTCATTTACTACTGTGCTGTGCATTTTGTATCTGATTTATAAATATTCCTTCTTTTTTATTTTATTTATTTATTTATTTATTTATTTTAAAGAAGATGTTTGGGGTAGGAGTTTATTAATTAATTAATTAATTTTTGCTGTGTTGGGTCTTCGTTTCTGTGTGAGGGCTTTCTCTAGTTGTGGCAAGTGGGGGCCACTCTTCATCACGGTGCGCGGGCCTCTCACTATCGCGGCCTCTCTTATTGTGGAGCACAGGCTCCAGATGTGCAGGCTCAGTAGTTGTGGCTCACGGGCCTAGTTGCTCCGCGGCATGTGGGATCCTCCCAGGCCAGGGCTCGAACCCGTGTCCCCTGCATTGGCAGGCAGATTCTCAACCACTGTGCCACCAGGGAAGCCCTTCCTTCTTTTTTAAAATTGAAATATAGTTGATTTACAATGCTGTATTAATTCTGTTGTACACCAAAGTTGATTCAGTTATATATATATGAACATTCTTTTTTATATTCTTTTCCATTATGGTTTATCACAGGATATTGAATATAGTTCCCTGTGTTACACAGTAGGACCTTGTGGTTTATCCATTCTATATATAATAGTTTGTGTGTGCTAACCCCAAACTCCCAGTCCATCCCTCCCTCCACCCCCATGCCTCCCAGCAACCACAAGTCTGTTCTCTATGCCTGTGAGTCTGTTTCTGTTTCGTAGATAGGTTCATTTGTGTCATATGAATATTCCTTCTTATGGTAGTGATCCACTTTATTTCTTCCATTCACTGTTGTTTTAGTGTTTAATCTATTTTGCTTGTCTATTTAAATGGAGAATCCCCTAGGCAAGCAGTATGTCTAATTCTATGTTCTTATAGTCTAACACATTGTACTGATGGACCATTAAATGTCCCAGAAAAAGTGCCAAATAGATTAAGTATTTTAGAGCAGAATATATAACCTATATTTTTAGAACGCATTTAAATTTCCGGCAGTAATTGGTAGCTGAACATCCTCACTATGAGTTGTGTGTGTTGACATATACTTGTAACTGAGCAGAGTTCTTCCTGGAGACTAACAGATTGTTAAAAAAAAAAAAAAAAGACACATAAAAACGGTTGCTGCATGCTACCAATGAGAGGCAGTGCTCCTAGAAACTGAATGTTGACCCCCGCAGTGCTCCTAGAAACTGAATGTTGAACCTGGATGTTTCCTGAGAGCCTGTCGATTTTGGAGGAGGACATGTTCTCTTATATACTTTGGTGTATTCTTACTACATTTCATCAAATTGCTAATTATACTATAAATACAGATTTGTTTAAAGTGTTTGCGTACTCCTGAGAGGCAGCTTATTTTATGTTACCATCATTTATGTTTGTTCTTCCTTCTGAGACATTTTCAAAAGTTCAGTTGAAATGTAAATACTTTGCTTCTGGTAATACTTCCTGTCCCCTGATGTTCAGACTGAATTTTTATAGGATACTTAATAGATAATTTAATTCAAACATCTTAGAAAAGCACTGTGACTCTAGGCTTTCTGTTTTTGCCTTTCAAATGAAAACAAGGAGATTTTTCACTACAGGAGAGGAAACATCATACCCCAAGTAAAGGGAAGATTTGCTTTAAGATGTCTCAAAGGTGGGATTGTTGCATCCAAATTTGAGACCAAAGAATCCAAACTTGGGCTTGTCTGGGGTTTTAGGACACTTCATGTTTCATTACTATTCTGAAAGAAAACATGTGGACATGACTTTACCAAATTTCTTTAACTTAAAACTCAAGGGTCAGAAGTTGGAACTCATTTTAATTGGGCTTTTAACATTTCAGACTCTGAGTTGCCTTTACCATAACCCTTACCAAATTCTTCCTGAAGTTCATCACTAATTTCTGTGATAAACAGTAATCCTGAAGAGACAGGACATTGTTTTAAATTATACTTTTCGTAGGCTATTATGGGTTAAAATTAAGAATTCTTTGAGGTTGAAATGAACTGGATATAAGCACTTGAGTTGGAATGTTAAGTTGCAGTATGGGAATTTGCAAGAAACCAGGCCTATAAAGGGAAAGAAAAGAACTCAGAATAAATGTGTATTTACTGCTACTCACCTTGAAACACTGACTCTGATGCAGAGGTCAATTTTTTTCAAGTTGCTGCAAAAATTTCATTAGCCTTATCATAGATGCCTCTCTATAACAAAGTATCTCATAGTACATTTCATCCTTTTGCTGCTGTGGGTCTACTTTTTAATAATTGAGTTGCATTTCCAGTGACAATAGTGTAATTTAAATTGTTCTTTGATAGCACACTTCCAAATTAGAACATGTTTCAGAGACTAATGGAAAAAAAAAATGAGTGTTCACTCTGTGAATCATGGACCAGGCAGGAAAGTGTCCAGTGGGGAGAACCCACCTATTTAATGGATGATTACTTTTTGTTATTTTGGTCAGCAAATTAGTAAAGTCAGAGGGTGAAGTTGGGGAAAGACCAGATAGGCTGTGGAAAGTTGCAGGCTCAGTCTTATTTCTGAAACTTTCCCAGACTGATGTTAATTACACAGGCATCAGACTAGAAAAGGCCTGCTTTTAAGTAAACACTATCCTAGCTGTCATGAAGAAACTAGAGGGAATGTTTAAACTGTAGCCATCTGTGTGTAACAAAGCTTTTCTCTCATGGGAAGAAAACAGAATAGAGGTGCAAATGCAGAACTACCTCTTTTTAGACTTTCTGAAGTTATTATATAACCATGCAACAAATATGTACTACTGGGAGATATTGGAGGCTTCGTTTTCTTTTTTTTAAAAATAAATAAATGTATTTATTTATTTATCTCTGCATTGAGTCTTCATTACTGCGCCCGGGCTTTTCTCTAGTTGCAGTAAGTGGGGGCTACTCTTCGTTGTGGTGCGCGGTCTTCTCATTGTGGTGGCTTCTCTTGTTGCGGAGCACAGGCTCTAGGCACACAGGCTTCAGTAGTTGTGGCTCGCGGGCTCTAGAGCACAGGCTCAGTAGTTGTGGCTCACGGGCTTAGTTGCTCCGCGGCATGTGGGATCTTCCTGGACCAGGGCTCGAACCCGTGTCCCCTGCATTGGCAGGTGGGTTCTTAACCACTGAGCCACCAGGGAAGTCCCGGAGGCTTCGTTTTCCTTCCACACTATCTTAGTAGAACTAGGTAAGGAAAATATAATTTGTTATTTTTTTTTCCAACAGTGTATGTTGGGATATGACTCCACAGAAGGAAATGTTCAAATCATTAAACTGAGATGTAGAATTTCAGGTACAAGCTCTCTATTCAGGGAAAAATAGTAAATCAAATGCTCTGTTGATATTGATGACCATTGGACAGTGAATACATTTAGATTTTAGTGGACTAAATGGAGAGAACTCGTAAAATAAATCTATAAAAACATGAGAGAGGACGATGGGAGTGTAGAATGAATGTTCTACATTCTTGCTGCAGAGAGACTTATTTTTAATTAGAGAAAGTAGAACGGAGTGCACTTTCAAAGAAAAGATCAAATGTTTTTGAAGGACAAAATCCGTCTTTGTGGCATTGTAGGTATTGAGGAAGAACATGGTATGGCATAAGATACCGCAAGCAGATTCAGCTGTCAGTATGTGATGCGTGAAAAGACTTGGGTGCTGCTGGCTCTGGAATTGGGTCTCACTGGTACAGATTGCTGCCAACATTTGGAACTGAAATAGGCCATTTTGCACATGGCGCATCCTCCCTCTGTAGGAGGAATGGGGTTTATAACAAGTGTTAGCCACTATTCTGTCCTCCAGATAGACCCGTGAAGCTTTTTTGCATTTTGATTTTGAAAACACTATATCTTTGGAGCTATAGTTTAATTCTGTCTGTAGCTATAGCAGTAAATAAACAAATTGCTGGTGAAGATTTAGCAGGATGCTAAAAAAGACTGAAAAAAAGATAGATAATACTTGACTTTATATCATTCTCGTTAGTATTACCATGAACTAACAGTGGTTGGTTATCTTTTTTTAATATGTACATATATTGTTGTTGACATGCAATCATAAGCAAAAAAACCCAAATTTGGACTTGTCTGGAGTTTTAGTCCATTTAATGTTTCAGTATTTTTCTTGTAGAAAATGCATAGAAATGACTTTACGAAATCCCTTATCAAATTTTTCCTGAAGTTTACCATTAATATTTATTTATGAATGTGGATTCTTTACTCCTCTTGATTTATGGTGGTGGGTGTGTGAGTTTGTCAGACTAACCCAGTCAGATCCTTCCAAGACAGTAGTGTGCTGACCAGATGGATTAAGGTATTTCTATTATAAACAATAACTGTTTAGGGTTCTCTTGCTAATTCTTTGAACAAAAAAGGGAATGATGAATTACTTGATTAATACAATATGGATAGCATTCTAGCCAAATTTTATTCATAATTATATAAATATGTACCTACAATATAGGTATTTTAAGCATACTGTATGTAAGATTATTAGGCTCCCAGAGCCTCTGGATAACCCCCAAGAGCAAAATCGTATTTGTCTGTTTCATCTAACCCCTTCATCTGGATTCACCACTTTCTTCCTGAATTGCACTTTCTCCTTCCTGATCTCTTTGACTGTCTCTCTCCTTAACATCTACATTGTTGTCCTTGTTGCCAAAGGCTTATACAGTCCCTATGGGCTCCACTGAAAGGTGTTGCCAGGGCTATGTTGCAAGTTCCTATCATTTCTAATTATTCATTTTATTACTGTTTATCCTATACTTCAAGTTGGTAACTTTTGCAACAACTGTGAGAAACTTGTTTCGTAAATTTGCTTTACTCAATGAGCTGTACTCCATTGCTTTCGTGTACACCTCCGATATTAATTTTTTACAGAAGAAAAAATTACGATTTTGTATCGATACCCTCTTTCTTTGATGAGAGAGGCCTCACGCTCTAATTAAATGTAATCTTCAAAAATGCCATTATAAAAAATAATCTTTAAGAACAATTTATTAACAAAACCATGAATATCTTATGGCTTTAGAGCAAATCAAAATATTTTTGAAATGACTCTCCTGATAGCATTAAAAAAATGACCAAGTGCACAGAATAGACATCCTTGTCACTCAATCTCTTAACACTTTTCCACTTGCGCAGAGACTTCCCTTCCTACTTAGTTCCTTTTTTATGTTGTTGGAGTTATTTATGTCTGCGTTTTTTTTAATCATCATGAAAAATAATAATTAAAAATTCTTTTTCAGGACTACTAAGTTAGTAGTTCTGTCTCTCAATATGATCATTATTCCCTATGGAACTGTGTTGGTCTATAAATATATATTTTCATTGAGACACAATTAACATGCAGTTGAATGTATAAATCTTGAGTACTTAGTTTGATATGTTTTGATAATTGTATACAGTTGTGTGTGTACCATCCAGAACAAGGTATAGAACATTGCCATTCCCCCATAAAGTTCCCTGGGCTCCTTTGCAGTCTGTCTTCCACTCCGTCCCCCACAACTATGCTCTGATTTCTTATGTGATAGATGAAGTTTGCCTATATATATATATATATATATATATATATATATATATATATATATATTTTATTTTAACATCTTTATTGGAGTATAATTGCTTTACAATGGTGTTTTATTTTCTGCTTTATAACAAAGTGAATCAGCTATACATATACATATATCCCCATATCTCCTCCCTCTTGCGTCTCCCTCCCACCCTCCCTATCCTACCCCTCTAGGTGGACACAAAGCACCGAGCTGATCTCCCTGTTATATTTTGGAATAATGCAGTAAGTATTCTTTTGTGTCTAGCTTCTTTCACTTAACACAATGTTTTTGAGTTTTCTCCATGTTGTATGTACCAGTAATGCGTTTCTTTTCATTGCTGAGTTTATTCCATTGTATGAATGTACCACAATTTGATTATTTTCCTGTTGATAAACATTTGGTATTTTTCTAGTTTTTGGCTATGTGAATAATATGCTTTATTTCTCTTGGGTAAATATCTAGGTTAGAAGTTGCTGTGTAGATGTATATTTAACTTCTTAAGAAACTGCCAATCAGTTCTTCAAAGTGGTTGTACTGTTTTTTTTGGAGCACAGCCTCCAGACACGCAGGCTCAGTGGCCACAGCTCACGGGCCCAACCGCTCCGCGGCATGTGGGATCTTCCCGGTCCGGGGCACGAACCCGCGTCCCTTGCATCGGCAGGCGGACTCTCAACCACTGCGCCACCAGGGAAGCCCGGTTGTACTGTTTTGTATCACTCTGTGCTCCTATAGAAATGCTCCACATCCTTACCAACATTTTTTTTGTAGTCTTTTTGATTTTAGCCAGTTTTGTGGGTATGAACAGGTATCTCATTTTGGATTTAATTTGCATTTCCTGCTATAGCATAATATACTATTCAGTTATTTCTTTTTGTGAAATATCTGCTCAATTGTTTTGTCCATTTAAAATAAAAATCTTTTTATTGTTGGTTCTCACAGAATTTCTTCGTATTGGATTGGCCAAAAAGTTCGTTCGGGTTTTTCCGTAAGATCGTCTGTAAAAACCCGAACAAACTTTTCGGCCAACCCAGTATATTGTAGATATGAGTTATTTATCAGATGTATACCTCGTGAATATTTTCTCCCAGTTGTGGCTTGTTTATTCATTTTCTTAATGGAGTCCTTTGATGAACAGGGATATTTACTTTTGATGAAGTCCAATATATCCTTTTTTTCTTCTATGGTTTGTGCATTTTGTGTCCTGTCCAAGAAACCTGATGTTCATCTAATTTTAAAAACTTCTTAATTAGTGAGTTCCTTCTTACCAACATGTACATTCAGCAGAAAGAAACAGACCTATATCATCTTAAAACTTTTAAAGCAGACCATCACAAAATTATTGCTTACATGGTCAGGGTAAGTAACATAAATAAACTCATTGAACCAGCTATGAGATTATAAGTAGTGACGTCAATAGCTAAATGGGAAGTTCAAGTTTCACTTAAAACTATTCAAATTCAAATTTATGTGTCTGGAAATGGATGGGCCAGTTGGAGGGTTTGTAATCCCTGCCTTAAAGAACTATTGAAATAGATTCTTATTAAATGATTTTTGTCCAGTGACTGCTCCTTAAACCTGCGCTCTTTTCAGGTGGGAAGGAGTGATCAGTCTGTTGATTAAAAAACCCCAGTCTCAGATAGTTTGTGCCTTCTGCTTTTTTCTACAATGATGATGGTTCATAAGGAGGATATGGCTTTGGTGACCTCATACCCAAAGGAAAGACTTGAGATCTTTGGGAGGCTTATCCTCTGGTTCCACTATCTGCAGGGTGTTTGTGTGTGTGTGTGTGTGTTGATGTCCATCTCTCTGCTGCTCTCTGGGGTGATGTCCCATGCCCACCTGTTGCCACTTGTTCTGGCAGTTGTGGCTCAAGTCTATGGCTGTTGTTACTTGTACCCTGGCTTTAGTACTTGTGCACTCGGTCAGAGCCAGTGGTATCCTCTGCATCGCTCTTTGTTAAAGCCACCTCACTGTTTCTCTGGTCTTTTCTCTGGCAAGGTCCCGAACCAGACCTTGGGAAAGGTAAATCTCAAGACATCCCTCTTCCTTAGCCCATTGCACTTCTGAATTTACTCTGGTGGAAGGGGTATCGTTAGTACACTACTAGCCATCTCTAAGAGCTGTGTTCTAGAAGCTTGGCTCTTGGTATATACAAGGAAGGACTTGAGAAATTTATAAAACCCTCTCTGGAGATAGTAGCAGGCTTGCAAGGCTGTAGTCTTTCTGCAAAATCCTATTTTTGAATTGCAGAAGTTGAATATTACTTAGGCTTTTTTTTCTTTGCATTCCGTCTGTACTGAGCCAAAATTTTCCTCCTAGGCAGAAGGATGCTTAGGCTAGCTAAGGTAAATGCATGCAGAGGCATATTAATAATTTATACAATATTATCCCTGTTACACATAAGAAATAGAAATAAGTCCACTGTTTTAAATCTACTATATTAGTCTCAGTGGAGTTAAACAGTGAATAGTAATAGGATATGTGATTATAGTGCTTCAGGAACATACACCTTAGTTTGGAAGAGGATTAATAGAAGTAAAATACATATATGAGTAAGATAATAATCCAATGCACTTACCTTATAAGAATGATGATTTACATATTCCATTCTTAACCCTGTTTGCATCCTTACTGTACCAGTGAGCTTGGCATGGGGTCACTAACTGCCCTGCCAATAGTAATATTGGTGATGGTGGTGACTGTACAGCTGAGTCTCTAGCCATTACTGTGGTTTTTTTCTCTTCTGGCTTGCCTGAAGCTATTAGAAGCATAGAATGTTACATAATATTCTGAGTTCTGGTATCTGGCATTATGTAGTATGGGGGAAAACTTTGCCTGGTGATAATCAGCTGCTCTCTCTATGTCCCTACAAGATATCCTGAGATTAAAAAGCCACTTTTCAAAGACCTGTGGCTGATACTGGCTTCAGAACATTATTGTTTGTGAGATGTCAGGATGCCATGAGAGAGAGATGGATTGTTTTTAATTCTGGAAAGTGGTGTAACTGAAAAATCCCAAGTAACATCTGTATATATCATACATATAGAGTTCAAATGGAAATGGAAAGATCATTTAGAGAATTTAAAAGTTTTTGGCCTGAGAAAAACCAGAAAAATATGTTTTAGGATTTATTTTGCATTGATCATCTTAGATGGATTCCATTGCTTACAATAAATTGTCATAATGCTTTGGCACATTGTCTGAAAGGGGAGAGTATGTAAGAAAAATTAGATTATTTTTTCACCTGGAACCCAGGCTATTCTACTATTGTGGCAACTTAAAATACAATAGATGGCAGCAGGAGTAATATCAACATGATAAATGATAATTCTTCCAGAGGAGCTGTGCTGATCAATATTGCTAGTGATCCGTAAACTGAGGACTCTCTTAGCAGGGTTTGGTATGATTAGACCACAGTGGCACTAAAGAAACCATCCCCATCTGTCGCATTAAGAATCTTCATAGGGCCTCCCTGGTGGCGCAGTGGTTGAGAGTCCGCCTGCCGATGCAGGGGATACGGGTTCGTGCCCCGGTCTGGGAGGATCCCATATGCCGCGGAGCGGCTGGGCCTGTGAGCCATGGCCGCTGGGCCTGCGCATCCGGAGCCTGTGCTCCGCAACGGGAGAGGCCACAACAGTGAGAGGCCCGCATACTGCAAAAAGAAAAAAAAAAAAAAAAGAAAAAGAAAAGAAAAAAAAAGAATCTTCATAAAAGCAGACTGTCCATGTTGATGCTGACACCATAGACTGCCTGGCAGTGCTGGAATTTTCCCTTAAGATAAATGCATCGTTAACTGTGATGGCTCCAAAGGAACTTTTGTGGTCTTTGGGGGTCAATAATCTCTAAATATATACTTGTATAACAAACCACAGATACTATGAGAGCACTTTTATAGACATCTGGCCTATAAGTTGTCTCTTAAATGGCCTTAAACCATGTACATGGCCAAGTCAGTGACTTCAGTGGATCCACTCCAATCATTAGTCCATATGGTTATTAGTGCTCTTAGTGTAAATGTTCCAACTCCATTTTTATTATATTAGCATTTTTGTAGGTCCAGAATCAGCACTGCCTTAGCATGGAGCTCAAGTCATTTTCTAATCTAAGATCTTGAATTTTAAAAGTCTTCAGGATTAAATCCTTGACATAAATAGAGAATAACCAGGCAAAGAAAAATACATCTTGGCTCAAAAACGTTCCTTGGAAATGGAGGCAAAGTGAATTTGCTGTTATAAGATCTTTGGGGTGACTCTCATGTGAACTAAGACTGATTGACCTCTAGTTTTTGCTTTAGCGTTGTGTACGTGTGTGTGTGTGTGTGTGTGTGTGTGTGTTTATGAAAAATCTCTGGTTCACAAGGTTCCAAATCTTAATCCTTAGTATTGGGCCATTGCCTTTGCCTCAGAATACCAAGTTTCCATTGAATTTAAAATGTAGCTTTTACCTTAAGGACTGTTTCTTGTCCCCAGCTTGCTTTCTAAATTGGAGTTGTCCAATAGAAAGGTGTAATGTGTGGAAATGTCCAATATGGTAACCATTAGTTATGTGTGGTATTGCACACTTGAAATGCGGCCAGTGTGAATGAGGAACTGTCTTTTCATCTTATTTATGGTTTCCTTTGCTGTGCAAAAGGTTTTAAGTTTAATTAGGTCCCATTTGTTTTTATTTTCATTACTCTAGGAGATGGGTCAAAAAAGATCTTGCTGTGATTTATGTCAAAGAGTGTTCTCCCTATGTTTTCCTCTAAGAATTTTATAGTGTCTGGCCTTACATTTAGGTCTTTAATACATTTTGAGTTTATTTTTGTGTATGGTGTTAGGGAGTGTTCTAATTTCATTCTTTTACATGTAGCTGTCCAGTTTTCCCAGCACCACTTATTGAAGAGGCTGTCTTTGCTCCATTGTATATTCTTGCCTCCTTTATCAATAATAAGGTGACCCTATGTGCCTGGGTTTATCTCTGGGCTTTCTATCCTGTTCCATTGATCTTTCTGTTTTTGTGCCAGTACCATACTGTCTTGATGACTGTAACTTTGTAGTATAGTTTGAGGTCAGGGAGCCTGATTCCTCCAGCTCCATTTTTCTTTCTCAAGATTGCTGTGGCTATTTGGGGTCTTTTGTGTTTCCATACCTAAACAGACATTTCTCCAAAGAAGACATACAGATGGCCAACAAACACATGAAAAGATGCTCAACATCACTAATTGTTAGAGAAATGCAAATCGAAACTACAGTGAGGTATCACCTCATACTAGTCAGAATGGCCATCATCAAAAAATCCACAAACAATAAATGCTGGAGACGGTGTGGGGAAAAGTGAACCCTCTTACACTGTTGGTGGAAATGTAACTTGATACAGCCACTATGGAGAACAGTGTGGAGGTTCCTTAAAAAACTAAAAATAGAGTACCGTATGACCCAGCAATCCCACTCCTGGGCATATACCCGGAGAAAACCATAATTCAAAAAGATACATGCACCCCAATGGTCATTGCAGCACTATTTACAATAGCCAGGACATGGAAGCAACCTAACTGTCCATCAACAGAAGAATGGATAAAGAAGATGTGGTACACATATACAATGGGATATTACTCAGCCATAAAGAGAAACGAAACTGAGTTATTTGTAGTAAGGTGGGTGGACCTAGAATCTGTCATACAGAGTGAAGTAAGTCAGAAAGAGAAAAACAAATACTGTGTGCTAACACATATATATGGAATCTAAACAAACAAACAAACAAACAAACAAACAAACAAATGGTCATGAAGAACATAGGGGCAAGACGGGAATAAAGACGCAGACCTACTAGAGAATGGACTTGAGGACACAGGGAGGGGGAAGGATAAGCTGGGAGAAAGTGAGAGAGTGGCATGGACATATATACACTACCAAATGCAAAATAGATAGCTAGTGGGAAGCAGCCGCATAGCACAGGGAGATCAGCTCGGTGCTTTGTGACCACCTAGAGGGGTGGGATAGGGAGGGTGGGAGGGAGGGAGATGCAAGATGGAAGAGATATGGGGATGTATGTATATGTATAGCTGATTCACTTTGTTATAAAGCAAAAGCTAAGACACCATCGTAAAGCAATTATATTCCAATAAAGATGTTAAAAAAAAGAAAGTTTTTTTACTAAATTAATAGTCTTTATTCCTTTATCACTCATTTGTGATGGGAAGGTCTTTTGTTTGACATGTACAACAATTAATAGGACAGCTGGCTTTTTAGAATACAATTTAGAGTCTGTGTTATTTAATCTCATTTTCTCAAGTTAGAAAGTGATCAAATTCTTTGAATTTTTCTAGTTTGTATAGAAAAGGAAGCTCACCTTATATTTAGGAAATTTACTGGAACTTTGGGACTCTCATTATTCCCATTTTTGAATGGAAAATATAGCTGATTAAGAGACTATGTCCAAAATATTCAGCAAAGGACAGGTTGGAATTATCTGGCAGTTTATGGCTTGCTAGAATTAAAATAATAGAATGGGTACCAATTGTAATTTTTAAAAATTAGATTCCTTTTATATCACTTGTGCACCTTCATAAACACTCTCTAAGGCGTTTGTCTTTACTAATACAAGATATGGAAAATATAGGTTTGCTGTGACCAGATCATCAGAAGTGAATACTGCCTAATACCATAATGATTTATTTAAGTTATGGACTGAATTTTAAAATTGAGTAGACTTCTGCTCATCTTTAAAAATATTTTTCAGATGCTAATTTTTACACAGTGAAATGCACAGACACTAAGTGTACAGCTCAGTGAGTCTGACAGATACATGTACCTATGTATCCTGTATCTCATGATTCCAGGTACTCCAACATTTCTCATGTAAAACAAATTCAAGCATCCTTGTGTCTCCTTCCAGGTGATCTCTGCCATTCCCCTTCTGCCACCCCCACTTCTGAGGAAACTCTGATTTCCATAACCATAGCTCGGTTTTGCTTGTTCTATTTCCTGTGTCTAGATTTCTTTGTTCAGCATAATGTTTTTGAGATTCATTCATGTTGTACATCTGAAATTTGTCTTTTTTTATTGTCATTACATACATGTATCACAACTTGTTTTTACATTCTTTTGTTGACAGATATTTGGGTTGTTTCCCATTTTTAGCTATTATGGAAGCTGCTGTGAAAATTCCTGTACAAGCCTTTTTTGTACATATGATTCCATTTTAGTTGGTAAATATGGAGGAGTGGAATTGCTGGCTCATAGGGTTGGTGTATGTTTAACTTAATAAGAAACTATTAAACTGTTTTTCTAAGCACTTGTACCATTTTATATTCCCTCCAGCAATGTCTGAGCATCCCAGTTGCTCCATGTTTTCTCTTACATTTGGTTTTGTAAGGGTGTTGTTAATTTTAGCCATTCTAATGGGTATATAGTGGTATCTCTGGCTTGAATTTACATTCCCTAATGATGAATAACGCTGAGCACTTTTTCATGTGCTTATTGGTCATTCATATATCTTCTTTAATGAAGTTTCTGTTCAATTCTTTTACTGAATTTTTATTGTTTATATATATATAGTTTGTATATATTTATAATCATTTCTTTCATCTGTAGCTTGCCTGTTTTTTGTTTGTTTGTTTGTTTGTTTGTTTTGTGGTACACTGGCCTCTCACTGCTGTGGCTTCTCCCGTTGTGGAGCACAGGCTCCAGACGCGCAGGCTCAGCGGCCATGGCTCACGGGCCCAGCTGCTCCACGGCATGTGGGATCTTCCCGGACCGGGGCACGAACCTGTGTGCCCTGCATCGGCAGGCGGACTCTCAACCACTGCGCCACCAGGGAAGCCCTTGCCTTTTTTTTTAACGCAGTCTTTCGATGAGGAGAAGTTTCAGTTTCCTAGGGTAGCTGTAACAAATTACCACGATTTGACAATTTGGGGGCTTAAAACAATGGAAATTTATTCTGTCACAGCCCTGAAGGCCAGAAGAAATCATGATGTTAGCAAAGCTCCCTCTGAAGAATCCTTTCTTGCCTCTTCCTACCTTCTGGTAGCTCCCAGCAATCCTAGATGTTCCTTGGCTTGTACCTGCATTATTCCAATTTCTGTCTCTGTCTTCACATGGTGTTTTTCCTTCTATGTGTGTGTCTGTGTTTCTGTGTCTCCATGTGTTACATGGCCTTTTTATAAGGATATCGGTCATTGGATTTAGGCCCACCCTAAACCCTAAAGTATGATCTTATCTTAACTAATTCTAAATAAGGTCACATTCTGAAGTTCCAGTGAACATGAATTTTGGGGAGACACTATTCAAAACAGTAGACTTGCCTATTTATTTTCTTAATGAAGTCTTTTGGTAAACAGAAGTTTTTCACTTTGATGAAATCCAGCTTATTTATTTTTTATTTAATGGCTGATGCTTTCTGTCCTCTGTATAATAAATCTCTGCCAACTCAAGTTCTCAGAGATATCCTCTTGTGCTTTCTTCCAGAAGTTTTGTAGTTTTTACCTTTTACATTGAGGTCTATAATGTCTTTTGAATTTGTTTTTGTTTTTATAGCATGAGATGGAATTCAAAGATGATTTTCTTTTCCATATGGACATCCAATTTTTTCAGCATGATTTATTGAAATATTACCTTTTCCCCTTTGAATTTCTTTGGTGCTTTTATCAAAATTTATTGAACAGACCTCTTTTTCTAGACTGTCTGAGCTATTATACACACTGTTCTGATTACTGTGACTTATGGTAAGTGTTGAAATCAGGTAGTATAAGTCTTCCATGTTCCTCCCTCCCTTCCTCTTTTTCAGGATTGTTTTGACTATTGCAGGCTTTTTGCATTTTGTTGGATTTTGTTGTCTTCTTTTAAAGAATGCTGAGTTTATTTTTGTGTTTTTTTTGTTTTGTTTTGTTTTAATCAGGCAGATACTGGAGGATTATCATTATTCTGTTAAAGCTTAGTTTTAAGATTTGTTAAGGTGGGTCTAGAGTAGCCATTACTCTATAGCTAGAATGGATCCACTTCCTAAGGCATGGCCGTTCTGGCTTGAATGCTCTTGGTGCTTGAAGAGATCTCTCTACTCTGGATGGTCATAATCCAGTGGCTTGTGTGTGACCTCTGGAATCTCAGTCTGGCTCCTTCTCCCCAGGAGCTGTTCTCTGCCAATCTTTTGGAGTTTCTCTCAGTGCATGCACAGCTTAATAATTGGCTAAAGCTGGTTCTTGGGAACCCCATGCAGATTCCTGGAGCTCTTCCTCTGCACATCTGTCTTCTGCCTCTGTGCAGCGAAGACTGTGGCTATCTCTTTGAGCTCCATCTGTTTCCCTGTGCCTTTGCCTCAGTTAGGAGGGTACACCTAGGCAGAAAGCCAAGGTTCTCGCAAGGGTCACAACCCTGTGGTATCTGTTGTCCAGTGACTAAAAATAGTTGCTTTCTACATTTTGTCTAATATTATAGTTTTAGATAGTAGTGGGTAAGTCTTATAGCCATTCCTGCATTATGGCCGAGACAAGAAGCATGTGCTATCCTTTCAGAAAGAGAAATGTAAATATTATTACCAGTCAGTTCGATTCTTGATGATATCTAATTTTAAAGGTTTGATCTATAGAAAATTGAGGCAAGGTACATGATATAGAAGTAAGGGACATGAAAAAGACCATGGGGTACACTTAAAGAAGTTCAGTTACTCTGGGCAGTCAGGGGGATTGCAATCATTTTGAAATGTCATAAAGCTTGCCAATTTCTGTTCTCTTCTATCCATTGTACTTTCTGCTAATAGATTTCTGAGGCATTGCCCAGTGCACAAGTGTTCACTGGGCTATTTGTTTTAAACTGTTGAATTTTAATAAAATTATTATGGTTTCCCCCCAATAGGTAGTTATGCCAACAACAAAACACTACTTTCAGAATATTAAAAATATCAAGCCCAGGGGTCTGCCTGCTTGTAGTGTTTTGCAAAACTACTTGTTATCTCCTCAACTCAGACACATAAACAATTGCCTTAGAAAGACATTTTTAGCATTTTAAAAGATATCTTTTTCCCATGTATTTGACCTATTCCTGCCTTGGAAAAAAGGAGAGAAAATGAATTGCTACATTTACTGTAGCACCTTTGACTTATACATAGTACAATTTGTTTTAAGCTAGAGATCTATAAAAAAGTGGTAGAAATTTCTGTTGGTCAGGGAACCTTTATGACACATTGTTTAGTTACTGTTTGTTAAGAGCAGATGCAATATATATTATGCCATTTAGAAAGAAAAGTAAAGAGCCTTGTTTAGGAAAGTACATTTCAACATCAAAGCAATAGGTATGCATTTTGAACCTACTGGGCCAGTTTGGATTTTGACTTTTGGGTTATGGAGAGACATTACTTAAAAAAAAAGGCCACTATAGGGTCTTCCCTGGTGGGGCAGTGGTTGAGAGTCCACCTGCCGATGCAGGGGACACGGGTTCGTGACCCGGTCCGGGAAGATCCCACATACCGCAGAGCGGCTGGACCCGTAAGCCATGGCTGCTCCACAATGGGAGAGGCCACAACAGTGAGAGGCCCGCGTACCACACACACACAAAAAAAGGCCACTATATAGAATGACTGGGATGATTTAGTCAGTATTTCTCAACCACGGGTATTGTATAAACCTTTTCCAAAGGAAAAGTTAATTCTTTCTGACTCCCATTATGTACCTAAATTATTTGTATTGTTCCTTAAGTTTATGTAAATGTAAAACAGAGTATAAATTCCTTGTGCTAATAACATTTATATTAATAACACTATACTTTAATCAAAACACATTTACAATTTAAATACAAACAAAGCTGTAAATACAAATTAACAACATTAGTTTAACATGATAGGTAATATTTTGCTGTTTACAACGTAAATATGATACCAAATATGTTTGTTATTTACAACATAAATATGACTGCTAGGATGGAGGTTCTTTTAAGCCTGATTCTTGTACTGTGGGATGACTCAATTCTCTCATCATTTTGCTCTGAATACTGTAAAAACTTTCTTAGTATTTATTCAGTATTGTAACTTGGCCATCTCTTGACCTGAACGCCATCATGTTACTTACATGTATCTTTTCATAGTTGTCTCTGTGAATTATAATAGTACTGCTTGGGTCAATGCAGTTATAACAGAAATACTAAGGCAGTCACCGAAATTTCATGAGTGTGCTCCAGAGGGTGGTTTTCCAGATGTTCAAGAGTATATTAATACAAATGTTAAATTTTAGTATCAAAACAAGTCACAAAATGATGCAATTCTTTTTTTTTAAAGATTTTTTTTTGATGTGGACCATTTTTTTAAAGTCTTTATTGAATTTGTTACAATATTGCTCCTGTTTTATGTTTTAGTTTTTTTGGCCGCGAGGCGTGTGAGATCTTAGCTCCTCGACCAGGGATAGAACCTGTACCCCCTGCATTGGAAGGCAAAGTCTTAACCACTGGACCACCAGGGAAGTCCCACAAAATGATGTAATTCTTATAGGTAACCTACGGACTGTTAGGAATGCATCCATGCACATACAGTTTAATAAACCATCTGGTAGAATGGATTTGAAGAGGCAAAGATTAGATGCAGGGAGACTAGAAGACTATTGCAGCAGTCCAGAAGTGGGATATCAAGAGCTTGACCTCGAGTGGAAGTGATGGAAATGGAAGAGAGTCAGTGGGTGGTGATGATCACTAGCCCCAATATTCTAGTTTATTTGAAAGATTTATTTATTCATTCAGTCATTCATTTCTTCATTTGGGCATTCATCACTGGAGAGACTGTCTTCTATGATGACTAAAAACCTTTATTTTGTCATCTGTCATTTCCTCATGGGATTGTTGAGTGAGATTAAAAAATGTAAGATCTTGGAACATAAGTTCTTGATAAATGAGGGTTATTATTAATCCATTCACATTTATTGAGTTTTAAATTATGTCAGGAAGTAGACTAAATTGGGATAGATAAGGCCTGAGTTTTGGTTTCAAGGCGTTCACAGTGTAATGAAGGACATTGTAGTTTGGCAAGCTCTGCCAAACTGGTAAGCTCTGCCAAAGTGGTAAACTCTCCAGCACTCAGTGGACTGGCATTCTGAGGAATAAATCACCTCCTCTACCAACTGTAGCTGGGTCTTCAGGACTGCATGCTGGAGCAGGGTGCTTGATTAAGCTGGAACTTGGAAAGCATTTAGGTGCTTGTTTGATAGACCAAGAGGTAAGGAAGGACGTTCCAGGCAGAGGCATAGCATTTGCAAAGATACGGAGAGTTCAAGAGCCTGTGAGCTTGGAGGCATGCAAGTAGTTCGGTGTGGATGGAATGTAACACGCATGTGGGAGCATGGGCTGGGATGCGGTTGGAAAGGTAGTGACAGTAAGGCAGTGTTGAATTCTGAGAATCAGACTGGTAACCTGACCTGTGACATCTGTCTTGCAAGTGTTTGCCATTGGTTATGGGAGGAACTGAGAAAGCCTGACTTAAGCAGTGCTGCCAAGCCCAGCTGCCAGAAAAGCAATCCAAAGCTGTGTCCCCAGATGGCAGGCAAATCGTGTCATCCTGGGTGAGAAGAGCAGAATTATTATGGTCCTTTTCAGTGGAGTCATTAGGAAAACTTTTCACCATCATCAGAGTCCTGACAGCACACTGAGGGAATGATAGTTTTCAAGTGAAAACTTCATTGAGTAAGTTGTTAGAAGTTTGAAAAAAAATTCTACTAATGGGAGGAACTTAAAGTAGATTATTACCAGTACACATTTCATATTAGTATCTCTGCATAGAACTGAAGGGCCTTTTGGAAAGCATTTTTGTTGTGATATTATTCAGTATTCAAATGTTGATATTATTCTTAAGGTAATGCAGGATTTTTTTGGTTTAGTTACTAGTGCTCATGTTCTTAATCGATATTTACGAAGAGAAATCTTATGGATGCTTAAAGCATTGATCTGGGTGATTGTTTCAAATAATTCTGTTTTTATGACATGTTGCATTTAATTTATATATAATTGATCATCTCTGTTTTCTTGTAGTACAATTTTCTTTTTCTTTAATACCATTGTTATATATAAGTAACAAGAAAACATAGACTTTTTTTCTAAAAATGATTAAAGTGTCTTAGCTGTCTTTAAAATGTTTGTTCGGAGTTACCAAGGTTACCAAAGGGGCACATAAATATTCTGCAGAAGCATAATTAGTACAATGGTACAGAATAATCCTTCACAGATGGTATAAAGGAATAAGAGAAAAATTTTACAAAGATCATAATGAGAATAGGAAGTAGTGTAACATAAATTCACTCATGTGGCACAGATTGAAGCATGCGTGGGGAGATGTGGGAGCTGTACAAAATTAAATCCCCTCATCACACTCTGAAAATTGCCATCTTACAGTCCTCAGGTCTTCCTCCTTCTCAGATGTTGAAGCTGTGCTCCCAGACCAGCAGAAGAAAATTTTATAGTTCAACATATTCCCATTTAGTTGATGAACTCATTTACAGTTGTGGCTGCTAAAAGCTGTTGATGTGCATGTTGAAATGACTGTTCATATCTACATCTGTTAGAGAAGTGTTTTATTTATTTATTTATCCATTTACACACATCAGTTTGAATTCTTTGAATATCAAAGTGTGTGTGATATTAATTGGGCACTTATTAATATCACTTATTAATAGCCAAGCACTGTTCTAAGTGGTATATATATGTATATATGTATATAAATCCTGACAATGACCCTATGTACTATCATTATTCCCATTTTACAGATAGGAGCCAAAGTAACTGAGGCCCAGAGAGGTTAAATAGCTTGATTAAGCTAAAACATGATGGGAATAGCATAGACATTCAATGTACACTTAGTCCAGAATGCACGCACATATTCAAAAATGATTATTCAAAGTGTAGGTCCATTTTTGCAGTGAAAGACTGGTGCTCACAATTTGTAAATTACCTACGTAACTCATATTGACATTACTTACAAAAAATGTTTTTCACACTTGTTCCAGATGAGTGGTAGCTGTTGGGTTTTCACTATAGTCAATGACATAAGAGTTCTTACTGACCTTTCAAGGTATCCTCTGTCGACATAATTTCAGACATCCTTTTTGTGCTCTGGGAAGCACCATGATACCAAATTCCGATACTGTATTTCTCAGTGGGTTTTATTACCTTTAATAAAGGTATTTTCATCCTACATATTCTAAATACTAAAGACAAGTAGAAGGATTTGAAATTAAACCCCTTGGACTTCAGTTTCGACATAAGTTTTTATTTTTTTATTATTATTTTTTGCGGTACGCGGGCCTCTCACTGTTGTGGCCTCTCCCGCTGCGGAGCACAGGCTCCAGACGTGCAGGCTCAGCAGCCATGGCTCACAGGCCCAGCCGCTCCGCGGCATGTGGGATCTTCCCGGACCGGGGCGTGAACCCGCGTCCCCTGCATCGGCAGGCAGACTCTCAACCACTGTGCCACCAGGGAAGCCCTCTTGTTATTCTTTAAACAATTATTTGTAGGAGTCTCACTATGTGCCAGGCACTAGCCTAGGTGCTATGTATACAGTGGAAGTGGAAGGGAAATAGGCCCGGTCTCTACCGTCGCAGAGCTTGCTGTTTCTGGCTGCAGGGGTCACTGCAGAGGTGACCACCACTTCTTAGGGGCAGCAGCATCGATCACTGTTGGGAACACCTCATGCTCTCTGTGCCTCTCTTCTCTTTTTTTTTTTTTTTTTTTAAGAAGATGTTGTGGGTAGGAGTTTATTAATTAATTTTTGCTGTGTTGGGTCTTTGTTTCTGTGTGAGGGCTTTCTCTAGTTGCGGCGAGCAGGGGCCACTCTTCATCGCAGTTCGTGGGCCTCTCACTATCGCGGCCTCTCTTGTTGCGGAGCACAGGCTCCAGATGCGCAGGCTCAGTAGTTGTGGCACACGGGCCTAGTTGCTCCGCGGCATGTGGGATCCTCCCAGACCAGAGCTCGAACCCATGTCCCCTGCATTAGCAGGCGGATTCTTAACCACTGCGCCACCAGGGAATCCCCCTCCCTCCTCTTAAAGTACAAGCTCCTTCCTCATCTCTTTGTAAAAATCTCTTTTTTAGACTTAGAAGAATCCACAAAAAGAAGAAAAATATTAGTCCTAGCTTCCCCATCACTCATCTGAATCTGAGCATCACAAACCTCTCACCTGATCCATGTACAGACATTGCCAGTATCTCCAAGCATCCTTTGTGAGGGGGGAGGTCTCTTTCATGCCAGTGGTGCTCCAGTTAGAGAATGATCTTCACCCCAGGACTGCTTCTCTTCCTTCTTTACTGGCTTTGGGTATCTTAGTCGTTCTCCATCAGTGCTGGGATCCCTGAGTTTCTTCTCTCCCCTCCTTCCCTTATTCCCTCGGAGCTGCCAGGAGCATCTCAGGCTCCTGCTGTTGCTCCTGTAGCCTAATGTGGCTCAGGGATGAAGAATCGCCATCCCTTTACGGTGCTATTTAGGGAGAAGACATTCTTAAGGTCCTAAGTGTGAAGTTTGAATGTGGTTTCACCTAGAGGCCAAGCTGTAAAGGGTGGTTTCAGCACTTTTAGGCTTGTGTAATGAGGCCTTGTATGCCAAACATTCCCAGTTCCTGAGCCAGTTCTGACCAGGACAGGGAGTTTATTGGGATCTCACCCCACTAGTGTGGGCGTACAACTCATTAAAATTCACTGTGCTAATGACTGGTGCCTGGTGCTGTGCTGTTATATGCCTGCTAAGCCATCCCTTCTCCTTCCGCCTCACTCTGCTGGTCCAGTTCAGATAACTGGGCTTCTGCTTTGGCTTTGTCTTAGCCCTACCGTTCTCTGAGTAACACAGTGTCTCTGCAAAGCCTGATCACAGAACCATGGTCTGTTCCTGACCACCCATCTAAACTCCTTCCATTTCCTACCTCCCTCCCTCCTACACGCCTTATGCTCCAGCAGTATAAACGGTATAGAATACTGGTGGGTCCATGAAGGTACTGTGCTTCTGCATACCACGTGCTTTGCACAGATTGCTTCCTCTGCCTGAATTTCCCAACTTGAACCAAGCCAGGGTTCACGTTTACTTCTCTGACTGTTAGATATTGAACTGCCGGCTCCCTTCTTCATGATCTAGTCTGCAGCTTGTTCAGTTATCCCATCCCTTTACCTCATCTTGGCGTCCAGATTTCTCCCTTGCCCATCAAGGTTTCAGGTGTTCTGAGGTCAGCATCCTGGATTTATGAAACCAGAATCTATTGGATTTAAGTCAGCCACAGCATATTGTAGTAGATGGAGTCTTCTCAGGACCTAACCATCATCAAGTGTTGCTTCTGTGTAAAAATGCAGGCCAAAGTCCTAAAAACTGATCAATCAATGATGGTTTAGAAACAGCCACATTTATAAATTGTAGATTGACCACAGCAAAAATGTGTGTGAGTGTATGTATGTATGTGTGCACACACACATATATACACACACACGTATTAACATATACTATATCTTCTGCATTTATGCTCATACTTTATGAAACGAGGGAAGAATGAATAAGAATACTGAAAATAAGAATTCAGAAGAAAAACAAAATTAGAGTATATTTCTAGTGAGTGAATGTGAGGTTGTGCAGATAAGGGAGAGAAGCTATGCAAATGAGGAAATATGTTAATGAATCGTTAGATGTTGGTATTTAAATAGGGAATGTTATTGTTGATGTTTGGTCCTAATTTCCTAAATTAGAAATGGAAATATATCTTTCACATATCTGTATGTAATTCAGAGCCATATCTAAATATGGCATTAAGGTGGAAATACCCATTTTATCTTCCAAATGCTAGAAAGAAAACAATTTTGTGGAATTGGAATATGAACTAAAGAGGAAGAAATATATGACTTGGGATAGCATTCAAACAGGAAGTTCTGGGATGAAAGGAAGCAGCTTGTTTTAAGATACACTCAGACATGATGGTTTCAAAAGAATTTTAAACTCTAGCAATTTTCCTAGCCTGGACTAATAAGATAGTTGGGACTGGTACTTAGTATGGGCCATGCCTCCCAGGACCTCTGCATAAACCCGCGTTCAGGGTCAGTTGTGTTTGTCTGTGAGATTACCAGGCATTGCCTATAGCTGTACAGCGAGTTCAGGGTTGTAAACCTTGCTTCAGTGGAGAATTAAGAGGGGAGGGGAATGACATCCTTACACAATCAAGGTGGGTATGTTGTTTTATCTTCCAGAGATTAAAAAGGAAAATTAATTCAACTCTATTCAACAAATATTTATCAAACTCCTTCTCTCTGTTTTGGACCATAATTGCTGGTAGTTAGGAATAGAAGAGAATGAAAATGTACACTCATTGCCTTCAAGGACATTAAAATCAGTCTTTCTGAGGATTTAAGATTGGCATATAAAGCAATTACATAAGAAACAGAGAAAGACATAAGACAGCACAAAGTGCTACACTGAAAAATAATGAAAGTGCATAATAAACAATCAGAGCTATAGACCATCATAAGAGAAAAAGAATTGTCAAGAAGGTGGGATGTGACATGTTAAATCCTGATTGCAGTATAATTCCAGGATTATTTTCATGCCTGGGTTCTCTGCTGTTTTAAAGGGCGTAAAATATAGTGAGGAAAACTATCTGTAGACCACTGTGTAGACTTTTTGCCTGAATAGTTTTTTCAAAAGAAAAAAACCCAAGAACATTAATTTGTTAGGTGTTCTGAATATTCTATGTAGGACAACTCACAACTATCCCAAAACTGATAGTGGAGCTGAGAGAAGACAAGTCCAGTGCTTTCATTTGGTTCTGGAAAGTGTTTCTTGCCATTCAATTAGAAATTATTTTCTCTGACATTCTGGAAATTTGTAACATTTCTAAGAAACTACTCAACCTGCAGTGTAATCATCTTAGGGGAATGTTTTGAACCTGTCATTAACTGAGACCTCTATTATTCCTTTTTCTAGGAACATGATCATCTCAGAGTACTACAAAGGATTAAGTTCTTTTCGTAAATCTAGAGTCCCTCTGCAGACTTGCCAGTTTGTATTGCAAGGGGAAAGGAGAGAGCCTTTGGTCTTAATAGATAACAATATAAAACATTATTGTAAAATTTTTTGTACATATTCTAGTTTAGTTCATTGGGGTTATCATCTATTCTACCTTTTAAATCATAAATTTTAAACCGGGTGGCAATGTAAAGGAGTATTTGAAGGCAAAATAAATCTCTAGCCTTTACTTAGTTATTTGAGCAAACAACAAACACTGTTATGAAAAGGCATAGAAGTAGGTGGGAAGTCATCAATGAACAGGACAGTTGGCCGCATATTGATTTTCTACATGGACTGTGCCAAGAAGGAGAATTACAAAATTGATCCCTGCACTTGGAAAGCCTATCACAGAATGAGAGAAGATAGGATATGCCCCCAATATACATATCAACAGCAGTGATGAAGGCAAGGTAACAGGAATTATTTATCTCTTTTTTGATTCTATAGCATCTAGACTTGCCCTAACTAAGCAGATCATCACATTGTTATGGTCTTACTTTCTAGGCATAAACATAGCTAAAGATATAAAAGAATTGCTTTTTTAAAAAAAAATTATTTTATTGAAGTATAGTTGATTTACAATGTTGTGTTAATTTCTGCTGTACAGCAAAGTGATTCAGTTATACATATATCTTTTTCATATTCTTTTCCATTGTGGTTTATCACAGGATACTGAATATAGTTCCCTGTGCTATACAGTAGGACCTTGTTGTTTATCCGTTCTGTATATAATAGTTTGCATCTACTAATCCCAAACTCCCAATCCATCCCTCCCCCATCTTCCCTCTCCTTTGGCAACCACAAGTCTGTTTTCTATGTCTGTGAGTCTGTTTCTGATTTGTAGATAAGTTCATTTGTGTCATATTTTAGATTCCACATATAAGTGATATCCTATGGTATTTGTCTTTCTCTTTCTGACTACTTCACTTAATATGATAATCTCAAGGTCCATCCATTTTGCTGCAAGTGGTATTATTTTACTCTAAAAGAATTTTATTCTAAAAGTATTGCTTTTTATCTAAGGGAAATTATATCTATATTTGTTGCTTCCAGGGGTCAGTAGACTGTTCCTTGTTTTTTTTGATAATAACCATTCTGACAGATGTGAGGTGGGACTACATCAAACCAAAAAGCTTTTGCACAACAAAAGAAACCATGAACAAAATGAAAGGCAATCTACTGAATGGGAGAGGATATTTGTATACAGTATATCCGGTAAGGGGTTGATATCCAAAATATATAAAGAACCCATAAAACTCAAAATCAAAAAAGCAAATAACCCAGTTAAAAAATGGGCAGAGGGGGCTTCCCTGGTGGCGCAGTGGTTGAGAGTCCGCCTGCCGATGCAGGGGACACGGGTTCGTGCCCCGGTCCGGGAAGATCCCACATGCCATGGAGCAGCTGGGCCCGTGAGCCATGGCCACTGAGCCTGCGCGTCCGGAGCCTGTGCTCCGCAACAGGAGAGGCCACAACAGTGAGAGCCCGCGTACCGCAAAAAAAAAAAAAAAAAAAAAAAAATGGGCAGAGGACCTCAATAGACAGTTTTTGAAAGAAGACATACAGATGGCCAACAGGCGAATGGAAAGGTGCTCAACATCACTAATCATAAGGGACGTGCAAACCAAAACCAAAATGAGCTACCACCTCACATCTGCTGATACTTGTTTTAAAGAATGATACCTCAGGGACCATCTGAGTGAGTCATAGGAGATTTTGGGGAGACATATTACCTAGGGAATAGGCTAAGCTCCTGTGACAAAAAGACCCCCAAATACAGTGTTTAATTAATAAATGAGTTTACAGCCATAAAAAGAATGAAATAATGCCATTTGCAGCAACATGGATGGACCTAGAGTTTGTCATACTGAGTAAAGTAAGTCAGACAGAGAAGGACAAATATCATATGATATCGTTCAAATGTGGAATCTAAAAAAAATGGTACAAATGAACTTATTTACAAAACAGAAATAGACTTTCAGGTGTAGAAAGCAATCTTATGGTAATGGGGGGGAGGGGGGAGGGATAAATTGGGAGATTGGGATTGACATATGCACACTACTATATATAAAATAGATAACTAATAAGCATCTACTGTATAGCACAGGGAACTCTACACAATACTCTCTAATGACCTATATGGGAAAAGAATCTAAAAAAGAGTGGATATATGTATATGTGTAACTGATTCACTGTGCTGTACAGAAGAAACTAACACAACATTGTAAATAGACTATACTCCAATAAAAATTTTAAAAAAAGAAAGGAGTTTATTTCTCTCTCACCTAACAATCTAAAAAGGTAGGCAGGTGTTCCACGGCTGATGGCCACGTGAGATTATTCAAGGTCCCACAATGCCCTTGTCCTCATGGAAGAACTTGGCTTGCTACCACAATATACTGATTCCAGCCTGAGGGAAAGGAGAGTGGAGAGCAGTCAGTTTCCTTTTCCATAATAAAATCTGGATCATAGCACATATCACTTCTACTCACATCCTTTTTGCCAGAACTGAAGTCACCCGGCCTCTTTAGCTGGAATATAGTTTCTAGCTGGACAGCCATGTGCCCAGATGAAAGTAGGGAGTTTTATTACTAAAAAGAAGGTAATTATTGCTACTCGAGGACAACAAGCAGTCTCTGCCACAGTAGACAGTTCATTGTATTGAATTATTCCTGATCTTCGTTGCTGAATGCTCAGCACGTAGCAAGTGCTCCATATATATTTGTTGAATTAATGAAAGTGAGCAGGAAACTAGAGCCAATCCTTAGGCCAGGAATGAGCACTTAAAGAGAAATGCAAGTCTTGAAATGGGAGAGACATAAGCTTGGTAGGGTTAGATGTAAGCCTCCTGGGAATGGATGAATCAGTAGTGGAGATTATATAGCTTCTAGTAAAGTGAAGTCCAGAGATGAGCTTAGACAGTAAGTGAATCTTCTGTGCTTTATCCAGGGATAGTACCCTCACTTAAATAGAGAATATAATTTAGAAAAACTCATAGGAGCAGGAAAAACTCCAAAAGGATGGTACGATGGGGTGAGGGGAGAGTATGAGGATGAGTGGGAGTTGGGGTAGTATCCAGTCTGCTAATGGGGAAAGTCCAGTAGCCTCCACAGTTCAAAGGCAGGCAGGCATCATTTGATGGATCTAGCATTCTGACACTTTTTAGCAGGATTCATCCATTCCTGAGGATCAGCAGAGAGAATTGGCAAGATCCTGACTGGGCATAAGAGCCTCAACCAAGCAGATGGGGGGACAGGGCAGGGTTTTGAGTTCTGGGCTGGGAAACTGAAGCAGCAGCAGCAGCTCAACTTCGTATATTGGGCCAACATAGCAGGTCTGGGAAATGATTGATTTTAGAAGCTGCAAAATTCTCAGAGCTAGTTTTTTTTGTTGAATATCTGAGCAGTAAGACTTAATTCTGAGCATCATTTCTAATTTTCTGGCATCTTTATCATAACTGGTTCAGAAATGGAGGGGAGACGGATACGGGGCCTGGGGAACAAGGGCAGAGGTTGACTGACATAAGGGCTGGTGTCTGAGACTCTGGACTGAGAAACTGATTGTACTATGCCCCGTGTCCTTTGGTACTTTATAATGCTATTTTCTTTCTTGCAGTGAAAAGAATAATCGTAAAATATAGCACAATTTCAATAGGGTGATAAATCATGATAACGGATATTTTGGTGTCTTGTTATTCTAAAATAATATGATTATTGTAATCAAAGAAGGATAAAAGCAGAACTCCCAAAATTGATTTCTCAGGTCAAATTGGCCTATTAGGTAGAAGATGAAATCGTGTATTTCAGCACTTCAGCTCTGCATAATTGATGGGGCACTACCTCTTTGGCTATTCAGCAGAGATTCTGTTAGAATCTGCTTGTGTAATTTGAGGTTGCACAATTTATAACCTTCATAATTTTATAGATGTAAAACTATCTTAGAGATACCTATTCTTTATTCTTGTCAATTAATAGGTTCAATTGAATGTTGAAGATATATAATGAAAATCTCACCTTGATCCTGTATGTTTTCTTCCTTCTTTTTACACTAATAAATCTACTAAGCTAAGCCAAACACTAACATGCATGTGGATAAAATGATAGCCAGCTTTGTGAATGCACATATTTTTTTTCTCTCTTATCCTTCTCAGGGACTGTATGAATATTTGATCAGACTTCAAAGAAAATAAAGGAGTGACTTATGATTCACTTTTCGCTTAAAAAACTAATTTATATATATTTCTTTTGAATTTCTAGTTACTCTTTTAGTAGATGAACATTTTACAAAGAGTAATTATATGTGTTTTTAAGGTATAGCTAGGTACTGTATATGGGATAGTTTACAAGAAAAAAAAAGATTACATAATTGATGAATTTGTACACTTCACTATTAAGATGAGTAGTTTGTTAATTTAAGCAATACCTCATCCATCATAACTGTATCAGTATAGGAAGATGCAGTTGAGACTTTTCATCTACTATTAATGGTAGGACCAGAAAAAACTCAAGTTTTTTCTTTTTTTTAAAGAAATTCAAACATTTCTTCAAGTTTTCAGTGGCTTTAGTCAAGGCAAAAGCATGTTTTGTAAATTATGGCAGTCCATGAATTTAGTTTTCCTTATGTATTTAAGACATTGGCTCATGATATTAGCCAACACATTGTATACAGTTTAGGTTCAATTGGATATAATATTTTGGACTACTTTAAATAAAGGTCTAGCAAATTACTAATTCTCAAATCTGCTACATATGTTCAAATGAGGTTGTTGAGACTGCTCTCCACAAGTAGTGAGGCAGGATCCACAGAGGAATGCAGCCAGTCTGTTGAAGTTGTGAATGACATCGTCATTATCATCATCATCATTATTGGCATTGGCATTGTCATTGTCATCGATCATCGATCATCATATTCCCTTTTATTTGCTTAGTATTTCTGCCTATTTGATCTTCTTGAGCAGTATTGCAGTTGAGAGAAGAGATGATAAAGAGGAATACTGTTTCAGCTTGTTTACCGTCTTAATTTTGCTGGTAACAAAAGAGCTGCTAATTTCACTGGTGAATTTCTGAGGGACAGCTAAACACTAGCTAAAAGCATTAATCTGATTATAAACTCAAGTACCAATTTTAATTTTAATCTACAATGAGGATTATAATAATGAATGAAATCAGAATACTCATACTGTTTGATCACTACTGCTGTGTCCGAAGGAAAATGTACCTTGGGAGCCAATTATTATCAGAAAGTTGTTTGTTACCATGGAATAAAAACAAAGTGGAATAACTTTAATATCTCGTCTTATGTCTGTTGTGTATATAATTTTAATACTTTAATTTTAAGCTTCAAAGTATAGAGGTGTTTTATTATTTGTAGCCCCCCCTGAACCCTGACTACATTTTGTTCTACTTTACTAGTGAAAATTCCAATGATTTATTTAAAGTCAATTAGTTAGTTGCTAAATCCAGGAGTAGAATCTGCTATTCGTTTTTGTTTCTTTGACTAGTTAGTGGATGCTTTTGTTTCTGATTTCTGATTATATTCACTTATGTATGTATATTTTTATGTTGTTAGATATTTACAACATTAAGCCAACAAACATTTTTTTGTAAATAATATATGAAGGTACATATGTTTATTATGCATTGAATCAAATTATAATTAGCTGTAGATTTGAAAGAAACTTTTGAGATTGTTTTGAGGTTAAATGAAGGGATATTTCCAAGTTGACATCCCAAGAGTATGTCCTTGAACTCCCTGAACCTAGGAATGTAAAGGACATATAGATGTCTAAAGGATGAGGATGTGACATCCGTAGATGTGAGTTTGCTGACGAAAAAAAGTTGTGGATTACTCATACATTTTGCCCAGTAACTTTTTGAGGAGAATTATTTAAAATTGTCTTTTTAAAAAGCTTTTGGTTTTAAAATTTAGTATTGTTTACATCTCAATAGTTTCAAGTAGCAGCTGAGAGATTATGTGATAATGAATAGTTTTGTAGATCTGAAAAACCTAAATTGATCCAAAGATCAAGAAAAATGTATTTATTTATCTTCAGAATATATTTTTTATAAAAGTTAACTAAAAATGAGGGTTTATCTACTGTCTAGAGTATGCATCGTGCTCCTGTAATAATAGGAAACACCTTGGCCTGGGATGGGATCCAGGCTCTGCCACTTGAATTTGGTAGATTCATTCCTATATCCTCTTATAATTGCCTTGAGTAGCGCTATTGGAGGAGGTCATTGAGAGGACATGACCGCCAGTTGACCCACAAGCCGGAGGAGGGCAATCAGAGGCTCCTCACCCCCTCCCATCCTTGAAATGTACATTCCACTGTTCCCACAGTGGGAGCTCTTTTCAAGGAAGCAACTGCCTTGAGAAAGCAATGTGTTGTTGAGACCATCTGGATGGCATAGGTGACAGAACCCAGTTAAGGCTTCTATATAAACTTTTAAAATTCTGGTAGGCGAGTGCAGAGCTGTACTTGCGACCGCCCAAGACAAGCCTGGTGTGTAAGTTCCTTTGTTTGTTAAACCTGCCACCTACCAATCCGGAGCAATCTGCCTCTTCCTGTGGTCTCTCCTTGCCCTTCGTTTACGTGCTCAGTTTCAGATTTCACTCAGGAAGCTCCTGTTGAACCAACAAGTTCCTAAAAGAGTAAGTTGATGGAAATCAGCTCTGATTTCGAGCCACTTACAGAGATAAGAGAAAATCACAAGTGTCTTGGTTTCTCTGTGCCTCTCTTTCCTCATCTGTAATTTCTATTACTGTGGAGCTGATAATCTCATTTATTCAAAGTTGCTGTAGACTTAAAAGAGCTTGTTGATGTTTAAGGACTTTGCAAACTGCATATATTGTGTTAATCAAATTTTAATGGCTTTTAAAATTGTTATTATTTTGCCTTTAAAGTTTTGCACTGTGAAGGCATGGATATATTGAAAGGAGAGTAAGAGCAATGAACAACAACTATTGATATAATAATAGTTCTAATTTCATATATTTCTAACCTGAATTTAGAAGACAACAACCTTTCATAGTTAGAGACTGAACAAAAGGGTAATTTGGTGAGTTTTGGAACATTCTAAGTCAACCACTCTATGCCTGAGATTAGACCGTTTTTATAATTGAATCTGCACATGGTATTTTTATTAGTCTGCTTATGTGGCGGGAAATCAATTTAGGTTTCTACACACTGCAGGCAGGATAGACACCTGTCAGGGGCCAGAGACTCATTTGATTCATGATGGCAATTGTAGTGATGCAGTTTAAGTGCAAAAGAAGAAAAGAATTCTTACCGATTGCTTTGTTATTGGGAGATGGACAGACCCCTTCTCTTTACTTTTACTACTAATGCACTAAACATACTTAAAGAAGCTCTAGTCTGATTCTTTTTCAGTAAACATCCATATTTGCCACCACAGATACACTTGCATTAAGCTACAGTCTATTTTATATAGAAAGAAACCAGTTTCTGTCTCTCCATCTCGCCCTCACTCTCCTCTCTCCCCCTATGTGTGTGGAGGATACACTGCATCCAAACATGAACTCATCACTCCATCCTGGTTGTCCCATGACTAAAAATGAATATTTTGATGTAATTGCTTCTGACCTGCTTCATTATTTGTTAATAATTGCTTGAAAATGCCACCCGTTGTGTTCTTAGTGGGATTTTTAGGTTTCTGCACGCAATAAAAATGGAAAACTTGGCAAAAAAGTTTTGTTTTAAACTCAAGCAGTTCTCCAATTAAAAAGACCTAATACAGCATGGGTGTGCTGGTAAGTTCTTCTGTAAGGCTTCCTAGTAGCATTTAAAGGCCCCTTTTCTCAGCCTGTTTTTCTCTGAAGAGGCAGTTCAAATGATGGTCGTCAGCCCTTCTTTGAAAAGAAATTCAGCTTACTTTGATTTTTGTCCATAAAAGAATGATCATTCACAGTTCTCTAGAAACAGGGGGTGGTAGGAAGGATTTATCTTAAGAATAATTTCATTGCCAGAAACTTTTATGTTAATTTTCGTATGTGAGAACTGGTATTTTGTGGCTGAGTTTGAGACACTTAGAATGAAAGTAAGCTCAGAAAATCACCACAAGGGTATAATGGCTCTTGGTAGTTTTAGTGGGTTCCACAGTCTCATTGCTTGTGAGAGTAATAATAATATGTATCATAATTCTAAAAGCCAACACGTGGTGTTGCTACATGCCAGGAACAGCTAGTCATCTGCATAGCTGGCATTGGAAACTTATTTTTCTGGGTTGAGAATTTGTTCTCATAACCATCTATTTTTTATGTGTGGTTCCTAACAGGAGACCTTGTTGAGAAATTGCTTAATACATACCTGAATTTAATTATGAATTCTGAAAACTGAAATGATAACAAAAATAAAGTGAAATTATTCTTCCGTGGTGGTTTCTTTGACTTGACTTTCTGGTGAGGACTAGAGTTGGATCTTAGAGTAATAATCACAGGAACTCAGAAGTCTCTCTGAATGGTGTATAATCTTTGAGATGAAAATAGAAGGCAGGAATGCTGATTTTTCAATTTGGGAAACAGAAATGCAAATGGGGAAAGTGACCTTTCTTAAAATCACTACTAAGCGAGTCACTTAAAGAACTAAAAATATCATGTTATATAATTACTTCTTTCTGGATTATTTTCTGTGTTGATGCTCCCGAATTTGCCTTTCTGTTTGTGGCAGTTAAGCATGGGTAAGAATGCCACATTCAGGAGGCAGGGCAATTTAGTGGAAGGAATACTGGACCAGAAATTGTCATCCCCATTTCACCTCTAGCATGCCTGGTGCCTTTGGGTGAATCACAGAATTGTAATAGTTGTCCTTGTTAAGTGTTGTGAGAATAAAATGGAATGTGGGTTCAAAGGGGAAAATATATTATTTATACATTTTTGAAGGACAAATGTTGTATGGTGCTAGACGTGCAGCATTGTATAGTACAGATATAAAGTTATATATGTTGTCCCTGCTGTGCTACAGATTTAGTGTTTTTATGGTCCATCCTTTTATCCTATTCTCATTCCTGATTCCTATGATTTACTCAGGCATGCCTATGACTTTAGATACTGTATTCTGATGACCTCTACATTTATACTGCTGACCTTGACCTCTTTCTTGAGATCAAATTCTGTAGTGCCAGCCTCCTACCGGACATGTCCACATGCATGTTCCAGAACACCTCAGAACGACCGTTTCTAAAACTGAAATCCCATTTGGGTACCATCATGCTCCTACTGCATTTTCCTTTCATTCTGTCTCTCAAGCTAGAAACTTTGGATTCAATTGGATTCAGTTTTCTCCTGTTCTTTTGCCTTTTACATGTGTTTTATCAGTGACCAAATTCTTTAGATTCTGCTTTCTAAAAATCTCTTGAATTCTATAATAATAAAATTATTATACTCCCTAATTTTTTGAGCTACTCACAGAGTTCAGGCTCCCATCAAATCCTTCCCGGACGCAGGCATAATAAATTTTTGAAAAACATGTTTTTAAGGGGGAACAATAGATTTAAATATCATTAAGGTGAGGTAAGGATTGGTGGGAGATGGTGTTCTGTTGACAGAAAGCTGAAAATTAATATACTTCCTAGAGCTGCTCTCTCTGCCTCATTCAGTAATTTGTCTTCACCTGGGGATTATAGATTCATGCAAGACCCAGTTTTTAAACTGCTATACAAGTGAACTTGGTTAATCAGGATGGAAAAAAAAGAATTTCATTTTTCCTGTCCCTAAAGCATAGGCTGAATGGAGCTTCTGCAGGACATGTTTGGTATTGGAGGGTCCCTTCTTCCTGCAAGTCACTCTAACCGCCACAGAGGGAGCAAAACAGGAAGGTAATGGGCTGGGAGGAGAGCCTGGACAGGGTGAGAGAGCGTGTGCTGAATTGTGACCCTGCGTAAGTGAATAGGCTTAAGTCTAAGCTGGATGGAGACCCTCTGGGACCACATTTACCACCCTGGCGGGATAGAGGATGGTTCTGCCCTGCAGGTGTTCTTAAGCACTTCCTTAAGCATCTCAATGCAGATATCCATCTGGGGTTCACTTGGCCCTTCTCACATCAACGTGCCTGACAGGCAGTGAAAGAACCAGTAAGTAGTTCTGTATCACGATTCCTGGTGAAAGCCAAAAACATCAATTTGATTTAGAAAAGGTAGTTTAGGGATGTCAAAATGTGATATTTGAAATATGTGAAATTTAACAAAAAGTCAGTAATCACCTGAATTGCCAGTTTCTCAAGAGTTTTCCCAATGTTCAACTTTTTTTCTTTCTTCATATATTCCACATGGCTACCAGAGAAATTTTTCCAAAATGCAGATTGACAGATCTTTAAAAAAATGGTTTCTCTTCAACTACACTTGCCTTCCTCATGTTTTCAACCGTGGTGGTTTACATTTTTACCAGCAATACTCAAATGTAATCCATTTTTTAGGTCCTTCTTCCTTTCATCACAAGGTCGGTCTTCACATGTAATTTCATCTGAAAACAAAACAGATAAAAACCCACACAAATAATATAGCCTCTCAACCCTTCTCACAAATCTGACTCCAAAAGCAGTGGAGAATAATATAAAGATTCAGTGAAGGTTTTCTTTGCGTACCAAATGACAAAGCTTTCTAAAAATCCTCTTCAAGCATCTCTTCTTTAAAGTTCCACCTTGTCAGGCAGCTGGCACACTTTTCTCAATTTCTTTTCTCTCACTATAAGAGCTCAAGCTTCCTGGGCTACACCTTCCCATCTCTCTGTGGCTCTGATCATCATTCCCGTATTTAATGTAGTCCTTCCTCAGTTTCCTTCATTTATGTCCCTATCTATCACCCTGTTCAGCAAGACAAAGGATGCTGCTCCAGCTCTACCTGCCTGAAAAGGGTCGGAGCGAGGCAGGGCCAGGAGGGGGAGTGTAATATTTGTAATTCAATTTTAATTTGTTTTTATCTAGCAAATTGAAATGAAGTCATGAAGTTTGTGAATGATTCACTTGTATATAAATTGGAGTGGATTAAAAGTTAACACTAGATAAATCCTTCTCACAGAGTCTCACTTTCTGTGCCTCTTTGGGAAGCAGACGGTTTTGGATCTCAGAGGAATTGGATGGCATCTCTGCAAAGCCTGTCTTCTCTCTAGTGGAATCTAGGGAGAAACGATTACATTTACCATGGCTGAAATTGCGGATTATTGTTACGCTTTTGAACTGTGACTGTTGACTGGAACTGAGGAAGTTTGTTTTTGGAAACTAGGAAGTTTCTTTTTCCTAAAACCTGGAACCAATATCCTGGGCCTGACTTCATTGCCCTGGATTAGGTGCCTGTTTCTGAATCAATTACTGTGGACAGGAATAGGCGATGCCCTGACTGGGTACTTTTAGCACAGAGAAAGCCACGAGTTAAGAGTGGGGAGGGATCGTTTTTCAGTGGTAGATAAGAGTTATTATTATTTATTTTTTATTTTTTACCTAGGGAGTAAATTGAGGATGGTGACAGAAAGAAGTGTCTGTTACATTGGCACACAAAGCCCTGCCTCTCCTCTTCAGCTTTCTTACCCAGCCCCACCCTGCAATGGCTGCTACTTGCTGTTTCAGCCATGTCATGCCCTATCACATCTCTTTGCTTTTTCATAAGCTATGTCTATGACTGGAATGCTTTTCCCTCTCTTCTCTACCTGGTGAACTCCTGACCAAATGCCTTCTGTTTTGAGATCCTGCCCTCCAGATGATGTTGGCTCCTTTCACTCTGTGGTCCAACACCACTTTGTACTTACCTCTATGACAGCGTTTCTTTTATTTTATTGGGATTATTTGTCCCCTCCTCCAGTTTATGGGTATCTTGAGGGCTTCTCCATGTCTATGCATCCCCAGTGATGGACACAGACCAGGTGATTACAATTTTATTCCATAAATTTGTGTGGCTGGAAAGGTGGGGAACTTTAGATTAATCTCATAATCTGTTTCATCAAGGTTGTTGTTCTCAACCTGATTTCTGCTGCACTGTTCCAAAGAGAATGCTTGGAAATGTGTGGGAGAACTTTGGGTTGTCACAATGACTAGGACTGAGTGCCACTGGCATTCATTGGGCCAGGACCAGGGGTGCTAAACGTTCTGTAGTGCATAGGATAGTCTTCCACAGGAAGGGTTATTCTCTCCAAATGCCAGTAGCTTCCCCATTGAGAACTCCTTATCTAGTCTATCTAGTCTAAAGCACAGAAAAGAGGAGAACGATTTGATAGCTGCAGAAACTGTGTTTCTGGCTCCCATCAACCCTCTGCACACACTGTGAATAGGAGAGTGTTATGCTCTGTGAGCGGACGGCTTGAATGATAGGTTTTTCCTGTCCACTAAATCCATTTCTACCCCTGGCTATTTCTCCCATGTCCTCTGGGTCCTGAGGTTGGAGTGCACGACTAAACCACAGGAGAGTGCAGGATAAAAATCTGCTCTCCCACTCAAATCTCTCTTGTCTAGGTGTTCTCTAAGCCTGGGGAGAGGGACGTGGGAATTGAGTTCTGTGCATTTCTTTCAAAAATACGGCACGATAATTTGATCTTAATCTTCTATCCACTGCACAGAAGGCTGAGAGTGACTAATTTCAATGATCTTTTAAAAAATCTATTTATAGCAAGCCTTCTGGCTACAGATATCAATGTGGAAGGTGGCACATTGATTTAAATCCAGTTTTCTGTCACGAGGTGTCAGAAAAGCTAAATGGCTCTATCATGGTTTTTTAGGTCCTTTTCTTGGAAGGACATCCTTTTGTTCAGTGTTGACACTGACGTGGCTGTGGTATCCAGGATTTAGGAAGAGTGTGAGGAGAAAACTTGGGAGCTCAGTTCTTCAAACAAGGCTCTTTGATTCTTCACCTCAAAGACATTTTTGAAAAAAGATCTCTGAAACACAAGCTCAGTCATTCATGTGGTTTACTGTCCTGTGTTATGTGTAGCAAAAAGTCTTTTTGAACCAATTTACCAGGAGAGTCTGGAGCTTGGTATTCTTGATAATGTTTTCTGAAAGATGTTGCCTGTAAAGGATGCTTTATAAAGCCAAGTTCTAGTCTATTTACTGTATGTTTCTTTTTTTAGATACTCCCAGAAGTATAAAAGCATCCACTGCTACAGCTGAACAGTTTTTGCAGAAGCTGAGAAATAAACATGAATTTACTGTTCTGGTGACCCTAAAACAGACCCATTTAAATTCCGGAGTGATTCTCTCCATTCACCACTTGGATCACAGGTACGTGCGGCTGCTAGAGTTTCCTGTGTTTTCATTATATATGGTGAAATTAACACATTAAAGAGAAGTAAACAAAAGCAAGATATTCATGATTGGTTTAAAACAGCAAGAATAATTTTGCTACATTGTGCAAAATCAGAAACACAAGTAATTGAGATCAGCCTAAAAGCAGAAGGAGCTATTGCTTTTGATGTTGCTAAGAGCGCACGGAAATCACCATTCCTAAAACCCATTTATTAATTACTAACTTCCTCATGAGTTATCTTCCTCAATGTTAAAATCAAACATACTTCCTCTTAATTGGTGAACAGTTAGCCGCAAAAATACCATATTCTGTTTCTTCAGGATATTGCCTGGGTTTAGAGTTTAATAGTCTTATAATTTTAATCACAGACAGATAAATTCTTTTTCAGCGCACTTCTTAGACTGTGGCAGTTACAGCTGTATTTTTGGATGTGTGTTGAATCATAATGCTGTCTAGTATTTCCTAGCTTCTTGCATGCATAGAAGCATGATTAAGAGAGCTGCTGGGAGTAGTGAGGCAGAGGGGAGAGGGGTAAGAAGAAATTCATTCATGACATTTAGCATATACATAAATTGCTACTAAATAATATCAAACAGCTTAAAGTGAATCCTTCCTGAAAGAATAACCACAGTTCTGATAATGAAAGTTCTTTTGTGTGCATATTTTGAATGCCCACTTCATGACTATCTGGGGACGTTGGGCAAGTCACATAACCTCTCTGTGCCTCAATTTCCTCATCTGTAATATGAGGATAGAAATAGTACCTCCTTCATAGGTAGTTGTGAGGATCAAAGCGTTTATATATGTAAAGTGTTTTGCATATATAATGGATTTAATAATCCTGTTCAGATGTGGGCAGAAACCTCTTTTCTTGGTTTCTCTTATGAGAGATGGGGCAGCCTGGGACTTGGCAAATCTTTGCTCAATACTAAAGGGCAAACAGAAGCAAATATACGTGGAGAAAAATATATAGAAAATTGACACAGAGAGAAGGGTTCCTGATCACATTCTACCTGGATTACTCTCAGGGATTTAAGGCCCCATCTAATTCTATCTTTAGGCCCAAAGGATTCGCATAACTTCCCAGGCCCCTCACTTGGATTTCTTTCCTCCCAGGTTTTGGCCTGTTTTTGAAAGGAGGGTGCCATCCTAACATTCACCAGGTAATTGGCTTGGGCTCCTTAAGACTGAGCAAGAAAGGGAGAGGTCCATCTCCAAGGGTTCACCAGGGCTCTTGGCCTTGGTATGTTCCTGGTCCTCATCTTCAGGTGATTGATATCAGGGGAGCTTCTCATTTGTAACACTGCGACCCTGCCCTCCTCCAGTGGGCTTTAGGTAACATGATTCACATAGAGCGAAAGATATTGTTCCTTCACAGAGCAGCCTGATTTATTGCTGATTAGTTCTGTTTGCTAAGAAAATTTCCCCTGTATTTTGGGCATGAGATTTTTCTAAGCCCTATGGCTTCTTACTACCCCATTTGTAGAGACATGGAACTCGCCTAACCTTCTTCCAGATGACATCCCTCACGACCATCCCATCCAGGTGGTCGATGTTTTGTTGGTCCCTAGAGTTGAATACATTAACTCTACAAATGTTTGACCAGCATGGATTTCTTATAATCTATGCACTTTCCAACTGATAACGTATTAAAATAGTTTGAAAATTTTTTTTAGCACCTTAGACATAGTAAGGATATGGACCACCGAAATACCCAACTTTTATCAGGTAGGTCCTTGAAGGAAGCTTTGCTATCAGACAGATCCTACCTTACTAGTCCTATGAAGTAGATTTGTTAAAGTTATGTGTAGGGCTTTATATTGACTTATCTCAATTAAAAATGATATTTGTTTTTTTCAAATTAGCATAGCAATATATTTTCCTTGTAGAAAATGTGGACAACTGACAAGTGTAATAAAGAAATAGGAAAACTCATACAAATCATATCACCAGAAGAAGACTGATGTTGAAATTCTGTCATATTTTAATCCAGTTTTTTGTCTGTGTCGGTGTGTGTTCTTACTTTTGGATACTGAACTCATTTCCTTTTTTAACTTTAATAAATAACACCGTGATGAACATATTTATACATAAATCTTTGTGCTCAGCTCTCATGCTTTCCAATTATTCTTATTAAATTGATTATTAATTCTTCATTCTTCCTTCATATCATCTGTAAATTTGATAACATTTACCTAAACAAATACCATATTTGAGATATAGGATATTTTTCTATGATATTTAAAATCCTATCTATTTGGAAGGCACTTTGCATTTGCTTGGGAAGCCAACAATTATTAAAGGCTTACCGTGTGCTAGGCACAGTGCTCAGTGCATTCCATGGGTTAGTTCCTTTTACGTCAATATTAGATAGTGGTTCAGAGTGCAGATCTGGAGAAGGACTGCTTGCATTCCAGTCATAGCTCAAAGACTTACTGGCTTTGTGACCTTGGGTAAATCACTTACCTCTTCTGAACCTCAGGTTCCTCATCTGTAAATCCGTATAAAGTGCTTGATGATACTAGAGAAAAAAATCCACTAAAGTCCCATCATATTGCAAGGTCATTATTCTCATTCTCATTTTACAGATAAGAAAAACAAGTCTTAGAGAGGTTGAGTTGTTAAAGGCTCCCAAGAGTAAATGCAGGTAGGGTTTAAACTCAGGTAGTATGATTATAGAGCTGGTCTCCTGTACCTCTGTGCTGTGCCTTCTCTCAGTGTCTGAAGTTGTTAGACTAGCTTCTCTTCTGCCTGTTTTTTCACAGTGTCACTTATCTAGATGATGACAGAGTCGGCACCCAAACCCACTTCTTCTGATTTTTTTATTCCAGTTTTATTGAGATATATCAATAATTGACATGCAGCACTGTATAAGTTTAAGGTGTACAGCATAATAATTTGACTTACATACATCATGAAGGTTATCACAGTAAGTTTAGTGAACACCCATCATCACATATAGATACAACATCAAAGAAATAGAAAAATAATTTTCCTTCTTCTGAGAACTCTTAGGACTTACTCTCTTAACAACTTTCATGTATAACACACAGCAGAGTTAATTATATTTACCAGGTTGTACATTACATCTCTAGTACTTATTTATCTTATAACTGGAAGTTTGTACCTTTTGACTGCCTTCATCCAATGCCCTCTTCCTCCATCACCTGCCTCTGGGAACCACAAATCCGATATTTTTTTCTGTGAGTTTGTTTGTTTGTTTTTGAAGCATAATTGACCTACAACACTATTAGTTCCTGTTATGCAGCGTATTTCTATGTATTTCAAAATGATCACCACAGTAAGTTAAGATGGCACCATACATACACACATACGTAGTTATTGACTATCTTCCCCACACTGTACATTTCATACCTGTGACTCGTTTATTTTATAACTGGAAGTTTGAACCTCTGAGTCTCCCTCACTTATTTCTCTCCTCGCCCCAAACCCTCTCTCCTGTGGCCATCACCTGTTTGTCTCTGTATCTATAACTCTTTCTGTTTTGTTACGTTTGTTCACTTGTTTTGGTTTTTAGGTTCCACATATGAGTGAAATCATACAGTATTTGTCTTTTTCTGTCTGACTTATTTTACACTCAGCATAATTCTGATTCCTGAGTCCAGTATTTTTACACATCCACTGTGTTATCTCCTAACCTCCCGTCACCCTCACAGACCTTGTGCTTTGGTTTGTATTGTTTTTTTTTCCTGTTGTTGTTGCTGAAGGTATCTTTCTTTCCTTAGTCTTATTCTCACCCATCTCTTTAGTGTCATCATTTCCTGAACACTTATTTATTCTCTGCTTATTTTCACAAAAAGTTAAGGAGGCTTATAGAGATATCTACAGGACAATAAGACAAAAATAAAATGAAATATGCAAACCAAGGCAAAGAAGAAATAGACAACCACTTAGATGATAAGGGAATGCAACTATTCTTGGTTCTGAGACCAGAGACTTATTTCTTCTATGACCTTTTATGGTAAAATATAGTGAGTGCCTTTAGAGGAACAAGTTCAGAGGACCTCGTGTCAGCTGGTGGCATCAAGCCACAGCGCGCTTCAGAAAAAGCAAATCTATAATGATGCCAGTAACGTGCGTCTAGGTATAAAGGTGTTTGAAGTTGTACTGTCTTCGAGGCCCTTGGTAGTGTGCACAAAAGTTCTGTGCAACCAAGTTTTACTGCTCAGAATGCCAATAGCACCTCCTATATGAAATCCTGATAAAAGACCATGTCTTCTAGGCAATACTCCATATCAATTGCTTTTCCCAGTGTCTTGAGAATAATACTGAATTCAAGTTAGACTTCTCTGATAAATACCCAAATTGCAGCTATTCTTTGTTGACAGTTAAATGAAAGGTGTGTTGAGCCTCAGCAGCAATTGAGTTGGAGGAAATACTGACATTTTATTATAAAAACTGAGGAGCCAGGGCCTCCCTGGTGGCGCAAGTGGTTGAGAGTCCGCCTGCCGATGCAGGGGATACGGGTTCGTGCCCCGGTCTGGGAGGATCCCATATGCCGCGGAGCGGCTGGGCCCGTGAGCCATGGCCGCTGAGCCTGTGCGTCCGGAGCCTGCGCGTCCGGAGCCTGTGCTCCGCAACGGGGGAGGCCACAGCAGTGAGAGGCCCGCATACCGCAAAAAAAAAAAAAAAAAACTGAGGAGCCAAATAAGGCCGTGCCTGAACAGAAGGTACCCACATCCTCCTGTGGTGGCTGAAGTAGGCAGTTCCCAAGGGCAGGGCCGGGCTTTTTCTGGGTAAGTAGTGTGGATTCTACTCTCGCGTACTGACGGATGGATCCTCTAGAATGTGGAAATTTTAACTATGCTACAAATTTCAAACATTACATATAAGATTAATGCTTATAGTGAATTTTACAAATTAGGAAAATCACAAAGAAGGAAGAAGAAATCATTTGTAATTTTATCCCCCTGGATAAAATTGGGATAGTGTCTACTAATATTTTCAGTTATAAATGTCTACTTAAAATGTATAGATATACTATTTTTTTAAAAAATTAAATCACACTGTACATAATATTTTATAACTTTTTATAATTTAGCAAAATTTTTTGAGGATTTTCCTATGCCAATAAATATTCATTTATAATCTGTTCATTAATGACCAAAGAGTATTCCATTACTGGGTGCAAATTAAATCAGGGAAATCAAATTCTCACAGAATTTTAATTTTGTCATTAAAAAAGCCAAACTATCCAAAAAATGTCAAATTTTGATCAGTAGAACTATCTGAGGTATCCATTAAGATGACTAGCTTGCAAAATATGGTCCTGGATAAGTGAATACATTTATGTGCTTCAAAGGATGGTTAGCTGTAAACCAGTTAAATGTTGAAAAATGCTCATCAGAATAAACAGGTGATCTGTCATCCTTTAACTGGCAGTGATTAGATGTGGATCCAGCCTTCCATCAGGTCTGTCTTAGTTCACAGAAGAGCTTTTCCTCATGAGGAAAGAAGCTCATTTCCTAGTTGCTTTTGGGAGTGGGTGGGGTGAGGTCGTGGTGCTCCACTGACCACAGGTTCTTGTCTGCTTGGTAGAAGGCAAGGAGTTATTCCTCCGTAAGTTAGGCTTTGTGGGTTTGACCATAGAGTGCCTGCTGCAGAGCAAACACTAAATAAACATTAATGTTATTACTAGAGATGATGTGAAGCGGCTTCCCTGCTTCTTGTGTCAGTCCCTGACTTCACTCTTATCTCCATGCGCGTTGATGGCAGTGAGCTATCCTGAGATATCTGGCTATTGTGCATCTTGCTCTGACTCCAAATGAAGTAGGGAGGGGTCAGTGAGAAATAGAGGCTGCGGGGAATGTCAGCTCCGGCACTGGCAAGTGATGGAGAAAAGTGGTATTATTCAGTAGGAATATAAATACCAGGCACAGTGGCCAGACTGCTCATCATCACTGTGTAGATCCCTTTCTGCTCATCCAAGTCCTGTTCACACTTCAGAACTTCACTCACAGCTCCGTGAAGCTTTTACTGACCTTCCCAGTTTACATTAATTTCTTTCTCCAGGTTTTAAATCTGGGCCACTCCTTTTGGCATTCTAACATATAACATCTTGTTATTTCAATGTTTCACATATATACATATGTATTAATTACATATGAGATGGTAAAAAGTATCATTTACTGCCTTTGATCACAATTTAAATTTTAAAAATCTAAATCTATTTGGTAACAAATATTTACTGAAGATTTTTAAAATTTAAATTGTAATTGTAATTAAAAAAAATTGGTAATACATCCCATGGTTCAAAATTTAAAAGGCACAATAAGATATAGAGAAAAAGTCTACCTTCATCCCTCCCCGGCCACTTGATTTCTGTCCCTGGGGGCAACCACTATTATCATTAAAGACATTTTGAAAATAAGAAAAGTTAAAAGAAGAAAATGTTTCTCAGCCAGTCAGTGGTGTGCTGGAGCGGGCTCATACTGGCTGATAATAATTGAAACTTTGTGAGCTGGCTGAGGTTACTGTTGGAGCTTGAAGTAGACTATGGAAATAAGCAAGTGCTACAGAGTAGAGCTATTTTTTAAAAATGTATTTTTGTTGATAAATATTCTTTTTTTATGAGTCTACTTTTTTCATATTTCTTTTCTTCTATCTTCTCTGAACAGGTGGATAAATGAACCAATATCTTAGAATTATTTCTTTAGAGAACAGAGAGGCAAATGTTAACCATTTATCAGCACCATGCCTGCAGTGGTTGTAGGCAACCACCATAAGACTCCAGGATGTAGCTTTCTAATCCTTTTCCCAGGAGTACTTGTGTGTTTGCCTGAAATTTTATGTAGCTGACAACAATTTTTGATTAGATTTTTTCTTTTGCTGTAAAGGATTATGCATTAAACTTGCCTACTCCATTTTACCTGCCATGCTGTCATACAAAGTTAGATTCTAAATAAATATTTGGTGGATGAAAAAATGAGTGGAAGATCGAGCAAAAGATCATCATGAGTACACCAGGAATCACAAATGACATCACAAAGTTTTCTCCAGGCTAGGGTAAAGGATCTGGAGAATGTTCAAATTGCTCTGTTGATGCAGAGTGCCTTATCTATCCTGAAATGCCATTAGCTCTAGGCGTGAGGATTTCACTAACTGGCAGACACTGCTTCCAAATGACTGTAAGTCAAGTTCTTAGAGAATAACGACACCTGTAATGAGCTATGTAGCAACATCTCAGCCACTGTGTGAAAGCTGGAAACCTAATCACACAACTTTGTTGGCTTGGACATATGAGACTAATGGATGCGCTCTGGGTCTTGGGGTGTCTGAAGTGAGCTAAGAGCAAGATGGAAGTGGGAAAGGCAGACATCACAGTATCTTGGGACTGAAAGTGTGCTTAAGTCACATCTTGGTACTGAAACACAGCTTCAAACAAAGTGACATCATTATGAAGCTACTGGGAACCTTATAAGCAGTGCCCTGGTGCGCCATGAACAGGCTCATTTGGCCTCCCAACCTGAGATGCTGGTTTCCAGTGATGTTTTTCAAGTAGGGGCTGCTGTTAAAAATTGGACCACAAACTTCACGTGAGCACAGTGTAAAAAGATTGTTGGCTCTTCTGGCATTTCTGTGTATGTTTAGCCAACATCAGTATTACCCCTAAAAACAACAGACAATAATATATGGTACTTTATGTATGAAAGAATTAAGACACTTAGGCAGATCAAAGGAGTTTTCTCATCATTACAGTTTTCTGGCTATTGTGTTTTGAAAGGAAAAAAACAAAGACTAGAGAAGTAATTCTAAGATATTATTCACTTATCTATTTGTACAAGAAATATAGAAGAGAAATATGAAAACAGTAAAGGCTAATTGAAAAGTGAAAGTATATTTGTAAGTAAAAATGAATGAGAAAATTTCCCCGAATTCCAAAAGGACTCTGTTCTCTTTTTCCATGTTTTGCAAAACTGCATTTTCTTCACGATAAATAAAATCCTTTTGCTGTCCCTTGGTGTAGTTTTGGTACAGTCCCCTAGATTATGTTCTGTGGTTTAAAATTTCCTTTATGAGAAATTTATGGTCTACTCTATAGAATAGAAAATTTGGCATGATTTTGGGCAATTTGGGGGAAGTAAGAAAAAAATTCATCTGTCCTTGATGCTACCTAACTTTCTTCTTTGGATGTTGGAGAATTTGTGACAATGAAGGAGAGATTATCTCAGCACAATATTTGACTCTGCAATGAATACTGATACATAGGCATTAATGCAAATACTGTTGATTAGTTTACTATTGATCTTTTAATTGGAGATCTGGAAAGGGGACAATGGTACATCCGTATTTAACGTTCCACCTTAATCTGCCCCGCTGTGTTCAATGAATGATCATTTTGTCCTGCCTAACAAAGAAAAGAAATGGACATCTTGAACTTAGATCTAGGTATACTTATCTAGTGTAATATCTAATAGGTGAAGCTGGTGGTCCCAATGCCAGTTACCCAAAAGCCCATTCTTTTTTTTTTTTTTTTTTTTTTTGCGGTACTTGGGCCCCTCACTGTTGTGGCCTCTCCCATTGTGGAGCACAGGCTCCGGACGCGCATGCTCAGCGGCCATGGCTCACGGGCCCAGCCGCTCCGCGGCATCTGGGATCTTCCCGGACCGGGGCACGAACCCGTGTCCCCTGCATCGGCAGGTGGACTCTCAACCACTGCACCACCAGGGAAGTCCCCAAAAGCCCATTCTTTTCTCACATATTTATAATGTCAAATGTAGTACCAAATCTCTATCAAGTCAGAGGTCTGTTTCTGGGCCTTGTATTCTGCTCTACTGATTGCTTGTGGCTCATGCAGGAAGACCACACTACTCTGATTACTGTAGTTTTATAAGACTTGCTAACTCATAGTTCAGGTCTCTGTTCTTCCTGTTCAGATTTTTTTGCTATGCTTGAAACTTTATTCTTTGGTATAAACTTTAGAATCAGTTTGATAAATTTTATGAAAAAAATGCCATTGGGATTTATATTGGAATTATATCACATTTATAGATTAATGTCTTAACATTTTTCTGATATTCATTTTTTAAAATCCAGGGATATGACTTATCTCTCCATTTTCTTTCATTTCTTCTTTATAATTATCTCTATAATGGGCATACACATATTTTGTTAGATTTTTTCCTAGGAACCTTATAGGCTATTCTGTTACTCACGTAGGATCTTTATTTTTCCATTATACTTTCTAATTTGTAAAAGACTTAACTTACTATATTACCAGAAAAAATGGATTCTGATTTGTATCAAAAGTAACATCTTCTATAGTATGTAACTTGCTTTCTCTTTTGTCTCTGGAGGAAAGTTGGATTATTTGGATGCAACTCAAGTATAATAAGAAAATTTTCAAGGTGCCATCAAAGTTCATTTAATTCTCTTTTCTTAATCTGCCATACATTGATATGTGCTGACATTTCAATGATCTTTTCCAAGCTGAATGTTGAGGGATTGTTGTAATATATTTTAATTCTTTGGTATTAATACTCTTCTCCTTTTAGTTTTACGATGTCGTTGTGAAACTTCCCAAATGCTGTTTAGGCCTTTGGTCAATCACTTAAAATCATTTTTCAAAAGACTCATTTAACAAATTAAAATGATCTTCCTGCAGTTTATTATGAAGTGACAGGAAATAGAATTGAGCTTATTTGTAACTTGTTTTGTTATCTCCTGTATTGTGGTGAAGCATGTACCTTTTAAAAATGTCCATGCAAAATATTGTTTTGGGGCTTCCCTGGTGGCACAGTGGTTGAGAGTCCGCCTGCCGATGCAGGGGACACGGGTTCGTGCCCCGGTCCGGGAAGATCCCACATGCCGTGGAGCAGCTAGGCCCGTGAGCCATGGCCTCTGAGCCTGCGCGTCTGGAGCCTGTGTTCCGCAATGGGAGAGGCCACAACAGTGAGAGGCCTGCATACCGCAAAAAAAAAAAAAAAAAAAAAAAAAAAAAAAAATTGTTTTGGTGTCCTTATTGACATGGAGTTTATGTTATCTCCATTACTTAAAAAAATCTTATTTCCCTAGCTGTTGTGTACACTTGCATTCTATTGATCTTGGCAAGGTGTCATATTTTTGAAACCATATATTGATGTATTTCGTAATAGTTGAATGAAAGTCATTCAAATTTTGCCTCTTCGGGGCTTCCCTGGTGGCGCAGTGGTTGAGAGTCCGCCTGCCGATGCAGGGGACACGGGTTCGTGCCCCAATCCCGGAAGATCCCACATGCCGCGGAGCGGCTGGGCCCGCGAGCCATGGCCGCGGAGCCTGTGTGTCCGGAGCCTGTGCTCCGCAACGGGAGAGGCCACAGCAGTGAGAGGCCCGCGTACAGCAAAAAAAAAAAAAAAAAAAAAAAAAAAAAAAAAAAAATTTTTCCTCTTCTTTTCAGTGATTTTACCCATTGAGCATTTAAAGAAGGAGATGATTAGCATGCTGTCATCTTTCCTTTGTATTTTAACCTTTGGTTATTTAGAACTCTAGGTGGTGTAAAAATTATGTTTGATTATTATTGAGGATGTGAGTGCATTAGAGAATACATGAATCAGTGAATACTTCAGCTTAAATCCATTTAACTTAGCCAGTAAAAATACCCTGAACAGCACCGAAAAGAAAGTAAGATATGTGTTTTGAGGAAACAATTTACTTTGCAGATGACTTGAACTATACACTTTGAAGCACTGAGCACTATATTTAAAATACTTTTTGCTAATATGATATCTGAGAAATGACTGTCATTTCTAAAGTTTACTGTTCTTTGAATATTAGTGAATTTGTACATTTTCATATATTTATTAGTAAGTTGTTGGTGTCTCTGATTAGATGAATAGTTTCTAAATACCCTTTGCCATTTTTACACCAGAGTCTTGTCATTTTTCTTGTTTATTTGTAAAATTCTTTATATGTTAAGAATGTCAACTCACTGTCAGTTATATAAGCAGGAGAGTTCCCAGGTTAATGATTGCTTTTAATTTAAAAATGTTTTTTGAAATCATTTCAAACCTACAGAAAAGTTACAAAGACAGTACAAAGAACTCCTACCTCTTCTCTCACCAGATTCCTAATTGGTAATATTTTTAGCTCATTTGCTCCATCACCCTCTATCTCAGTCCAGTATGCCTTTTACTGACAATATACTCCATCACCCTTAAATACTCTAGTATATATTTTATTAAAACAAGGACAATCTCTGTATAACCAACATACACAATACAATCAAGAAATCAACATTGACAACACAATACCATCCAATCTCAGACCCCACTTAAATTTCACCAACTATCTAAACAATGTCTCTTTTTCCTTCTTGGGCCATAATTCCATTCTAGAACACATGTAGCATTTGGTTGTCATATCTTAAAATTTCCTTCAATCTGGAGCAGTTCCATTCCCTGTTTTGGGTATCCTTTAGAGTCTCAGAAGTATAGGCATTTCATTCCATATTATCACCATCAACCTGGGTCCATCTGATGTTTCCTCATCACACTCAGGCTATGCATTCTTGTTAGGAATACCACAAAAATGAGGCCGACCACATCTGGAGGTACCCTGTGTCAGTCTCTTCTACTGCTGATGATATTAACCTTGATCACCTGGTCAAGTTAGTGATCTGCCAGGTTCTGCACTGTTTTTTCCCTTTGATTTTGATCAGTATTTTATGGGGAGATAATTCAATTTCATTCCAATATCCTGTTCCTCATCAGACCTTCACCCACCTGCCTTAGCATCCATTGACTGTTCCCACCTGTATAAGATCCGATTGCTTCTTAGTGACACAAATAAAATGATAAAATGGAAAATTGAACTCATTCTAACTCAAATTCATTTTTTATACTGTCAAAAACTTAAGGAATATGTCATGTAAAAATATATTCCTAAAAAATGGTAATTCAGACTTTTGTATCTCATTTTAAGTTCATATCTCCCTTCACTATGCAAGGTATCTTTAAATTAACTACTGTATTTTTCTTTAATGAAAAGTATTCATTTATACTGAATGAAATTCAGAGAAAATAATATGTTATTTCCATAAAGTTGATTTGCCCAACTTTTCTACCTTTTTCTTGATAGGTTTATATACAGTATTACATTCATTGAACTAAACTCAAAGACCTTTGTGAAAACAAGATCAGAGTGTATATAAGATATATTTCCAGGCAAATTTTGCTGGAAATACATTTAGCCTTCAATGACATCTAGTTATTGGATTTTCATTTTTTGACATTTCTAATAGGTTAAAAATGCATGTTTTCTACATTAAAAAAATAATTCTGATTGTTATTCATCAGCCAGTAACTGAAATAAATATATGACAAAATCTTTCTATCCTTTAGTTTGTCAGAATTCAGGATCTATTGCAGGAGTTTTGTTCAATCACATTAAGAAAAGTTGTGCTTATTTTTAATCTCTCCATTTCTAACTAGATTTGAGAATGTAGAGTAATAAGACAGTATAAAAATGTCTGGTCATGTAAAATAAAGATCTGGCAGAAATATAAAAATTCTGGGCACGAAAAAGGAAGGCCTACATTTATAGCAAATCATCATCTTGGAGAGTGTCAATTTAGAAAAATGATGAAATGGGAACTCTTTGAGGACCTGAACTTTTGTCTCTTTTTCCCAGTATTCTCTGTGCCTGGTATAGTGCCTGCTGTAAAGATGGCTGGTAGATGTTTGAGGAATGACTGAATGAGAAGTGCAGAGAATCTGCTGATATCCAGTGTATGGTAGTTGGCTGATTTCTTAGGTTCATTGAAATGTTGTCTCTGCATTATAAGGATTAACACTTTATTGTGTAGTCTTCTAAACACCTTACATGGATTAATCTCATTAAATGTGCATCACAGTCTTAGAGGTAGATACCATTCTTACCCTTATTTTCCAGATAAGAAAATGGGGCCTTGAAAGGTTAAGTCTCAAGTCCAAGGTTACAGTAAGTGGCAGAATCAACATTTGAACCAGGCTACCTGACACCAGAGCCTATTCTCCTGTAACCACCATCCTGACAACTTCTCTCTCTACCTGTTTTAGAGCAGCACCATGGCCTTTCTGCTTCCTCAAAACCCAAGAACTCTATTGACAGGGTTAATACTCTTGCTTTCTATTGCTTTTGAAGACAACAATCATATATTTTTCTTCTTTTAAGCTTTTTTGTTATAGTAAAAATTTTTATCTGGAAGTTTTCTTTCTTGCAATTTATTTATTTATTTCAATAGCATCACCATGGCTTGTTGAAATTGATAAACAGTATAAATAAAGCTGTCATGGTCTGCATGACTGGGAAAATATTTTGTCTTTTCATTTTTTAAAATTGCCTCTCCATAAAAAGTTTGTGCTAAAACTTAAAAAGAAGATTCCTACATTTTTGGCATTTCCCTACTAGAATTTGGGGCCCAGTGGATCTATTGTCTTTAGTTAGGGGGGTCCAGTAGCCATTTCGATTGAGAACGCTTGAAGTAATAGGCTCACTAAGTGCAAAATGTCACCTCAGTGGATGACCCATGAATCCTGCTGCCTTCTTCCTTGGCTTTTATCTATTCTGAACAATAGAGGAGACATCATGACCCATGAAGCATGTCAGAAAACATGCTGCAGTGTTGACAGCTTACTCTCCCCTGTGACTGATTCCTTTCTTTCAAATACAGCCTCCCTAGAACTTCTAGCTGCCTTACATGCATCAATGCTTTTCCTTTATTGTCTGCCCGTAGTTTCAGAATGTGTTATGTGTAAAGCTGCCAGAAATTCCTGCACAGACCAACCTCTATTGACCTAAGGAAGTCCTATCGATTTTTTAGGACCTTAGGAAAGCAAAATGTTAACTTAAGAGGAAGATTTGAAACCAGATAAAATACTTCCTGGAATCAAAGGGCATCGAGGGTCTTTGGGAGTCACTTAGTCACTCCATATGGATGTATTCCTAAAAGCATCAAGAATCATTGTTTTAGGTGAAGGTGATGATGAAAAGTTACCATCTTGAGAACATAATTTTCTTCCAGAAATATTGTTTGTTGTTTATACTTTGAGATAGCACGATTGCATGTACATTTTAATACACTTGTAAAGCCACTTAAGTATCTGGAAATTGAAGAGACCATTGCTGTATTCTCTTGGAATTACACATGCACATACACACAAATTCCAATTCATCCAAAACTACAATAATGTTTAAATTATGTTTATAAATGTATATGGATTTTAAGAGATCACCAAGTTCTTTCCTTCAGGCAGAGCTGACTTAAATCATTCTAACAGTAAAACTACATCCAGAAAAGGTGTTTTGTTTTGTGATGTTTTGTTGTGTGAATTTTTTTCACAAAAGAGATTGACTTAAGTAACCAAATTCAGAAATTAAAAAATTATGTATTATGGATTTTTTAATGTAAAATTAAGTACATAGTATCTTATATACTAAAGGATCAAGTAACTAATGATTCCTCAATGAATATGTTATTCCCTCCCTGACTGTGCTCTACTTTTCTATGTATGTATATTTTTAGATCCTTTCATATCAAAGTGGATGTTATGAGAATTTGATGTATAAAATATCATTTCTATAGTTTTTGAACCCTGCTTGACCATTAACACACATCACAGATGGTTTCACAGATCCAGGGATAATTTACTCCACTTCCTTTCTGCAGAAATAGAATTACATATCCTCAGTGGAAAAAAGAAATTCATGTTTTATATAGGTCTTTTAAAATAAATTTTCAGGGAGGTAGACACAAGAGGGAGGAGATATGGGGATATGTGTATATGTATAGCTGATTCACTTTGTTATAAAGCAGAAACTAACACACCATTGTAAAGCAATTATACTCCAATAAAGATGTTAAAAAAAGAGATAACTATAAAATAACTTTTCAATAGGAGTTTCATCTTTAAATTCAAATGAAGTGATACATCAGTTAGTAAATCCCTTGGAACCATATGTATTTTATTACTTAACTATATTAAATATACCCTTGTGCATGCGCATGCGTGCGCACACACACACAAATACTCGCACCTCAGAGTCTTTCAAAACAGAACAGCTAGTGCTTATTTTTAATGACCAAATCTTTAAATTTTCCTCTCTAATATGTTAATCTGAGTTGTGTAGAAAAAAGTATGACCATTTCTGAAATTAGAACGATGCTATATATCATAAAGGGATAGTGAGCTGGAAAGATTTTAGAAAAAAGGAAAGAATGCACTGACCCTTTCTCAACCTACCACTCTTCAGTGTAAGCCCTCTTGGGGAATTAGTGAAGGGTTATACTTGTAACTTCCTTTCATATATCATTAGCATCTCTTCATTGGAGTAAGGACTAGAGGCAGAATAGCTTTGGTGATGCCGTCCGGAGTGAGATGGGATGAATCCAGTTTCCAAATAGATTCCTTGAGTTTTCAGCAAGTGGGGATCTTATTGTACATGGCCTGTACTCGTAGGTGATAAATATAAGTTGGGAATCATTGCAGAAATCTTCTTTTTCCTTACATGAATGTCTAATTGATGCTCCCCAGAGTTTTGAAAGAACGATTATTTTCTTTTAGAATTGTAGTCACCTTTGCTGTAATCAGCTGAACCTGATATGTATGGGCCTGTTTTTAAACTATCTGTATGGTTCCATTAGTCTATATTTCTATTCCTGTGCCAACATTGCATAGTTTTAGCTACTGTGGTTTCATAATAATTTTAGATATTGTAGTGTAAACCTTCCAAATTTTGTTGTTCTTCTTCAAGATTATTTTGGGTATACTTGTCTTTTTCACATTTCCTTGTAGTTTTAGAATCAGCTTGATTTTTTGTTGGGATCTCATTAAATCTGTACGTAAATTTGACCGATGATTTACGTATTTGCATTAGAGATTAAAAAACTTTTCTCAGTAACATTTTTATATAACATTTTATTTCATTTGTTTTGTAAGGTTATCGCACATTTTCTGTTAAATTCTGGGATATGTGATGTTTTGATGTTAATTTAATTGGCACATTTACAATTTTGTTTTATATTTGTTAGCAATACAAGTGAGTTTTATACATTGATCTTCCAGTGACCTTTGTTACATTAATTTATAATTTATTATTACTCATTTATTCATTAATTTATTTGCTATTCATTATAATATTGACCACCAATAACAGTGATATTTCTTTCTTTTCAATTTTCATACCTTTAATACATTTTTCTATCTTATTACATTGGCTATTCAATATGGAATAAATACAGAATAAAAGTGTGCTGGCTGATTTTTTTTCTTTTTTTTTCCTGGTATGCGGGCCTCTCACTGCTGTGGCCTCTCCCGTTGCAGAGCACAGGCTCCGGACGCACAGGCTCAGCGGTCATGGCTCACGGGCCCAGCCGCTCCGCGTCATGTGGGATCTTCCCGGACCGGGGCGTGAACCCGTGTCCCCTGCATCGGCAGGTGGACTCTCAACCACTGCGCCACCAGGGAATGCTGGCTGATATTTTTATCTTCCCAATCTCATGGGGAAAACTTTTGATATTCCATTATGAAGTATGATGTTTTTCATAGTTATTATTGTTATTTTTGTTTATTTGTAGATTCTTCATCTTATATAAAGCAAATTCAGTTTTATTCCTCAGAATAGAGAAAAAGAATGGATGTTAAATTTTCTCGAATGCATTTTCTACAACTGCTAAATATTTAATTTTTCTCCTTTATTTATTTTTTGGGGAGGATTTTTTTTTATTCTAACAGAAAGTTGCAAAAGTTATACTCATCCTCATCAGTTCACTCAGTCCCATGTAATTAATTTTTTTTCAGCTTGATCTTTTGTTAGCACTTTTATGAATTCATCAGTTTTCAATTAGAGTTCTGAAAATGCTTATTCATTCAGTTCAGCAGTATAGTCAGTTACCAGAAACCTGTACCTGTCAGAGTCTTTTCCATGAATTCCTTGAAGATGAAACGCTTTTATAGGAACATTTTTGCAAAAGCATCAGAGTACACCCAGAACTGTCTGTAAATGACAAAGGACTTAAAAATGACCACGGTTAAAGATTTGATGAAAGTCCATAATAATGCAATTGACAAGGAAATTTAGTTATATCTGAGATATACATTTTAAAGTAATAGCTAGAATTATGACATAACATTATACCAGAACATATAGATTTTTAGAAATTTCATGTAATGTCGTAAACATTTATATTAACATATTTCCATACAAATAACCCAAAGAAAGTTAGTATTAGTTGTTTTTGTTTGTTTGTTTTTTTATACTGCAGGTTCTTATTAGTCATCTTATTACACATCAGAGTATACATGTCAATCCCAATAACCCAATTCAGCACACCACCATCCCCACCACACTGTGGTCTCCCCCCTTGGTGTCCATATGTTTGTTCTCTACATCTGTATCACAACTTCTGCCCTGTAAACCGGTTCATCTGTACCATTTTTCTAGGTTCCACATACATGCGTTAATATACGATATTTGTTTTTCTCTTTCTGACTTACTTCACTCTGTATGACAGTCTCTAGATCCATCCATGTCTCAACAAATGACCCAATTTCGTTCCTTTTTATGGCTGAGTAATATTCCATTGTATATATATGTACCACATCTTCTTTATCCATTTGTCTCACGATGGGCATATAGGTTGTTTCCATGACCTGGCTATTGTAAATAGTGCTGCAGTGAACATTGGGGTGCATGTGTCTTTTTGAATTATGGTTTTCTCTGGGTATATGCCCAGCAGTGGGATTGCTAGATCATATGGTAATTCTATTTTTAGTTTTTAAAATAAGGAACTTCCATACTGTTCTCCATAGTGGCTGTATCAATTTACATTCCCACCAACAGTGCAGGAGGTTTCCCTTTTCTCCACACCCTCTCCAGCATTTGTTGTTTGTAGATTTTCTGATGATGCCCATTCTAACTGGAGTGAGGTGATACCTAACTGTAGTTTTGATTTGCATTTCTCTAATAATTATTGATGTTGAGCAGCTTTTCATGTGCTTCTTGGCCATCTGTATGTCTTCTTTAGAGAAATGTCTATTTAGGTCTTCTGCCCATTTTTGGATTGGGTTGTTTGTTTCTTTAATATTGAGCTGCATGAGCTGTTCATATATTTTGGAGATTAATTCTTTGTCTGATGATTCGTTTGCAAATATTTTCTCCCATTCTGAGGGTTATCTTTTCGTCTTGTTTATGGTTTCCTTTGCTGTGCAAAAGCTTTGAAGTTTAATTAGGTCCCATTTGTTTATTTTTGTTTTTATTTCCATTACTCTAGGAGGTGGATCAAAGAAGATCTTGCCGTGATTTATGTCAAAGAGTGTTCTTCCTGTGTTTTCGTTTAAGAGTTCTATAGTGTCCGGTCTTACATTTAGGTCTCTAATCCATTTGGAGATTATTTTTGTGTATGTTGTTAGGGAGTATTCTAATTTCATTCTTTTCCATGTAGCTGTCCAGTTTTCCCAGCACCACTTATTGAAGATACTGTCTTTTCTCCATTGCATATCCTTGCCTCCTTTGTCATAGATTAGTTGACCATAGGTGCATGTATTTATCTCTGGGCTTTCTGTCTTGTTCCATTGATCTGCATTTCTGGTTTTGTGCCAGTACCATATTGTCTTGATTACAGTAGCTTTGCAGTATAGTCTGAAGTCCAGGAGCCTGATTCCTCCAGCTCCATTTTTCTTTCTCAAGATTGCTTTGGCTATTCGGGGTCTTTTGTGTTTCCATACAAATTGTATAATTTTTTGTTCTAGTTCTGTGAAAAATGCCTTGGTAGTTTGATAAGGATTGCACTGAATCTGTAGATTGCTTTGGGTAGTAGAGTCATTTTCACAAAATTGATTCTTCGAATCCTAGAACATGGTATGTCTCTCCATCTGTTGGTATCATCTTTAATTTTTTCATCAGTGTTTTATAGTTTTCTGCTTACAGGTCTTTGGTCTCCCTAGGTAGGTTTATTACTAGGTATTTAATTCTTTTTGTTGCAATGGTAAATGGGAGTGTTTCCTGAATTTCTCTTTCAGATTTTTCATCATTAGTGTATAGGAATGCTAGAGATTTCTGTGCATTAATTTTGTATCCTGCAACTTTACCAAATTCATTGATTAACTCTCATAGTTTTCTGGTGGCATTTTTAGGATTCTCTAGGTATAGTATCATGTCATCTGCAAACAGTGGCAGTTTTACTTCTTCTTTTCCAATCTATTCCTTTAATTTCTTTTTCTTCTCTGATTGCCATAGCTGGGACTTCTAAAACTATGTTGAATAATAGTGGTGAGAGTGGACATCCTTGTCTTGTTCCTGATCTTAGAGGAAATGCTTTCAGTTTTTCAGCATTGAGAATGATGTTTGCTGTGGGTTTGTCATACATGGCCTTTATTATGTTGAGGTATGGTCCCTCTATGCCCACTTTCTGGAGAGTTTTTATCATAAATAGGTGTTGAATTTTGTCAAAAGCTTTTACTGCATCTATTGAGATGATCATATGGTTTTTATCTTCAATTTGTTACTATGGTGTATCACATTGATTGATTTGTGTATTTTGAAGAATCCTTGCATCTCTGGGATAAATTCCACTTGATCATGGTGTATGATCCTTTTAATGTGTTGTTGGATTCTGTTTGCTAATATTTTGTTGAGGATTTTTGCATCTATATTCATCAGTGATATTGGTCTGTAATTTCTTTTTTTTTGTAGTATCTTTGTCTGGTTTTGGTATCATGGTGATGGTGGCCTCATAGAATGAGATTGGGAGTGTTCCTTCATCTGCAGTTTTTTAGAAGAGTTTGAGAATTATGGGTGTTAGCTCCTCTCTAAATGTTTGATAGAATTCACCTGTGAAGCCATCAGGTACTGGACACTTGTTTGTTGCAAGATTTTTAATCACAGTTTCAATTTCATTACTTGTGATTGGTCTGTTCATATTTTCTGTTTCTTTCTGGTTCAGTCTTGGAAGGTTATACGTTTCTAAGAATTTGTCCATTCTTCCATGTTGTCCCTTCTATTGGCATAGAGTTGTTTGTAGTAGTCTCTTAGGATGCTTTGTATTTCTGTAGTGTCTGTTGTAACTTCTCCTTTTTCATTTCTAATTTTATTGGTTTGAGTCCTCTCCCTCTTTTTCTTGATGAGTCTGGCTAATGGTTTATCAATTTTGTTTATCTTCTCAAAGAACCAGCTTTTAGTTTTATTGATCTTTGCTATTGTTTTCTGTGCTTCTATTTCATTTATTTCTGCTCTGATCTTTATGATTTCTTTCCTTTTGCTAGCTTTGGGTTTTGTTTGTTCTTCTTTCTCTAGTTCCTTTATGTGTATGGTTAGATTGTTTACGTGAGATTTTTCTTGTTTCTTGAGGTCTGCTTGTATAGCTATAAACTGCCCTCTTAGAACTGCTTTTGCTGCATCCCATAGGTTTTGGATTGTCGTGTTTTCATTATCATTTGTCCCTAGGAATTTTTTGATTTCCTCTTTGATTTCTTCAGTGATCTCTTGGTTATTTAGTAATGTATCATTTAGCCTCCAAGTGTTTGTGTTCTTTACGTTTTTTTCCCTGTAGTTCATTTCTAATCTAATAGCATTGTGTCACAAAAGATGCTTGATATGATTTCAATTTTCTTAAATTTACTGAGGCTTGATTTGTGACCCAAGATGTGATATATCCTGGAGAATGTTCCGTGCATACTTGAGAAGAAAGTGTAATCTGCTGTTTTTGGATCGAATATCCTATAAATATCAATTAAATCTCTCTTGTCTATTGTTTCATTTAAAGCTTCTGTTTCCTTATTTATTTTCACTTTGGATGATCTGTCCATTGGTGTAAGTGAGGAGTTAAAGTCCCCCACTATGATTGTGTTATTGTCTATTTCCTCTTTTATAGCTGTTAGCAGGTGCCTTTTGTATTGAGGTGCTCCTATGTTGGGTGCATATATATTTATAATTGTTATATCTTCTTCTTGGATTGATCCCTTGATCATTATGTAGTGTCCTTCCTTGTCTCTTGTAACATTCTTTATTTTAATGTCTATTTTACCTGATATGAGTATAGCTACTCCAGCTTTCTTTTGCATGGAATATCTTTTTCCGTCCCCTCACTTTCAGTCTGTATGTGTCCCTAGGTCTGAAGTGGGTCTCTTGTACACAGCATATATATGGGTTTTGTTTTTGTATACATTCAGCAAGCCTGTGTCTTTTGGTGGGAGCATTTAATCCATTCACGTTTAAGGTAATTATCGATATGTCTGTTCCTGTGACCATTTTCTTAATTGTTTTGGGTTTGATTTTTTAGGTCCTTTGCTTCTCTTGTGTTTCCCACTTAGAGAAGTTCCTTTAGCATTTGTTGTAGAGCTGGTTTGGTGGTGCTGAATTCTCTTAGCTTTTGCTTGTCTGTAAAGCTTTTGATATCTCCATCGAATCTGAATGAGATCCTTGCTGGGTAGAGTAGTCTTGGTTGTAGGTTCTTCCCTTTCATCAGTTTAAATATGTCATGCCACTCCCTTCTGGCTTGTAGAGTTTCTGCTGAGAAATCAGCTGTTAACCTTATGGGAGTTCCCTTGTATGTTATTTGTCATTTTTCCCTTGTTGCTTTCAATAATTTTCCTTTGTCTTTAATTTTAGCCAATTTGATTACTATGTGTCTTGGTGTATTTCTTCTTGGGTTTATCCTCTATTGGACTCTCTACGCTTCCTGGGCTTGGATGGCTATTTCCTTTCCTATGTTAGGGAAGTTTTCGACTATAATCTCTTCAAATATTTTCTCTGGTCCTTTCTCCCTCTCTTCTCCTTCTGGGACCCCTATAATGTGAATGTTGTTGCATTTAATGTTGTCCAGAGGTCTCTTAGGCTGTCTTCATTTGTTTTCATTCTTTTTTCTTTATTGTGTTCTGCAGCAGTGAATTCCACCATTCTGTCTTCCAGGTCACTTATCTGTTCTTCTGCCTCAGTTATTCTGCTATTGATTTCTTCTAGTGTATTTTTCATTTCTGTTATTTTTTTGTTCATCTCTGTTTGTTTGTTCTTTAATTCTTCTAGGTCTTTGTTAAACATTTCTTTCATCTTCTAGATCTTTGCCTCCATTGTTTTTCCAAGGTCCTGGATCATCTTGACTATCATCATTCTGAATTCTTTTTCTGGAAGGTTGCCTATCTCCAGTTCATTTAGTTGTTTTTCTGGGGTTTTATCTTGTTCCTTCATCTGGTAGATAGCCCTCTGCCTTTTCATCTTGTCTCTCTTTCTGTGGATGTGGTTTTTGTTCCACAGGCTGCAGGATTGTAGTTCTTCTTGCTTCTGCTGTCTACCCTCTGGTGGTTGAGGCTATGTAAGAGGCTTGATGGGAGGGACTCATGGTAGGTAGAGCTGACTGTTGCTGTGGTGGGCAGAGCTCAGGAAAACTTTAATCCACCTGACTGCTGATGGGTGGGGCTTGGTTCCCTCCCTGTTTGTTGTTTGGCTTGAGGCAACCCAACACTGGAGCCTACCTGGGCTCTTTGCTGCGGCTAATGGCAGACTCTGGGAGGGCTCACACCTAGGAGTACTTCCTCGAACTTCTGCTGCCAGTGTCCTTGTCCTCATGGTGAGCCATAGCCACCACCTGCCCCTGCAGGAGACCCTCTAACACTAGCAGGTAGGTCTGCTTCAGTCTCTGTGGGGTCACTGCCCTTTCCCTGGGTCCTGATGTGCACACTACTTTGTGTGTGCCCTCCATGAGTGGAATCTCTGTTTTTCCCAGTCCTGTCAAAGTCTTGCAATCAATTCCCACTAGGCTTCAAAGTCTGATTCTCTAGGAATTCCTCCTCCTGTTGCTGGACCCCCTTGTTGGGACGCCTGATGTGGGGCTCAGAACCTTCACTCCAGTGGGTGGACTTTTGTGGTATATGTATTCTCCAGTCTGTGAGTCACCCACCCACCAGTTATGGGATTTGATTTTACTGTGATTTCGCCCCTCCTACTGTCTCATTGTGGCTTCTTCTTTGTCTTTTCTTGTGGGGTATCTTTTTTGGTGAGTTCCAGTGTCTTCCTTTCGATGATTGTCCAGCAGCTAGTTGTGATTCTGGTGTTCTTGCAAGAGGGAGTGAGAGCATGTCCTTCTACTCCGCCAACTTGGTTCCTCCTCCCTTTATTTTGTTAATATGTATTGAATTACTTTGATTGATTTCTAAAATGTTAAACCAACATTAAATTTCTGATATAAGTCCCACTTAGTTATGATGTATTATTCTGGTTTTGTATTACTAGATTATATTTGCTAATGTTTGTTCAGGCCTTTTACGTCTATTCTTATGAAATACATTAGTTTGTAGTTTCCCTTTCTTATAATGTCTTTGTCAGGTTTCTGCCTCATAGAATATGTTAGGATGTGTTCCCTTTTTGGTAATCTGGTAGAATTTGTGAAAGATTGCTCTTACTTTCTCCTTAAAGTATTCAAAAGAATTCACTGATCTAGTCATCTGAGACTGGAGTAACGTTTGTGGGATGATTTTAATTACAATTATCCTTCTTTCGAGGTTTAGTGTCCATAACCCTAACAAAGGCCAGCACTCCAAACTGCGTATTAAATTGCATTTCCTCTCAGGGCATTGCTTCAAGAATTCACTTCTTCTTTTGCACTATTGCTTTGTACTTTCTCTATCAGATATTTCCATAAGCATATAAATATGCTATAATATTTATAGTCTGAAAAGCAAGCCAAATGTAAAACCCTCTATTGACCTTACCTATTCAACTGCTGTTCCTCTGTTTCCCTTTGGTTGTCTCCATTTCCCCTCCTCTCACTCTTTCTTGGACCCTACTCTCTCAGCTTCACTGAAAATGTACTTGTCAGGGCTACCACTTATGTCCATCTTGCAAAGTCCATTCTCAAATTCTGAGTCCTCATCCTATTAGACTTTGATTATTCCATTCTTCCAAACTCTTCTCTTGAGCTCCCACTTTTCTGGTTTTATTCCTCAGTCTCCTGGCTCCTTCCTCCTCACACCCCTGACATCTGGATATAGGACTGTTCTAAGGCTTGATGCCCAGACTTCCTCCCCATGTTCACTTAATTCCTAAGTGATCTCATACTGTCTAAGGGCTTTAATCCCATCTCTATGAAACAATGGATTATTAATTTTTTCTCTCAATAGCTCACCTGCATCTTCACTTGCATAATTTGGAATATCAAACTGTGCATGTCAGAAGTCAAACTCATCATCCTCTTCCTTAAACTTGCTCTTCATTCAGTGTTCCCCATCTCAGTAAATGGTAACTGCTTTCTTCTAGTTGTGCAGGCTAAAAACCCTGAAGTGTTTCTTGATTTCTCTCACACTGCACATTTAATCCTAAGAAAATCTTTTCACCCTTTTCACCACCTTCCCTGGTCCAAGGTACCTCTAGCAATAATGTTCAAACTCATCTCCTTGATTTAGCCCTTGTAATCTCCCACCCTTCATACAGTTTATTTCCGACACTGCAGCCAAAATGATTATATTAAAACTCTGTTCAAAAAACCCTCCCATGGCTTTCTACCTACAGCAGCCAACGTTATTTTTTAGACCCTTAGCCCCTAAATGGTCTGCCTCTGTGCTTTCTGATGCCTTTTTGACCTAATTTCCTCCTATTCTGACCCTTCCTCATTCCACTGTAGCCACACAGGCTTCAGTGATATTCCTTGAATTTGCCAGGCAGGCTCTTGCCTCAGGGTCATTGCTCTTCTTCAGGGTTTCACTGCATGTCACTTCTTCAATAAGGCTTTCTTTGAACATCCTGTTTTAGATATCATCTTACCATACTCCTTAGCCTCCTTCCCCACTTTAATTTTCTTGATAGATTTTATCACCATGTAACCTGTTTGTTTGATATATTTTATTAATTTACTTTATTTTAATATAAATTCAAGGAGAACTGGTATTTTTATCTCTTTGGGTCTCTTCTGTATCCCCAAACCTAGAACAGAGCCTAGGACAAATAGACATTCAGAAAATATTTCCTGAATGAATAAATGAGTGAGTAGTGAATAAATATAAGAAATCCCTTTGAAATGTGTATGCCATTTGAATCAGCAATTTAGTTATAATAATTTATTCCAAGAAGGAAATTGTGCAGGTGCACAAAGAAACATGTATTGAAATATTTTTATTAAGAATGAAAAACTGGGGAATTCCCTGGCGGTCCAGTGGTTAGGACTCAGTGCTTTCACTGCCGTGGCCTGGGTTCGATCCCTGGTCAGGGAACTGAAATCCCGCAAGCCACATGGCATGGCCAAAAAAAAAAAAAGAAAAGAAAAATCAGAAACAGTAATAGGAAATTGGATATTAACTAGATCATGGCACAGCTATACCATGAAATACCATGCTTCCATTAAAAAGGATGCGGGTTTACTTTTATTGACTTGGAAAGATGTTCACAGTGTATGGTTAAGTGAAGAAGACTGCAAAGGATACATGCAAAAATATTATATTGATCATCTCTTGATAGCAGGACCATTAGTGATCTTACTTATCTTCTTCATGTTTTGTGTATTTTCTGAATTTTTGTATTATTATAACCAGTTATTTTATATCAGAAAAATTGTATACATATATAAAACCAAGTTGTCAAATCTTTCACAAGTAGCCATATTCTGCTTGGTCTTCCCACAAGGCAGGAATGCTTAGCTTGGAGTCCATGAATGGACATCATGGGATCTGTGAACCCCTTGTCAAATCTGTAAGCCAGATTTTCTACGAACTTGCATATGTGCATTTTCAGATCATCACAGCAATCCGTATTCCCTAGTTGATCTTCCTCAACCTTACAACAGTGTGTTCCTGGGTTCATTCTTGATAAAGTAGGGAAGACTCATCTTCTCTGAGTCTGCCTCTTCTTTGAGCCCTTCCTCTTCAGTCTTTCACTAATTTCCACTTGCTTGGTCTCCGGCACAACTAAGTGAATGGAGGTTATGAGAGGGCATAGCATTCAGTAGGTACTACCCTTTATCCAACAACATTTCAACTCGACTTTCGTGCATACCCTGTGCTGTGGAGTGAGTACCCACTTATTACCAATGCTTTGTCATATCTGTTCTTTCTCCATCCTTGTATAAGACCGTTCTCAAAGTGATATTTAAAAAGTACTCATGATGCCACTAAATTCTCCTCCCCTCCAGGATCATAGCTCAAAGTGTTGTTTCTTAGATTTTTTTGTGTCATGCTAGTAATAAATTACCTCCATTTCATGAATGGCCACTTTCCCTTTTATTTTATTGTAAACTCAGTTATGTGGGGTAATAAGATGGAGAGATTGTTATTCAAGCCGTCATGGATGATGCCAAGGCTTCAATCATGAAACAATTCCATTTGCTACTGCTCTTTCCCTTTGGCGATATAATTTTGCTTCCTAGCTATATTATTCATGAAGCAGCTTTGTTACCCTCACTGATCTAGCTACATTCCTCTTCTTGCAGCAAGATTTTTATAGTAGTATTATTATTAGTTTTGAAATGGCTAAACATTTTTCAGTTAATAATGAGTTTATAATTGAGGATCTCCAAGCTTCACCGTTGTTTGGCCTTATTCATTGCCATATTCTCAGTTCCCATAGTAAATATTTGCTGGAATAAATGAACAAATAAATCATAGTTTAAAAAACCATCTTCCCTTTATGTTTTAATATAAGCAAGGTCTTTGTTTTATAAAAATGAAATGATGGGCCTTAGGAAGTCATGAATTATTGGTCACCAGATGAATTCAAACAAACTGGATGACCATTTGATGGGAATATCATAGATGAGATGCAAACATCATTATTTGGGTAGATTCTCACTAAATTACTTTCTGTCTGATATTCATGTTTAAGTTAAAATCAGCCCTGAAAATTTGCTGATGTTTAAATAACATGCATAAATATGTCATAGGAAATATAAATCATAATCATGTTGTGTATGGAGTGCTTACTCTTTATCAGGAACTGTGTAAAGTAAGTCCTTATAACTTATTTCATTTACAAAACAACAATATAAGTTCACAACTCTTATTACCCTTATTTGATAGGGAAGGAAACTGAGGCTTGGAGAAGATTTTTAACTTGTCCAGTTGTGAACTATGGAGACAGGATTACGACTCTGAGCTCTTTTAAATTGCCGCATTATACTGCCTTGCTGATGACCAAATACTGTTAAAAACTAATAAAAATAGAATCAATATGATTCTAATGAAGGATGCCAAAAAGTACACCTTTTACTCCCCACTCTCCCATCTCCCTCAATACTTGAGGGAATCATTGGAAGAGGCGAGGTGAAACAGCCGTTTTCTTTCTAATAAGTGAACGCAGCAGCCTAACTTACAGTAAATTTGGCCCTACCACTGGACTTCATGTTTCACATTTTACTGGTTACACTAGAGCCCCCATAATACCAGTGCTGTCCACTTAGTTTTTATGAGAGTGGATTAATCTTCTGTTTTTATCTGCAAGTTATGCCTCCTGGTTTCTGCATTATTTCAATTAAAAATGTATTCAGCACACTGAATTGTATGCTTTAAAACAGTAAGTTTTCTGTTATGAGAATTTTGTCTCAAAAAATGTGTTCAAATTGCTTGTTATTCACAGAATTGGCTCTAAAAAGCTGGACTTTATAAATGATGCCTAATTGGGACCATTGACAAATAATTAAAATAGTTACCATTTATTGAGTGCTTCCTGTGTTTCAGATGCCAGGCTTGATATGGCTTATCCCATTGAATCCTTATTTTACAGATGAGGCAACTGAGGCAGTGAGAGGTCAGGTCATAGATTGTAGTGAGAGGCAGAGCTGGTTTTCAATTCCAAAGCCTGTACACATAACTCCTTTGCAGCTGTACCATCCGTGAACCACACTAATGATGTAGTTGGCACTAGAAGTGCCTGTGGCTTTTCTTCAAGTGACTGATTTACAACTGGGTTGTAGCTTAATATTCTGAGGTGATCTGATCATTTTTCTATTTAGGTTTAATTTAAGGCGGCAGAAAAATTCTCATTTCATGTTGTGTGCAACCTTTTTGTCAGATGAGACATGACCTTATTTTTATCCTTTGATCTTGAGTTATGAAGGAGGTTGTTAAAATGAATGATGTCCTACCACTGTTGCCTATTTCTTCAAAGCCTAGTCTTAGTTTATATTTCTGCCATTGCAAAGGATATTTGATTAACAAGGGCATAAATTATTATAAAGGGTGAACTCTATTTCTGATTTTAGTTACTTCTCAAGATTATGAATAACAAATCAGGGAGACATGATGTGTTGAAGTGTGACAAATTATCTTCTTGGGATTTAAAATGTGATTTCAATTTAAGGTAGTAAATGCTCATTAAACATAAAAGGGAAAATAAAGGACAATACAAAGAAGGTTAAACTTCATACATAGTTCTATCACTCAGTTGCTTTTAAAAATGTTGATACCTTTTATTCCAATTATATATTTTCCCCATGGTCACAACTGTAATTTATTAGTTAGTGTTCTTGCTTGTAAGGTGACTTTGGGGGTGGTGGACAGGCAGGGTAGCTTACAGTACTGATGGGAGGCTGAGGCACCAGAATTTGGAGGAGGCAATAATCAAAAGTGCCCTGGCAGGTCAGCAAACAGGAAGCAAGATGCAGAGTGACCTTAATATAGCTGACTGGGATGCTGCTGCCCTATCACAATGTAGGGGTCCCTCCTCCCTCTCTTCCTTGCTGTGCTTCATCCAGATACCCAGTCCAAAGGAAGAGTGTCAGATTGCTAAGACGTGTCATGGACCTATCCCTGGCTGTACTACGGGGAGGAAGATGGAGGATTTGACTTCTGCTTTTTGAAATGAAAAAAATATCTAACGTGCTTTGGGCGTGCCCAACAGTGTTCTGAGTGCTTTCTTAAATTAACTCATGGAAGTCCTTTGAGGCAAGCGCAATTTGTATCTTTGTTTTATAGTTGGGTAACCAGATGAGGCAGAGAGAGATGAAGTAGCTTACTGATACCAGGAGGGCTACGAGGATGTGAAGTGGAGGTCAGGCTTTAGGGCTTGGGTGTTTAACCACACTGATCTGCTGAGCCTTGGGGTGGAGGGATAAGTGAGGGGAGGCCACCTCCCACTTAGATGCCACCCAGTGGGGGACAGGTGGAGTTCTGGAAATGAATAATACTTATTGAATACTCACCACATGCCAGGCACACTTCTAAGTGTTTTACATCATTATTTATTTTTCTTTTCACTAGATGTTTTTTGTGTATTACATATCTATTTCATTTTTAAAAAACTGAGCAAATGAAGCTGATAAAAATGTAATTTTGGGTAAAATATTTAACTACTGAAGGGTTGTTCTTGTTTGTGCAGCATAGTGTCAGCCTCCGTGCTATTAAGGATAATTCTGGTGCCTCAAATTTAGGAATTCAATACAGGTGACAGTAATATCTAGAGGAAGAGACCAGACTGACAGCAGTGGTAGGGTTCTTGCCTCCATGTGATAAAAGAACTGAAGGTATATAGCAATGGGGTGATGTGTTTGCCGATGTTATTTTTTTAAATGCAAATGTCTATCATAGAACTCACTAGTTGATTAAATAATGAATACTTGTTATCAAATAATAAGGTAGAAGGGACTCTCTGATTGGTATCTTCTGGATCAAAGACCAAACAACTTGGTGTTTTATTTATGCTTAATAAGTTTACACATGATTTATATTCTGGATTACTTAGTTTATTTTTTATCTTAAAATAGAATTTTACTATATATGTGTGTATGTATGTATTATATTAAAGAAGTAATACATAATTAATGGAGAAAATCCAAGGTTATAAGAATATTTGAGAAGGTTCTTGCATCCTTTCCCCAAAACTGTACTCCCCTGAGGTAACTACTGTTAACATTTTGGCATATATCGTTCTTGATCTTTTTTTCTCTAAACACACACACACACACACACACAGTTTTCTCAAACTAAATGGGATTCTATAGAGCTTTTTTTAGTTTAATTAATATTGATAATTAGCTATGGCATTATTTCACGTCAGAACCTCATGCTTTCAGAGAGTGGCATAGTGTTCCAGAATATGGATGTATAATTCCCCTATGAGTGGATAGTTGGTATTTTATTGATTTTTTTTTAGTGACAGTGACACCACTATCACTTTTTTTCTCCTCTACTCTCATTGGCCTTTGGTTTCATTTGCTAGTTCCTCCTCAAAATGTTAATGTGTCATTTCCTCTATAATAATTCCCTGGGTAATCCCTATGCTTTCATGGCTTTCAATACAATCTCTATGTCTGTGACTCCCAAGTCCTATTTCCATAATGGACCTCTCTCCATCTCAGACTGGTAGATCTAGCTGGCCTCCCTACATGTCCTCTTGAATGCTTATTAGGTACTTTAAACATAACATATCTAAGTTTAAAACTTGATTGAAATTATCCTTGTTTTTCTTAATTTGAGAATGCCTTGATTTCATCTCTGAAGGATATTTTCGCTGGGTATAGGATTCTGGCCTGATAGCTTTTTCTTTTGTGACATCAAAAATATTTTTCCGCTTCCTTCTGGCTTTCATTGCTTCTTCTGGGGAATTCACTACCATTCTAATTGTTTTTTCCTATACATAATGTGTCAATTTTTTTTCTCACTGCTTTCAATATTTTTTTCTTTATTCTTAGTTTTCAGAAGTTTCGTTATGATCAGTATTTCTTTGAATTTATCTTGTTTGGGGTTTGCACAGATTCTTGAATCTGTGAGTTTATGTCTCTGACTAGATTTGGGGAGTTTACAGCCATTATTTGTTCAAGTACTTTTTTAGTTCACCCTCTTTCTCCTCTTTTATGGGCTCTGATTCTAAAAATGTTAGAACTTTTGTTATAATCTCCCAGGGCTCTGAGACTGTTCATTTTTTTTCAGTCTGTTTTGTCTCTAATGTTCAGATTGAATAATTTTTGTTCTGTCTTCTAGTTAACTGACTCGTTTTTGGTCCCCTCCATTTTGCTGTTGAGCTTTTTATTTCAGTTATTGTATTTTTCAGTTTTAAATTTTCCATTTGGTTCTTCTTTATTTATTTGGTCCTTCTATTTCTTTGCTGAGGCTTTCTAACTTTTTTTTTAATTTTTGAATTTTATTTTATTTATTTTTTTACACAGCAGGTTCTTATTAGTTATCCATTTTATACATATTAGTGTATATATGTCCATCCCAATCCCCCAATTCATCACCGCCCCCCCAGCCACTTTCTCCCCTTGATGTCCATACATTTGTTCTCTACCTCTGTGTCTCTATTTCTACCCTGCAAACCGGTTCATCTGTACCATTGTTCTAGGTTCCACATATATGCATTAATATACGGTATTTGTTTTTATATTTCTGACTTACTTCACTCTGTATGACAGTCTCTAGATCCATCCTAGTCTCTACAAATGACCCAATTTCATTCCTTTTCATGACTGAGTAATATTCCATTCTATATATGTACCACATCTTCTTTATCCATTGGTCTGTCAGTGGGCATTTAGGTTGCTTCCATGACCTGCTTATTGTAAATAGTGCTGCAGTGAACATTGGGGTGCATGTGTCTTTTTGAATTATGGTTTTCTCTGGGTATGTGTCCAGTAGTGGAATTGCTGGATCATATGGTAAATCTATTTTTAGTTTTTTAAGGAACCTCCATACCGTCCTCCAGAGTGGCTGTATCAGTTACCTTCCCACCAAGAGTGCAAGAGGGTTCCCTTTTCTCCACACCCTCTCCAGCATTTGTTGTTTGCAGATTTTCTGATGATGCCCATTCTAACTGGTGTGAGGTGATACCTCATTGTAGTTTTGATTTGCATTTCTCTAATAATCAGTAATGTTGAGCAGCTTTTCATGTGCTTCTTGGCCATCTGTATGTCTTCTTTGGAGAATGTCTATTTAGGTCTTCTGCCCATTTTCTGATTGGGTTGTTTCTTTTTTTAATATTGAGCTGCATGGGCTGTTTATATATTTTGGAGATTAATCCTTTGTCCGTTTATTTGTTTGCAAATATTTTCTCCCATTCTGAGGGTGGTCCTTTCATCTTGTTTATGGTTTCCTTTGCTGTGCAAAAGGTTTTAAGTTTAATTAGGTCCCATTTGTTTATTTTTGTTTTTATTTCCATTACTCTAGGAGGTGGATCAAAGAAGATCTTGCTGTGATTTATGTCAAAGAGTGTTCTTCCTATGTTTTCCTCTAAGAGTTTTATAGTGTTCGGTCTTACATTTAGGTCTTGAATCCATTTTGGGTTTATTTTTGTGTATGGTGTTAGGGAGTGTTTTAATTTCATTCTTTTCCATGTAGCTGTCCAGTTTTCCCAGCACCACTTACTGAAGAGACTGTCTTTCCTCCATTGTATATCCTTGCCTCCTTTGTCATAGATTAGTTGACCATAGGTGTGTGGGTTTATTTCTGGGCTTTCTATCCTTGTTCCATTGTTCTATATTTCTGGTTTTTTTTTGTTTTTTTTGCTGTACGTGGGCCTCTCACTGTTGTGGCCTCTCCCGTTGCAGAGCACAGGCTCTGGACTCACAGGCTCACTGGCCATGGCTCATGGGCCCAGCCGCTCCGCGGCATGTGGGATCTTCCCGGACCGGGGCACAAACCTGTGTCTGCTGCATCGGCAGGCGGACTCTCAACCACCGCACCACCAGGGAAGCCCTATATTTCTGTTTTTGTGCCAGCATCATATTGTCTTGATTACTGTAACTTTGTAGTATAGTCTGAAGTCAGGGGGTCTGATTCCCTTTTTTACCCTCAAGACTGCTTTGGCTATTTAGGGTCCTTTGTGTTTCCATACAATTTTAAGATTTTTTGTTCTAGTTTTGTAAAAAATGCCATTGGTAATTTGATAGGGATTGCATTGAATCTGTAGACTGCTTTGGGTAGTATAGTCATCTTTACAATATTGATTCTTCCAAACCAAGAACATGGTATATCTCTCCATCTGTTTGTGTCATCTTTGATTTCTTTCATCAGTGTCTTATAGTTTTCTTCATACAGGTCTTTTGTCTCCCTAGGGAGGTTTATTCCTAGGTATTTTATTCTTTTTGTTGCAATGGTAATTGGGAGTGTTTCCTTAATTTCCCTTTCTGATCTTTTGTTGTTAGTGTATTGGAAAGCAAGAGATTACTGTGCATTAATTTTGTATCCTGCATCTTTACCAAATTCATTCCTTAGCTCTAGTTCTTTTCTCGTGGCATCTTTAGGTTTCTCTATGTACAGTATCATGTCATCTGCAAACAGTGACAGTTTTACTTCTTCTTTTCCAATTTCTGTTCCTTTTATTTCTTTTTCTTCTCTGACTGCCATGGCTAGGACTTCTAAAACTATGTTGAATAATAGTGGTGAGAGTAGACGTCATGTCTTGTTCCTGATCTTAGGGGAAATGCTTTCAGTTTTTCACCATTGAGAATGATGTTTGCTGTGGGTTTGTCATATACGGCCTTTAGTATATTCAGGTAAGTTCCCTCTATGCCCACTTTCTGGAGAATTTTTATCATAAATGGGCATGAATTTTGTCAAAAGCTTTTTCTGCATCTGTTGAGATGATCATATGGTTTTTATTCTTCAGTTTGTTAATATGGTGTATCACATTGATTGATTTGCATATACCGAAGAATCCTTGCATCCCTGGGATAAATCCCACTCGATCATGGTGTATGATCCTTTCAATGTGTTGTTGGATTCTGTTTGCTAGTATTTTGTTGAGGATTTTTGCATCTATAATCATCAGTGATATTGGTCTGTAATTTTCTTTTTTTGTAGTATCTTTGTCTGGTTTTGGTATCAGGGTGATGGTGGCCTCATAGAATGAGTTTGGGAGTGTTCCTTCCTCTTCAATTTTTTGGAAGAGTTTGAGAAGGATGGGTGTTTGCTCTTCTCTAAATGTTTGATAGAATTCACCTGTGAAGCCATCTAGTCCTGCACTTTTGTTTGTTGGAAGATTTTTAATCACAGTTTCAATTTCATTAGTTGTGATCAGTCTGTTCCTATTTTCTATTTCTTCCTGGTTCAGTCTTGGAAGGTTATACCTTTCTAAGAATTTGTCCATTCTTCCGGGTTGTCCATTCTATTGGCATAGAGTTGTTTGTAGTAGTCTCTTAGGATGCTTTGTATTTCTGTGGTGTCTGTTGTAACTTCTGCTTTTTCATCTCTAATTTTATTGACTTGAGTCCTCTCCCTCTTTTTCTTGATGAGTCTGGCTAATGGTTTATCAATTTTGCTTATCTTCTCAAAGAACCAGCTTTTAGTTTTATTGATCTTTGCTATTGTTTTCTGTGTTTCTATTTCATTTATTTCTGCTCTGATCTTTATGATTTCTTTCCTTCTACTAACTTTGGGTTTTGTTTGTTCTTCTTTCTCTCATTCCTTTAGATGTAAGGTTAGATTGTTTATTTGAGATTTTTCTTCTTTCTTGAGGTAGGTTTGTATAGCTCTAAACTTCCCTCTTAGAAGTGCTTCTGTTGCATCCCATAGGTTTTGGATTGTCTTGTCTTCATTGTCATTTTACTCTAGGTATTTTAAAATTTCCTCTTTGACTTCTTCAGTGATCTTTTAGTTATTTAGTAACATATAAAATAACCTCTATGTGTCTTTGTTTTTTATGTTTTTTTCCCTGTACCTGATTTCTAATCTGATAGCATTGTGGTCAGAAAAGATGCTTGATATGATTTCAATCTTCTTAAATTTACTACGTCTTGATTTGTGACCCAAGATATGATCTATCCTGGAGAATGTTCCATGCGCACTTGAGAGGAAAGTGTAATCTGCTGTTTTTGGATGGAATGTCCTATAAATATCAATTAAATGACACTGTCATTTAAAGCCTGTGTTTCCTTATTAATTTTCTGTTTGGATGATCTGTCCATTGATGTAAGTGAGGTGTTATAGTCCCTCACTATTACTGTGTTACTTTCGACTTCCTCTTTGTAGCTGTTAGCAGTTGCCTTATGTGTTGAGGTGCTCCTATGTTGGGTGTATATATATTTATAATTGTTATATCTGCTTTTTGGATTGATCCCTTTATCATTATGTAGTGTCCTCCCTTGTCTCTCGTAGCGTTCTTTATTCTAAAGTCTACTTTATCTGATATGAGTACTGCTACTCCAGCTTTATTTTGATTTGTATTTTCATGGAATATCTTTTTCCATCCCCTCACTTTAAGTCTGTATGTGTCCCTAGGTCAGAAGTGGGTCTCTTGTAGACAGCATATATGTGGGTCTTGTTTTTGTATCCATTCAGCGAGCCTGTGTCTTTTGTTTGGAGCATTTAATCCATTCACATTTAAGGTAATTATCAATATGTATGCTCCCATTACCATTTTCTTCATTGTTATGGGTTTGTTTTTGTAGGTCCTTTCTTCTCTTGTGTTTCTCACTTAGAGAAGTTCCTTCAGCTTTTGTTGTAGAGCTGGTTTGTTGGTGCTGAATTCTCTTTGCTTTTGCTTGTGTGTAAAGCTTTTGATTTCCCTATCAACTCTAAATGAGATACTTGTTGTGTAGAGTAATTTTGGTTGTATGTTTTTCCCTTTCATCACTTTAAATATATCATGCCACTCCCTTGTGGCTTGTAGAGCTTCTGCTGAGAAATCACCTGTTAACCTTATGGGCACTCTCTAGTATGATATTTGTCGTTTTCCCTTGTTGCTGTCAATAATTTTTATTTTTCTTTAATTTTTGTCAGTTTGATTACTATGTGTCTCGCCGTGTTTCTCCTTGGGTTTATCCTGCCTGGGACTCTCTGTGTTTCCTGGACTTGAGTGACTATTTCCTTTTCCATGTTAGGGAAGTTTTTGACTATAATCACTTCAAATATTTTCTCTGGTCCTTTCTCTCTCTCTTCTCCCCTGAGACCCCTGTAATGCGAATGTTGTTGCATTTAATGGTGTTTCAGGGGTCTCTTAGGCTGTCTTCATTTCTTTTCATTCTTTTTTCTTTATTGTGTTCTGCAGCAGTGAATTCCACCATTCTGTCTTCCAGGTCACTTATCTGTTCTTCTGCCTCAGTTATTCTGCTATTGATTCCTTCTAGTGTGTTTTTCATTTCAGTTACTGTATTGTTCATCTCTGTTTGTTTGTTCTTTAATTCTTCTAGGTCTTTGTTAAACGTTTCTTGCATCTTCTCGACCTTTGCGCCATTCTTTTTCTGAGGCCCGGGATCATCTTCACTATCATTATTCTGAATTCTTTTTCTGGAAGGTTGCCTATCTCCACTTCATTTAGTTGTTTTCCTGTGGTTTTATCTTGTTCCTTCATCTGGTACATAGCCCTCTGCCTTTTCATCTTGTCTATCATTCTGTGAATGTGGTTTTTGTTCTATAGGCTGTAGGATTATAGTCCTTCTTGATTCTGCTGTCTGCCCTCTGGTGGATTAGGCTACCTAAGAGGCTTGTGCAAGCTTCCTGATGGGAGGGACTGGTGGTAGGTAGAGTTTGGTGTTGCTCTGGTGGCAGAGTTCAGTAAAACTGTAATCCGCATGTCTGCTGATGGGTGGGGCTGGGTTTCCTCCCTGTCGGTTGTTTGGCCTGAGACAACCCAACACTGGAGCCTACCCGGGCTCTTTGGTGGGGGTAATGGCAGACTCTGGGAGGGTTCACGCCAAGGAGTACTTCCCCGAACTTCTGCTGCCAGTGTCCTTGTCCTCATGGTGAGCCACAGCCACCCCCCGCCTTTGCAGGAGACCCTCCAACACTAGCAGGTAGGTCTGGTTCAGTCTCCTGTGGGGTCACTGCTCCTTACCCTGGGTCCTGATGTGCACACTACTTTGTGTGTGCCCTCCAAGAGTGGAGTCTGTGTTTCCTCCAGTCCGGTCATAGTCCTGCCATCAAATCCTGCTATCCTTCAATGTCTGTTTCTCTCCAAATTTCTTCTCCTGTTGCTGGACCCGCAGGTTGGGAAGCCTGATGTGGGGCTCAGAATCTTCACTCCAGTGGGTGGACTTCTGTGGTATGTGTTCTCCAGTTTGTGAGTCACCCATCTGGCCGTTATGGGATTTGATTTTATTGTGCTTGCGCCCCTCCTACCATCTCATTGTGGCTTCTCCTTTGTCTTTGGATGTGGGGTATCTTTTTTGGTGAGTTTCAGTATCTTCCTGTCGATGATTGTTTAGCAGTTAGTTGTGATTCCAGTGCTCTCGCAAGAGGGAGAGCACATCCTTGTACTCCGCCATCTTGAAATTGCTCGTTTTAATCAATGCTTCTTTAAGATCTTTGTCAGGTAATTTTTATGTCTCTGTCATCTTGTGATATTGATATCTATTGATTGTCTTTTTTCATTATATTTGAGATCTTTCTGGTTCTTGGTATGGTGTTTGATTTGGGGTTGAAATCTGGATATTTTTGTATAATGTTTTGAGACTTGGATTGAAACATGGATATATTTGTATGATGTTCTGAGACTTGGATCTCATTTAAACTCCATATTTTATGTGACTTTTTGTGACAATGCACTGGCATAGGATGAGGGGGTGTCATCCTGTTATTTCCAGGTGGAACTAGAAATCCAGGTTCCCTACTAGGCTTTCAGTTGACAATTAAGTGAGAACTTTTATTATTTCTGGGTGAGGGGGTGGAAGTTCCAACTGCCCACATGGTCTCTACCAGACATTCTGGTAGGGATGGTGTCATTACTGCAGGGTGATGGTGAAAGTTCTGACTCTCCACTAGGCCTCCTCTGAGAAGGCAGTGTGCTTTGTTACTAGGGATGGAACATGGTCTCCACTGATGCCATGGTTCACCTCATTACTGGCTGACAGGGTTACAATTCTTGGCTCTCTACTTGGCCTTTGCTGGCACCACCCTGGCAGAGGTGGAAGAGAGTGGTGCCTGCTTCAAGAGAGTGGAAATCTAGGCTCCCCAGTTAGCCTTTGCTGACATGTTTGGGGATGGAATCACAGTTTTTCCTGTGGTGCTTGGCTGGAATATAGTGGTTGTTCTCTAAAAGTTTTTGTCTTTCTGGGCTTCTCCTTTTTTCTGGGCTTCTCCTTTTTTGGTAATTTAGCTAGAGTGAGCAGGCTTTTGAGGGGAATTGTTCTGTCTGCATCCGTTGGTATTTCCAGGTTGCTGGCTCCTCCAGCTCCAAGACTGGCATATATAAGGCAAAAAGAAAACCCACTTCACTCACCATTCTGTTGTTACTTGGGCCCTGAGTGCCCTTGCGTTTAAAAAAATTTTTCTCCATCTTTCAGACTCTTCTTATTGTTTGTTTTATAATATACTGTTTAGTTGTACTTATTGGGAGGAATAGGATAAGTATGTCTATTCCATCTTTGTGGAGACAGAGGTCATGTACATCATTTTTGAGCTTTATTTTCAATGGGCCTCGTGTGATTCTTCTTCTCTGTGCAGGTACCTGGAACTGGAAAGCAGCGGCCATCGGAATGAAGTCAGACTGCACTACCACTCCAGCAGCCACCATCCTCACACAGAAGTGTTTCCTTACATTTTGGCTGATGATAAGTGGCACAAGCTCTCCTTAGCCATCAGTGCCTCCCACTTGATTTTACATGTCGACTGCAATAAGTAAGTGAAATGTTCTCAGTTTAGGTAATGGAAGATTCTAAGAAATGACGGTTAATGCACGTTACTTACCTGATGCTTCTTTGCAGAATATATGAAAGAGTTGTGGAAAAGCCTTCCACAGACTTGCCTCTGGGCACATCATTTTGGCTGGGACAGAGAAATAATGCACACGGATATTTTAAGGTATCTTCTGACTAAGGTCTGAGCATAAAGTGTAAATATAAATGCTTTTTAATGAATTTGGAAAAGTACGTTTTGCTTTTTATGGTGTAAAGCAAAATAATTAGATGGGTATAGTTTTTTTCTATTTGTGTCTATTTCTGTTTTAGTTTTTATTTTTACACTGGTGTTTAATTTAGCTGGTTAGCACTATTTTCTCTTTTTTTCCTGAATGAGTTTGAACTTTAAACATAACAGAGATGATCACAAGGCTCAATCAGGGCAGTTAACATCTTCTTGAAATCAGGCATTCAAAGTAATAAAAATCTAAAATGTTAATATACAAATAAACTCTCTACCTTTGAAAAATAACCTTTGATGATAGTTTTATTGGGGTGTTAATAATAGAGGTTTAAAACTTTTCAATATTCATGGTCTCTTCATACTTCTGAAAGTGAGAAAGGAGTACATATATATATACACAAATCTATCAAAGCTAGAAAGCAGTTATAATTTATATCTTTTTCTTATTGTCTATTTAGAGACACACTCCATGAAATTGCCTCACAGGATCTAAAAGACATACCATTTAACTTTCAGTATTTTAAGGTTGAGGAAATAAAGTTCAGAAAATTGCTCGATTACAAGCCCATAGTGTAATCATTTCCCCTCCAGTGACTCTGACACTGCCTGTCATACAGAAGAGGATAGGCAAATGGTTGTTAAATGAAAGAATGATAGGTGATGTGTCTAACTCACGGATTTCTAGCTAGAGTAGGTACCAGTAACTTTAAAATTGTGTTCTAAGATAGGTTTGTATTCCCAGAAAGGTATTTTTAAAACTTACTTAAACTGCTACCTGGAAACCAGGTGCTTTGAATATGTTATTTCATCGAATCCTAGTCTTGCTAGCCTTGGTGCAGGGCCTTTAAAATTTTTTAAAATCTCTTTTACATATGCATAAGCTTGTTCAGAGAGGTTAAACAACTTATCCAAAGCCAGTCATGGGGAATTGATCCCATGCTTGGGAGTCCTGAAAAATCAGTGCTCTTTCCCCACATAAGGGATAGCAAGTTTTTACTATAGGTGCCGAGTCTCTCCTCTATTTAATCATGGCACTCTTCCCCATGGAGCCCAGATGTGGCATCAGAAACCTTCTCACACGTCAGTTATGTGTACTACTCTAGGGGCCATAATTTTTACTGTAAACTGTAAATGGTGCTCTCTAGATTTGGGTAGTGTACAAACTATAGGACTCTACCTGGTGTCTTTGCTTTCATGTTGCTGCTACCAAGTGATAGGATTTTGTTGTATACAAGTTGCTTCCCTGATCCAAACCCCAAGCAAACAGCAGATCCAGCAATTGCCACATAGTATACTTAAATATTTATCATTCACACTGACACTGTTTTTGTACCATGCTATTAATCAGATTAAATATGTAGAAGATATATAGGCCAGGACTTGACTGGTAAATCTTTGTAGGTACATTCAAAATTGTCTTAATGATATGTTGGTATGTCACCTCTGTCATTAAACGTTCTATTTCCATTTTTCAAAAGGGATAAAGTGAAATATTACTTAAAGAAAATATATAAAGATGTTAAAGGAAGAGAGAGGGGTGGTGAATGAAAGGGACAGCTGGAGTGTGCCTGATGTCGTTTCTGAGCTACTGTTTGGCCATTGCTTTAAGAGCCTTGTAAGCTGGAAGCTAATTATATCTTAATGACAAAGTATGCATGTAAATTTCACATGTAAACATGTGATGTGACCTTTGGTGTAAAATGGGTCATTTCCAGTTGGCATTTTAAAAAATTTTAGGCTACAGTTTCTGTACTCCTAAGGACTCATCACTGAGTCTTGCTGTAGCTGTTTAATAAATCTCTTGTCCTTTTTAAATTGAGAAATTCACTTTAAAATATCCAACTGAGAAACAAGAAATGCTCAAATAAGCATTGCTCTTATGACTTAGCTTTTCTCTTGTTTTCTTTTTGATGATTGCAGTTAACTTAAAACGGGTATCAGTTTCACTGTTGTTGAAACCCAAAGTGATTTTCAGGTTGATTTTTAAAGGTCATTTTCAAGCCTTTCTTCAGTGGCTAACTAAAAATAACTTCCCCAAACACATACTATTGCCTCTTAATTATATCTTGACATTTAATCTTAAGGCTTTAAAAATATTATCAATAAGAAAGTATGTGGGTAATCATCTATTTTGCCTGCCTGATGTTTTTCTTTCCCTTTGGTTTGAAGTCAAAGCAATGTATTCAAAAAGATTTTATTCAGGCATGTTGGTGAGTCTATCCTGTAATGTTTCCCTTCATGAACTTGACTGTTGAACATAATTTGGGTAGATGAAAGTAATACGTCTCTTTCAAAATTTTTCTCACACAGGGTATAATGCAAGACGTGCAATTACTTGTCATGCCCCAAGGATTTATTGCTCAGTGCCCAGATCTTAATCGCAGTAAGTCCATTAGTTCTCGCACCGTGTAATGAAAAGTATGCTTCTTGCTTAGTTTTGTCCAAAATGTCAGTTTGAAATTGGAGTTCTCATATATTAGTTGTCAGCATAGACTTAACCAGATTGAACTCCTTATAAATATAACTTGACCAATGTGGTGTTTATAATTCTAGCCTGTCCAACTTGCAATGACTTTCATGGACTCGTGCAGAAAATCATGGAGCTGCAGGACATTTTAGCCAAAACATCAGCCAAGGTAAAAGCTCCTTAGAAATAGAGGCTGGGGGAGCTCAAAAATCCTTGAGGTTCCTTACAATTCCTTTTGTAACCACAGTTGTTCACCTTTGAGACTTTTCTTATACCCTACTGTGTACCAGGACTGAACCAAAATCCCTGCTCAAGAAAGGGGCTTATAAATATTCAAGCCCTAGCCATCTGTATAACAAATGATTCAGTAAATCAGGAATGAGGAAGATTACTACACTGCTTATTACGACAATAGGATTTATTGTTTAATTTAGTTTTTATTGTTATTTAGTTTTTCTTTGCAAGGAGGGAGGCAAGAGGACATTGTAAAGAATATGAGCACTTGAATTATGTCAAGGAAATGGTCCCACAAAATCTTTCTACCACTATGTTACAGTTGTAGGAATATTGGCTGTCTTAAGCCTGTATCAAGTTTACCTATAGTTTCACCAGGCTGTTGTCGTGTTGCATAGCAGTTACTTATGACCTGGAAGTTGTGTTGTATATCAATGATTTGTTTCTGACCCAATATATATTCTAAAATTTATGTTTGCACTCGAGCAAACATAGTCATGAAATTAAACATTTTTAAAAATGGAAAATGCTTCTCTGCATTGTGGATGATCCTATTTTGACTTAGCCTTCTTTTCCATCATATAAATCCTGCTTTTTTCCCCCAAAGGCAGGGGGCAAGTTTACTACAAAAAGAAGAGGGGAAAAAATCCTTTCTTTTAAATGAAAGGCTTAAGTCATTTGCAGCAACATGGGCGGGCCTAGAGATTATCATACTAATTAAGTAAGTCAGAAAGAGAAAGACAATTACCATACAATATCACTTATATGTAGAATCTAAAATATGACACAAATGAACTTACCTATGAAACAGAAAAAGACTCACAGACATAGAAAACAGACTTGTGGTTGCCAAGGGGGAGGGGGGTGAGGGAGGGATGGATTGAGAGTTCGGGATTAGCAGATGCAAACCATTATATATAGAATGGATAAACAATAAGGGCCTACGGTATAGCACAGGGAACTATATTCAATATCCTGTGATAAATCACAATGGAAAAGAATAAAATGAAAAAAATAAAGGCTTATGTATATTTATAATAAATAGTTGATGGGCACAGCCATCATTACAGCTATTCACCTGAAAAACAGTCAGATGCCTGTTGGAGTGTCTTGCCTTTCTGCATGGCTGGAATGGTGAACAATAGGAACCCCTTCCTTTGTGCCACAGCTGTCTCGAGCCGAACAGCGAATGAATAGATTGGACCAGTGCTATTGTGAAAGGACTTGCACCATGAAGGGAACCACCTACAGAGAACTCGAGTCGTGGACAGATGGCTGTAAGAACTGCACATGCCTGGTATGGCTTTTGCTGGAGTTCAGACTAAGGGAACTCAGATGTCCCCACGCTTTAAAAAGTTATTAAAACAATGTCATCATGAAAATTTCAAGACCCGTTTCCTCAAGACACAGCACTAAAGTGCCGGCAAACCCGGTCAAATCTAAAGGACTGTGTGTTGCATTAAAGACATTTTCTAGCCTATAAAGATGATTACGGTTTAAGAATGCTATAAAGTTTTAAGTTTACTGGTCCACACATGAAGTTAACAATTTAACTTGAGTCAGTAAAGGGATTCCCAAAGGATTCTATCCTGTTGTCCTTAACTTTTCCAGGGATTTTTCCCTCATGTTTTATTAATGCATTTTGATAAAACTAAATTAAGTGCAACAGGAAATACTGTGTCCAGTTCGGGCTGTACAAACAAATAATGGAGCTTAAATAATCTTTAAAGGTTTACTCATACAGTGGAATACAAATTATAGAGTATAAATAAGTTTGAGTTCTCTAATTGCTCACTAATTAAGTAGAATATTTAGTGCATTATTATTTCAAACATGTAAGTTCATTTTCAAAGAAAAGTTCAAAATGAGTTTAGTTTTGAACTTTTAAATTCCACATGAATTATCTGTTAAAACTGGTTGACTGGAAAGAAGTCAGAGGTCTAAAAAATTTTTTTCCCAAGTTCATCCAGTTTATTCAAAAGTGGAACATCATGATGTAAGAAGGTCAAAGTTAGCTGTGAAATAACCGTACATGTGTGTATGTGTGTGCCTGATTTGTATGGTTTCTATTCAGGAACATATATTCCTATTAAAGTCATAGCATTTTACAAATACAGTAAAACCTTCCCAACTTGTTAAATGGGTGACAAAAATCAAATTGAGTAAAATACAAGATGTGGTATGTGAAGTAAATAAAACAACTAGAAAAGCAGCTAACCTACCTGGGAGCTCTGGGTGACCTTGGGGAATCAAATTCCTTGAGGTCCCTTTTGCAGTTTGGCACCTCTTGTGATGCTTCTCAGCATCAATTCATGGTGGTGGCCTGTCCAAGCTTAAATATCCTTGGGAAGATTTCTGCATCCTGAGACTGGGTCTCCAGCACGGCAGCAGCTATTCCAAAAATCTCCTCATGTGTTGATGCTCATTTTGTGAGTCATCTGGGGAGACACGAGTGCCCCAGGCTGACCCTCAGCCTGCTCTTTCCCTGTCAGCAGGTGCCCTTCCCTCCACACCTGTTCTCATCCACTTCACAACAGGAGGTAAGAACTCTAGCTCAGTTGCTGGACAGAAGATGGAGCCAATCACCATCTGTGTTATCACCCAAATTGTATTACTGTGGGTTTTACTGTATTATGGGTTTTGCTGTATAATAACCAAAGAGAATAGTGGTATTTATGACATTTTACATGAAGAGTTTGAAATTTAAGAAATATATTAAACAATACTTGAAAGCTACCAAGCTGCAACTTGGAAATTCTTTAAAATACTGTTTTCTTCTCAGAATGGAACCATCCAGTGTGAAACTCTGATTTGCCCAAATCCTGACTGCCCCCTCAAGTCGGCTCTTGCATACGTGGATGGCAAGTGCTGTAAGGAATGCAAATGTGAGCATAACTTTTATGAATACTTTTTTGGCAAAAATAAAGCTTTGTATTAATAAATATTCACCCATCATTGGTTTAATCTGGGTAAGCTAAATAGCTTTTAGAAATGATGGAAATACCTTCTCTATTTTGGTTGAGCAGTTCTTTTCCACTTAAAAGTGCTATACTTGTATTTTAGCAAGAACGTTTTTCTTGGAGGAATCTATTCTGTATAGTGACAGTAGTAGCAAAGATATGTAAGAAACTTAGTGGAAGGCATTTCTCTCATTAACACTGCTTTATACAAATACCTCTCAACTAGGTTGAGAATAGTCCACACTCTGTCAAGATAAACAAGAAAATCCAAGATACAAGTGACCTTCAACAGCAGAAGGTACAAAACTCTATTAGTCCAAACCACAGAAGTGCACATTGTTATAGGATTGTCCAGTGTGGACAGGGCAGGGCCATGATCTTAATTCATAAAAGAGGCTCATGCCACTGAATGAGGAAGCCATCTGCCTTTTAGCAACTGTTGTATGCAGTTCACTTCTGATGTCTGCAAATGCTCTTTGAATCGATAGCTATCCTCAAATGGGTTCTAAATCATTTATTTAATGACATAAATCATCGCATCTCTATTGCTTACACTTTAAAAGATTGCCTTAAGTCCATGTTAAAAGTAGCATTTAAAATTTAGCTATTATTATTATTTTTTACCATGCAATAGTAACATAGATGAAAACTGGGTTGTTATAAAGTTTGCAGACTATATAGGGCTGTGTAAGTGCAGTATAAGCATACACACACATGCACGCGCATGCACACAGACAGGGGAGAGGGCAAGGGAGAGGGAAGGAGAGGGAAACAAAAGTAACAGCTGCTTTTTCTAGGGTTTTTATGCTCACTGGTCTCTGTTACCACTGCCATACCTTACTCTCGCCTACTCAGTGTGCAGGGTGCTCCTGGCGAGAGTGACAAGTTATCAGAGAAAAATCAGGAAGTTGCTTTGTAGTCCATTGATTTACTTCCCTCAGGAGCTCATGTATATTTAATTTTGTTAGACTTTACCTTGAGGCCAATCCATTTCATGAGAGTGTATTCGCCTAGTCAAGTAGATTTGGCTGAACCAGGAAAGGTTGAACGCAGTCGTTCTCACGCATGTCACCAGCTAATTTCCTTGGTGAGGGGTAATCTGAGTTCTTCCTTGAACTTGTATTAATAATGAAAAGCTTGTGACGATATTCTGTAGTTTTCTTTGTGGATGCTTGGAGGTAGGAGGAAGAAGGGCCCTCTCTAGGACTTTATATTCATAACACAACAGTAGCAGGAATCATACTTTTGGCTTTTATTTCTTTCATCCTTCCCACTGATACTTCTACATGGTTACCTGTGAATATTTACATTCACATTTACATTAAGTGATGTTGATTTTATTAGAGATGGGCTGATTGGAATAATGGACCATCATGATAGATGGATTAGTCAGAAGTTGTGAATTTCAGTTCTGCTTTTACCATTTGTCTCTGTTACCAACAGTAAGCTGCCTATTCAATCAGACTGTGCTTGAAATCTTCCCAGAAAGCATGTAGTTAGACTTAATGAAATGGTAAAATATTTTGAAATTCATTAATACAAAGTGCTTCTGGCAGACTTTGGTGTTAATGATTGGAAATCAACTGTATCTCATACATAAAATAGTGAAAGCTGCAAATAAATGATCAATGCGGGGACCATAGCATCACTGGAGAAGTGTCAAAATAATTCATTTGAGTCTTTCATTTCATATGGTTAAAAAATAATAAGGATTAAGTGACTTTGTCTTTCTGGTCATATTCAGTGATATGGGTGTCATGGAATATAAAGGATTTGTGTCCTATAGTTGGTTGTATTTCGAGTATTTGAACCTCTGGTTCTGATGAATTCAACATTTTACGAGGGCTAGCATGATATTTTCAGTAAACACCCATAGATTTTTTTTTTCCTGCGAGAAATAAGTATTTAGTTCATATGGTAAATATTATTAGAGATTATTTGGGAATGTGTCTCACGCACAAATTTTTTTATGCAGAAAAGAAATGATATAACTTTTTATTGAGTGTAATTTATATACTATATACTATATATATGTATATAGTATATACATATATATACTATGTAATTTACCCATTAAAAAAGTGTACAATTCAGTATATTTTAGTATATTTGTAAGGTTGTTCAACCATCATCACTACCTAATTCCAGGACATTTTCATTATTCCAGAAAGATACCCCATAACCGTTAAGAATCATTCTGCCCCCCCGTCTCCTGCCAACCCATCAACCGCTAATCTACCATCTGTTCCTATGTATTTGCTTATTCTGGGCATTTCATATAAATGCAATATACAATATCCACATGCATAAATTTAAAAACAGTCACGAGAAATATTTCAGGAAATGTGCTTCTGAAAAGTTTTGCAAAAAATATTTTATAAAGGATAAATAATATTTACAATAAATTTAATAATCATTAGCTGACTTGTTTAGATAGTTCAGATTTTCGTATGTGCTGAAAGTGTGAGAAGCTAATAGTTATACAGATCCATGCATGATGTTCTGTGTGTGTGTGTATGTGTGTGTGTGTGTTTCACTGTTACATATGAAGGGAAGGAAACAGTATCATTTTCCTATGTAAATTTCCCCAGTAGCATCAGTGTTATAATTTACAAGAACTTAATTTCAGTGGAATATAATTTCTATGTGTTTTACTTCTTAAAACACAAACATAAGCCTTCCTCTTTATTATTATTATTATTTTTATTGGAGTAAAATTGCTTTACAATGTTGTGTTAGTTTCTGCTATACAATGAAGTGAATCAGCTGTATGTATACCTATATCCCCTCTCTTGGACCTCCCTCCCACCCCCCATCCCACCCATCTAGGTCGTCACAGAGCACGGAACGGAGCTCCCTGTGCTATACAGCAGGTTTCCACTAGCTATCTGTTTTACACATGGTGGTGTATTTATGTCAAACCTAATCTCCCAATTCATCCCACCCTCCCCTTCCCCCTCTGTGTCCACATGTCTGTTCTCTACATCTGCGTCTCTATTCCTGCCCTATAAGTAGGTTCATTTGTACCATTTTTCTAGATTCCACATATATACGTTAATATGATATTTGTTTTTCTCTTTCTGGCTTGCTTCACTCTGTATGACATACTCTAGGTCCATCCACATCTCTACAAGTGACCCAGTTTTGTTCCTTTTTATGGCTGAGTAATATTCCATTGTATATATGTACCACATCTTCTTTATCCATTCATCTATCGTTGGACATTTAGGTTGCTCCCATGTCCTGGCTATTGTACATAGTGCTGCAATGACCACTGTGGTACATGACTCTTTTTGAATTATGATTTTCTCAGGGTATATGCCCAGTAGTGGGGTTGCTAGGTCATACGGTAGCTCTATTTTTAGTTTTTTAAGGACCCTTCATACTGTTCTCCATAGTGGCTGTATCAATTTACATTCCCACCAACAGTGCAGGAGGGTTCCCATTTCTCCACACCCTCTCCAGCATAAAAAATGGGCAGAAGACCTAAATAGACATTTCATCACAGCCTTCCTCTTACACACTGCACTCATTTGATCTTTGAAACTCTTTGGCTCAATAGCCTTTTTAATGGCATAAAATTAACAAAGTATATTCTTTAGTGAGAACTATTTAAAGAGATTAATCATTTATTGTTTCTAAAGCCCTCGGAAGGGAAAACATGTAACCTAACTGCTGAACTGTTACTCTGCCAAGGCTGAAAGGAACGAAGCACGTGCTCGTGGGCAGTCCTTTCTGGTGTTCTTTATTTACTGCTTTCAGCCTTACTGCGTCAGAGCTGTTTGTGCAACTCTGAGCAGCCCTATTTTGCAGCCTGCTTTATATTTTCCCTCTGTAACTTCAGCTCTAGCCCTTTATCCAAACATAAATACTGTTGAATAGTAAGAAGGTTGTTGTTCTGGGAAAGAAGTCAGAGAGAAACAAGCCTGTCACTTTTCTTTATTTGACTCGACATAAGCAAAGTGTTGGGAGGAGGGGCTAAACCTTTTATGCCTCTACCATTGAGCCACTGTGGTGGAGTTAAACAGAGGATGAAATCCAAAGGCAGGAATGCACCAGTGCCAAATCACTAAGGTAATAATAGTCACAACGCTAATGAAGTCGTATCCCTTCCTCAGATTAGAAGGCACATACTTGGCTCCTCAGGTGAACTTCACAGTAACTGTATAAGGTAGGCATTGTCTCCATCTTCCTCATTAGAGGGATTATGTGACTTGCCCAAGAACACACATTTAGTTAGATGTGCCAGAGGAATTCTGTCTGAAAGTGCTGTGCTTTGCCAGCCTACATCCCTCTTCAAAACCACCTGTTATAATTAATCTCAGTGATCTACTTTCATCGACTGGTAACTAAGCTTACTATACAAAGCCATTTGGGGTTCTGGCTAAGTCTAGGTGAAATTACAAAGTAAGCAGAGTACCACTCTGCTTACTTTTCAGCCACCACTGCCATACCCTTTATTCCAGTCACAGGCTCTCAGCTAGCCAACAGCAAGATTGACTGACTCAAATTCAAGGCAGCTCTAGAAAATGTAAAGTATAAATATTTTGGGTGAAATTAAATCTGAAGTAGGATGAAGTCAAACTAATTAAAGTACATAAAATCTCAACCCAGTTGAAAAAATTGTCATAAAATAATCAACTAAAGTTCTAGGAAATAGAAAGTTACTAAAATCACTGAACTTAGAAAACATTTTTAAAGTATTTAGTGAATTCATTTATTTTCTTTCAGTGGACTGTAGATTCAAGTTTGAACACAGACCTCTGCTTCACAGAAAAAGTGATTCATGAAAATAGGGAATCTGAAGCAAATCTGAACTAATGCTGTAATGACTTTTGCAGAAAAGGCTATGTTTTAATAAGCAGCAACAAGGAAGGCAGATTTCCTATCTATTTCTAGAAAGGCATCAAATACAGGAAATGTAAATGTGACCATCAGAATTGGTTGGTGCTTGCCTAGTAGCCATAGTTATTTTAATTGGTGTTTTCTCAAAGAGGCCAGATTTATATGAATAAATTAAAATCATTATTTTGGCTGAACAAAATCAGGGTTTCAATATGTAATATAGATCACATTTTAATATCTTTTGTGCTGATTAGACATCATATTGTTTTAAACTTAATTTAAAAACCCTCTTAGCTTAGATAAAATGGACTTTTGATATCTTTGCATATTGAGTGGTTAAGCATGTGGGTTATAGAGTTAGATTTTCTGGGTTTGAATTCTGGTTCTACTGCTTATTAGCTTATTAGCTGTGGAACTTGGGTCAAGTTACTTAACCTCGCATAGTCTCAGTTTCCTCATCCGTGATATTATATGTAAGGGCTGGTGTGAGGACTGAATGAGTAATGCATGTAAAGTGCTTAGAACAAAGTTACCTATTATTACTGTTTTTATGAGGATATGGGAAGGGGGAAGGGTAAGCTGTGACAAAGCGAGAGAGAGGCATGGACATATATACACTACCAAACATAAAATAGATAGCTAGTGGGAAGCAGCCACATAGCACAGGGGGATCGTCTCGGTGTTTTGTGGCCACCTAGAGGGGTGGGATAGGGAGGGTGGGAGGGAGGGAGACGCAAGAGGGAGGAGATATGGGAACATATCTGTATGTATAACTGATTCACTTTGTTGTAAAGCAGAGACTAGCACACCATTGTAAAGCAATTATACTGCAATAAAGATGTAAAAAAAAAAAGAATCATTTATGTTTTTGTTGATGAAAATACAAACTAGTGAAACTCATTTGGTCATAGATCTTAAAGCTACATAGGACCTAGAGATCTTCAGAATAGCAATTTGCTTTTGAGGAGGTAAAGCTTCAGTATCCCTATTTTACATAGGAATAATGAAGCCAGGGAGGTTAAATTGCTTTTCTAAGATCAAACAGTTAGTTTGTAATACAAGGTAATTTTTTTTTCAAATTCTGTTCTGATACACAGTACTACTCTTTTTTAAGGCCATTCTGACCTCAATATTTTGGATAGGTCTTGACCAAGGTTTACACGTGGAACCAATTTATCATGCTTTATATATTCTTTTGAGTCTGGCTTCTTTCATTCAAAATCATGTTTGTGACATTCATCCATATTTTTGCATGTAGATGTCATTTATTCATGCTTATTGCTGTATATGTTCCATTTGTGCTAATGTATCACAATCCAATCTATTATTGAAGAGTGAGTTAAGTGGTTTCCAGTTTTTGACTCTATAAATAGTCCTTCTATAAACGTTCTTTACATCTTTTTTGGTGTTACGCATGCCTGATGGGTATATACCTTAGAATTGTTTGGCCACGGGGTAAAAACTGTTTTATTCTACAGCAAAGCAGTTTTCCAAAGTGCTTATTCCAGTTTGGCCTCCCACCAACGGTGTATGAACATTCCAGTTGCTCCACAATCTCACCCACACTTGGCATTTTTGGTCTTTTTAATTTTAGGCATTATGATAAATTATACTGGTACATCATATTGTACTGTAGTTCAAATTTGCATTCCCCTGATGACTAATGAGGATGAGCACTTTTTCAAACTTTTATGGACCCATTTCCCTAATTTTAAATAATAGAAGATAAGAGTAGATTTTTAAATACAAACATTTCCCCAAAGAGCATTTTTCTTGTTTTTTTTTTTTGGGGTAGAAGATGGTAGTTTTGGAGGTTTGATTCTTTTATTTTCATGTTAGCATGCAAATATGGATGATCTAGCCCTGTCACTTAAAATGCATAGCAAAGTAGGGACAGAGATTAAATGACAGTCACTCAAGTAATTTGGGGATTTTTTTTAAAGAAAGGAATGGCAGTAATGAAACTGACTCAGAGACTTTTAAACATGTGAATATAGGGAGGAGGAAGAAAAAGCAATGGGATATAGTTCACCAAGAATCTCTTTGTTCTTAAAAAAAAGAAACACATAATTTATATAGGCTACGTTAAAAAAGAAAATAATTTCGGAGCAACATAACCAATAAACTTAGCTGTCTCTACAGTAATTCTGGAAGCATGGGAAATATGCAGTATGCATTGGAGGTTCTCATGAATGAACACGGTTATAAATTATTGGGCTTTATAGAGACATGAGGGGCTACATGACTAGAATGCTAATGCTGACTCAGGGATCTACGCAATAATGAAAAAGGTAGAAATAGCAATCAAAAGGAATGTGCGTTGTGTTACATATCAAACACAATATTTTTGGGAAGTTTCCTGAATGTCTGTGGTTATTAAGGAAACAATGTCAGCAAACAATTGAATGAGCTGAGTGCTCATGGTGTTGGTGTAAATCAAGTGCATGGCCTTGGCTTGGATTGTCTTTTCTCACCAAAATTACCTTAATTTAGTATTTAAAATAATACTGGATAAATCATAGAATTATGACACTTTTCTAATTCTATAGATAAGTATGAAGAAATGGGCAAGAAAATAGTTCACGTGTGTATTAGTTAAGGTCATTGAACTTATGATAGGGAGTATTTTCACTAAAGACAAATAGCTAAATTTTATTAAAGAGAGGTTTCATCAAGATAATCCTGTAGGCTTCCTGAACACTATCATTAATTTTGTGCTGATTTTTTTCATAAACTCTTCCAACAGGCATTTGGCATACTGCTATCTTTTAAGCATTATAAAAACTGATAAATGTCAAATCAGAGGAAAAAACACTGAACTGGCAATATATTAATAAGCAAGAATAATTAACAATATAGCCTTCAGATTAATGACTGTATGAGACACTGCATGATACATTTTAATGATCTTTTAGCAAAATAAAAAATCTATTGTTAATTTGTCAGCTTGTAGCAGAGCTGAGGTACCAGGAAAAGGCAGGGCAGAATTACCCGATGATTCCAATGTCACAATGATTTGCTGCTGTGTCCTGTACTCCACAGTTCTGAGATGTTTGACTCTATCATTCTTTCTTCCTAATCCTACTACAGCATTTAAAAAAATTTATTTTACTCAAGTATAGTAGATTTACAATGTGTTAATTTCTACTGTACAGCAAAGTAATTCAGTTATATATATATATATATATATATATATATATATATATATATATATATATAAAACATTCTTTTTCACATTCTTTTCCATTATGGTTTATCACAGGATATTGAATATAGTTCCCTGTGCTATACAGTAGGACCTTGTTGTTTACCCATCTTATATATAATAGTTTGCATCTGCTAATCCCAAACTCCCAATCCACCCCTCCCATCCACCCTTGGCAACTAGCATTTTTAATGTTTTAACTAAAAATAATGCCTGCATACATTAAACATTCATCCATCCAAAAAGATTTAAAATAAAAAGTAAAAAATCTCCCTTCTCCTCCCTCTCCTGAACTTCTTTTTTTTTTTTTTTTCTACCATGGAATCCCCTGAACTTCTAGTTCTTGTGTATCCTTCCAGGTGATTTTCAATGCGTCCACTCACATATGCGTGTGTAGGCTTTTCATGTACAGTAAATAATGTCATACATCTTCCTATACTTTTACCTTGGAGATGTTTCCATATCAACAAACTTTTAAAAACGGCTGCATAGCACTCCACTGTATAATTTATCATAATGTTATTTCTTCCCCCTCAAAGGATATTTTTGTTGTTTCTAATTTGTTGTGGTGGGTTTTCTTATGAAAATCAATATTGTGGGATGTCATTCCTGCATAATCCTGGTGCACTTTTATATGGTTTTATACAGTAAATTGCTGAGGGTGGAATTGCTGGGTCAGAGACTATGACACTTAAATATTGTCAGCTTTTGCTCTACAATTATTTTCTTGCTCTAAACTACAAAAAGCTGGGTGTTTTCCCCTTCTAGTGAGGAGCACTTGGTGGCAGCGCTGAGGGAAAACTGAAACACCACTTTTCTCTCAGTTTCACGAGGTCTTTAAAAAGAGCACCAGGGGCATTTTTCTTTTTCCCAAGCAACTTTGACAAGGTAATATCAATTCATGGGAGATCCCTCCATGAAAGATAAGTATATGGAAGCCTGAACTTTCTTGTTTTACCTCAAACAGTATTGTCTGGTGAGCTCATAGGAAATAATTATTAAAATTAATTGCTGTTCTGCATCTTTGGTAAATTCCATTGATGGCATGAGAGTATATTGAATTTATTTTTTTCTGAAATGAAAGTGGTTTTCCAGAAAACATAAGACGGGTACTGCCCTCTGATTTTGATACATTCTGCTGTGCCTATTTAATCATGTTTTATTTTAAAATAGTAGAGAGTCCTCAGCCTCTAGTTCTTTACCCTGAATTGTAATTTCTCTTCATTATTAAGATCCTTGAATAAATGTATTTTGTGGATTTTATTATTTTTCATGCCCCATTACATTTTCTCAAAAGACTGTCTCTGCCCATCTAATGACATTGCTCACATGGCCTCAAACTCTTCAGAAGAAAGCTTTATGCAAATTTGGCTTTAATAATAATTAAATCAAACTGTCTAGCACAGTTCTAGGAGATTAAAAATGGGACTCTTTAGGTGATCAGAAGGCTAGTCCTTCTTAGTAGTATAAGGCTTTGAAACGAGTGAGAGGATTTGAGATTTATACCAAAGCAAAAGAGTGATAATTCATGGGAGACACAATTTGAGAGAAGAAGAAACACTTATCTTAGACAGAAAATGCAGCTTCTTATTTGCCATGTTGTTAGGTAATTGTTTTAAAAATGAGCTTATTTTCTTCTCAATAGAGATCAGACAAAATGGCATTTTGAAATTGGGAATAGGGAAAAATAGACATATGCAATTTAAATCATCTTACAAGTTGATTTTGGCAATTTTGTGGAAAGTGGTAAGTCAGGAAGACCAACTGCATAGTAAAGGTAAATGGATGTCATAGTGCCCATTGGAGAATAAAGCCATGGCTCCCACCATCCCCAACAGGAAGGATGAAATAGCAACTCAGCATCACCAGCCTCCCCTCTGGATGCCTGTGTGTGGCCTGTGCTCTCTGGTACCTATTTGCAGATTGTGTAAAATTAGTATAGATTAAAAATTAGATGAAGAAAACATAATGATATAGGAGTTCAGTGTGAGGAAGGGTCAGAAAAGAATTCTCTTTTTCAGTTTAGAGATGCTTGTGATAGAGTACAATTCAGGCACATTTCTTTTTATACAAAAGCTGGCCTCCAATTCAGAACGATTTAACTATAAAAAAAACACATATGAAATCACATGAAATTGCTTTGAAAGTCATTACTGGAGTTGGTGGTGGTAAGAATGGAGCTGCATCCAACTCAGGAATGTTAAACTTGTAAAATATCTCTTCTTTGGAATGGCTGCTATAATCCCATGTCCTACTACTAGAATATTCTATCCACATTACATACTAGAACCTTTGCCTAGATTTTGCTTCTAAATCACAACAGCTGCTATTTACACACTCTTCACCCCAGTTGCTGGAACGTTGCCTCTATTGGGGAACTGGCTATATGATCTCTGGACCGGGTTTTTAGGATTTGATGTTCAGATCTTGGTCTTATTGTTTGTTTTATACTTTAATTATATTGTTGGTATAAAAACATTTCTGAGCTGGCTGACTTCAGAGTGGCCCTCACTTATAAATATTAATTCAGATTGTAAAGGCATGTCTCACAAACACTTGTGCAACAAACTCAGAAACTTAGGAGAGAATTTTAAGTCTCCAGAGCATAATAGATCATATACAGATATAATATTTATGATTTTAACCATTGGCAAGTGACCCCAATGATCCATGATACATATATTCGTAAGTTTCCTGAGACCTGAATTTTCATTCAACAAGCTGTGAGGCCTGTACTCAGGAGCACAGCACTTAGCTCAATGCTTCGCAAATTTTAATGGGAATATGAATCACCTGGGGATCTTGTTAAAATGAAAATTATGATTCCGTGGTTCTGGGGTGGGGCCTGAGAGTTTGCATTTCTAACCAGCTCCTGGGTGGTGCTGTTTTGTGGAACACACTGAACACACTTTGATTAGAAAAGAGTTAGCTATTCAACCTATTCAAGTTTTTTTTTTTGTTCGCGGTACGCGGGCCTCTCACTGTTGTGGCCTCTCCCGTTGCGGAGCGCAGGCTCCGGACGCGCAGGCTCAGCGGCCATGGCTCACGGGCCCAGCCGCTCCGCGGCATGTGGGATCCTCGCGGACCGGGACACGAACCCGTATCCCCTGCCTTGGCAGGCGGACTCTCAACCTCTGCGCCACCAGGGAAGCCCCCTATTCAAGTTTTTTTTTTTTTTTTTTTTTTTCTTTTTGCGGTATGTGGGCCTCTCACTGTTGTGGCCTCTCCCGTTGCGGAGCACAGGCTCTGGATGCGCAGGCCCAGCGGCCATGGCTCACGGGCCCAGCCGCTCCGCGGCATATGGGATCCTCCCGGACCGGGGCACGAACCCGTATCCCCTGCATCGGCAGGCGGACTCTTAACCACTGCGCCACCAGGGAGGCCCCCTATTCAAGTTTTTATTCAACCTATTCCTCATAGTTTATTGTGGTATCATTTATAAGAAGACATGAAAGAGGAACTTTTTTTTCCCCTGAGTTGTTATTGTTAGATTTGGGAAGCTAATTCTTTATTACGTTTGGAGGAAGAGAATAAAAGAGCAGTGGGTAACACATTCTTCTCACACTATTTTGTGGGTAAGTATCATGTCCTTAAACCAACAAAAATTTGCGCTTTTCTGAGCACAAATGAGTTTATCTCACAGCAAGCAGTGTTAAGAATTTCTCATTTGTGTTTATGCCTATGGTTTACCCCCAGCATTTCTCAGGCCCTGAATCTCAGAAAGGTCACTTTTGTTAGTCGGGAAGGAGGGAGGGGGTGGGCTTGTATAGAACAAGATGAACATTGTACTTGTTCACTGGTTTATTTCATCTATTAATGTCCCTTCAGACCAGGATTTCTAAATGCTGTAGGACTTGGAGCTGGGGGAGACAATCAGCTGAATGTGAAATGGAGTCAGATGAACTCTCCTGGCTGAGTTTGCCATAGGCCTAGGAATGAGCTTAGGAGCTGGAGAGCTTGGAATAATACTGGAAATAGTAGTAGGGGGATGATTGTCCTACGCATATGGAAATTGAGGGAAATAAAGGTGAAATCATGTATCTTGCCACTGTGTCTCTTTCCTATAATTTTCATTAATTTGAAAAATGGTTATTAAGCACCTCCTGTGAATTATTCTCTGCTACACACTGGGGATACAGTGGTGAACAAAATAAGATTTTTCTCTGCCCTCATGAACCCCTAATAATCAAGTCAGGGAGACAGACATTGATCATATTATAATCAAGTATGCAGTGGAATGTTGCAGCAGTAAGATGTTGATAAAGCACCTGTAGTAAGTGAAATTCATCTAGCGTGGAGATCAGAGAAGGCATCCTTTAGAAAATGATGTTGAGTTGAGATCTGATAAATAGCATTACACTAGTAAAAAGAAGAAGGAAGAAATGTTCAGGCTGAGAGAATTTAATATACAAAGGTTTTGTGTAGGGAGATAGGATGTTGTGAAAGGAAGCTGACGTGGTTGATGTGCAGAGAGTCAAGGGCACAATGTAAGATGCAGCTGGAGAGATAAGAAGGGGTCAGATTAAGGAGTTTTATTTTCATCCTAAGTTCAATGGGATGCAAGTTGCACATTTTAAGCAAGGCAGGTCTTTTTTTTTGCAGTTATCCAGAGAAAAGATGATGGTAGCTTCATTAAGTAGGAGTGATATATATTTAAGGTAGAGCCAACAGGATTTTCTGATGGCTTGATATGGGTATGAGTTAAAAGAGAAGAGTCAGGATGACTCCAAAGTGTTTGGATTGAAGAAGTAGAAGGATGGAGTTGCTACTAAGATGAGAAAACGGATAACTGAGCCGGATTTGGGAGGGTGGCTAAGATCAAGAGTTAAGTTTAGATATGTTCTGTTTGACAGGTGTATTAGCCACTTAAATGGAAATGTAGACAAGTAGTTATATATTTGAGTCTGGAGTCTGGGACAGAGGTCAAAAGTAGAGCTAAGGGTCTGAATTGTGGAATTTTTTCCTGTGTTTCTTGGAAGTTTGTATTTATTTTTTGATTTAATTTTTCATCTACATTGTCCACTTTAAAATTTAATTCTTTGTATTTTTGCTTTTTGATTCATAAGAGCTCTTTTTATACTAAAACTCATCTGTTATGTATGTTGCAAATATATTTTCATAATGTTACTCCTTCTATTTAGTATTTTCCAACATAAAGAAGATTCAAAATTTTATGTAATGGAGTCTTTGAGTCATGCTAAAAAAGACCTTTTCCTCTTTTTATTCATAAAAATATTACCTTCTAATTTCTGAATGGCCCCTCTTCATTTTAAGTTTAAACAATCTGGGATTTATTTTGCATACTTGAGATAATAATTCTAGCTAACTGGTTTTTTTTTGCCAAACAAGTTACCAATAATTCCAGTATCATTTGTTGACTAACTCTTTTCTTCACTGATTAACATGCCACTTTATCTTATATTAAATACTTACATATTTACATGTATTTAGGTTTATTTCTAGGATTTCTCTTCTTTTTTCTTTTTTTTAAAGATTTTACTGTAATATTTTTATTTTATTCTATTTGCTCAGTCTGTAAGATAGTGTTTAGGAAACACAGTTCAACCACAAGACTTCTTTTTTAAATATATATTTTTGGCTGCTTTGGTCTTAGGTGGGGCACGTGTTATCTTCATTGCAGTGCATGGGCTCTTCATTGTGGCACATGGACTTCTCTCTAGTTGTGGCGTGTGGGTTTTCTCTCTCTAGTTGTGGCACATGGGCTCCAGAGCGCACGGGCTCTGTAGTTTGCGGCACGTGGGCTCTCTAGTAGAGGCACACGGGCTCAGAAATTGCAACATGTGGGTTTAGTTGCCCCAGCATGTGAGATCTTAGTTCCCCGATAAGGGATCGGACCCGTGTCCCCTGCATTGGAAGCTGGATTCTTTACCACTGCACCACCAGGAAGTCCCAGATTTCTCTGATTTTCTATTAATCTATTTGTCTCTTATGGTACTGAGTCTACAATATTTGAATTATTTTAGCTTTTTAGTATGAGTTATTATCTGGAAAAACCATCATTTTTCTTTCTAAAAACTTCCTTGGGTTATTTTCTCTCATTTATGCTTCCAAATGACTTTTACATATCATGAGAATTATCTGTTCCTAAATGGTTTTCAAAGCTCAGTCATATGTGTGTCTGATTCAGGTACCTTTTTTTGTGATAATTCTTTGATGGATAACACAGAAAATGTTTTTGTGGTTATTTTTATTTGTTATTTTGTATGTATTACTGAAAGCAGCTTCATGGTTTAAGATTTGCAGTATTTCAGGGTGGAGTAATTCTGGGTGCTGACAAGGTCAAGGGTATGGCTATGGAAATAGGATGCTTAAGTGGTGAAGGAATGAAATTCGCTGTATACCAGGAGGCAAGGAAACTTAGATTCTAGGTGTTGAACAAAATTTCCAAAGACCTTTCGAAGTTTCCCAAGACAAAGTGGAAAGGAAGATTGTTTTTTAGGTTCCAGTGACTCGGTCATAGATAGATGATATTAATAAGGAGAGGTAGTAGTGCGGAAGGGGTGGAAATCAAAGGAGGATGGATTCTTCCATAAGGATGAAAGAGTGGTGTTTTGGAAGTGACACTTCCCTCCTATCGCAGACATAAATGTGGTATGGGAAAATGAAAAATCTAAACGGCATGGTTTCAGAGAAAGAAACATTATCCTCACTGAAAATCTAAGTTTCAATCAAAGGAGGGAAGTGAAGGGAGCACTCTGTAAGGTGTTAGATTGTGGAGGATATATATGGACAATGGCTGTGATGGAGGGTTGGAAGCCCTGTGGATCAGTTGACTTTTGCTTTGTAGCAAAACATCCCAAAACTCAGTAGCCTAAAACAGTAGTTTGGCAGGTTGGAAATTTGGATTGAGCACCTGGGAATTTTTTTTTCATTCTTGATTTGGTTGGTCTAGTCTTGGCAGGACTTGTGCATGCATCTGTAGTTAGCTGGTGGGTTAACTCGGTTGTTTTAGGACAGCCTCACATTTTGTGGCTGGGATAATGGGAGTCTCTTTCCATGTCTTCTTTCAAACTAGCAGGTTAGTCCAGGCTTGTTTATCTGACAGCTACAGATTTCTAAGAAAGTCCAAGCTTGCAAAGTTTCTTGAGACCTAGGCTAGGAACTCAGTCAAACATTGTTACTTCCACCATGTTCTTTTGTCCAAGTCAAGTCACAAGGCCAGTGCGATGATGGAGGACCTGTAAAGTCACTTTGAAGGGGGCATAGAAACAGGGAGTAGAAAGCAGTAGCCATTTCCACAATCTTCAGTACCTTGGGAGGATGATTCAGGGGGAAGGAAATCCAGAGAGATATGAGGATGAAAGCAGGAGAGATGTATCTGGTTGTTGCTTTCAGACTGTGGAGTTGTGGTCAAGAATGACGGGATATGAAGTATGGTGGGCTTCACTGACCTCAAAAACTCGATTCTTACCCTGGGGCTAACTTTCAACACTGGTGCAGCCTGAATTCTCAGTGGTAACAGGAACTTGGTGAATCTAGTTGTCAACCACCATGGCTGAGGACATTCCTGATTGAAGTAACAGATGGTATGTTAGAGGCATGACGTTTTACTTTTTGGGTAGTGATTCAAATAGAAGAGAAGAGAAATGTAGTATGGTGCTTTTAAAGAATACTGTCCCAGAAAGGCAAGGATCAGAAGTAGGTAACTCCCAGGAGTTCAGTTTCAAGGTAGAAATAACAGTGGGTGAGGCAAATAAGGAGTGAGGCTTCTGAAGAAATTCTAACACAAGTTTATATAGAATGAATTGTTATTCTGTTTCACACAAGGCAGGGTTTATTTGTCATTTATCTCTCTATCTCCATCACTTGACACAGTATCTAATGCACAGTAGATGCTCAATAAATGTTTTTGCATCATTTATTGAATAAGGTATTCCATATTTTGGCCCCTTTTCTGAGACTTTTTTATTGTACTCTAGCTCTTCTATACATATTAACAGTAGGTTTAGATGATTATATTTGTGCATCTTCTGCAAAAAGAATAATTGATTGTACTTTTCTTCACTGAGTCAAGTTTTATTCTTTCTATATTTTGAAGTGGGGCTTTAATAAAGCAGAGTAACCAGGGGTTATGTGTGGCAGCAATTGACAAAGCTAATAGCATTTAGAAAAACATTCATCCTGAAAAGAATAGAAGGATGGGACTTCCCTGGCTGTCCAGTTGTTAAGACTCCACACTCCCAATGCGGGGGGTCCAGGTTTGATCCCTGGTCAAGGAACTAGATCCCACGTGCCACAAATAAGAGCCCGCGTGCCGCAGTGAAGATCCCGTGTGCCTCAACTAAGATCCCGTGTGCTGCAACTAAGACCCGGTGCAGCCAAATAAATAAATATTTAAAGAAAAGAATAGAAGGAATTGTCTTTTCTAAATTCTTTACTTCGTCATGAATGAATGTTGCAGACGTTCACTCAGGGCAAGTTAAAACCATTTCCTGATTTTGAATGCTTTGAGGATAAGAAAAAATTCCCCAATAATTCAGTGATCACAGGTAACATATCAGAAAACTAAAAACATTTATCTGGAATAGTCTCTTTAGATTATGCTAAAAACAGTGAGAGGTTTGCATATATGCAGTATTAATGTTGGGTCAACATATCTCCTGTATCAAAAGAGACCTTTCCCATACATAAAAGAAAATACGTTATACCAGATAAACAAAGCTTGATGTTCATTTTGTTTCCAGGTTTCACTATTGTAAAAATATTGCCATGATTATTATATCAGGTTGAATCTAAAAGAACAGGAATTTATAGGTCAAACATTGTACAAAATTTGTAGAATTTTGACACAGGTTGTTGAACTGTTCTCAAAGGTTTTATTAATTCACACTTCAGTAATATATGACTGCCTGTTTCTATATGCCACTCCAGCACAAGATATTGTCATCATTATATTAGAAAGAAAATATTTTCTAATTTGATGTATAGTATATGGCATTTCATCCAGTGTGACTCGAGTATAGTGAATGGTGTGACAGTGTAAGTTGAGTATTTTGCGATGAAGGTGGAGAAAGATGCAATGGCAGATGATACAGGGTCTTTCAGGTGATGTGAAAGATCTTGATATTTATTTAGTCTTCTAAAAAAATCTACTTTAGGTACAATTTACATGCAATGAAATGTACACATTTTAAGTATAAATTTTAATGAGTTTTGACAAATTTATACATCCATTTAAATCTGCTACTATCCATATATGATTCATTTCATCTAAGTCATCAAATTTGTAGGCACAGATTTATTCATTCTAGTCCTTTGAAAGATCTTGATATTTAACTCTAAAGCACTAGGAAGCATTTGAAGGGTTTAAAATAGTAAAGTGTGATAAAGTATTACATTTTAGATAGATTGCCCTGCAGCAGTATGAAAACTGGATTTAGAGGAGCAGGAGGGGATGTGAGACATTAGTAAATATAAACACTAGTCCAACTGAGAGACGTTGCAGTCTGGGGTAGGATAATGGCTGTGGAATTGGAAAGAAGTGAATGGATTTGAATATGTAGGAAGTAGATAGATTGTTTACACTGATTGGATTTCAGAGAATGAAGGGGAGAGATGTATTACAAATAAATTTTATATTTCAGATTGATGCAAGTAGGTGTATGATTATGCTACTTACTGAAGTAGAGAGCACTGGAGTAGAAGCAGGTTTGGGGAGATTATGAGTTTAGTTTGATCATATTGAGTTTGAGATGCCCATGGATATTTAAGAGAAAATATTAAAGTTTGATGTATAAATTTTTAACTTAGAAGAAAAGCCTGAACAGGAGACACAAATATGGAAGTCATCTATACATAGATGATAATTGAAGCCATGGGAATGGTTAGAGTTACTCAGGAAGAGACTATAGTGAGAGAAGATGAGGACAGGGACCAATCCTTCAGGTATTCTAACATTTAAAATTTATAAGAGGTGGATGAGCCTGTAAAATAGTCTGAGAAATTGTTGCCAGAGATTTACATGGAAGATCAGAAGCACTTTTGTACCAGGGAAGCTAAGGGAAGAATGTTTCTGGAAGGAGGGAGTGGTATACAACAGCAGAATATGCTGAGAGGACATCAGATTCATCAGATTCAAAATCTGGAGGTGACTGACATTGTGAGAGCATTTTGGCGTGCCAGAAAGGAAGCCAGATTACAGTGGGCTGTGGGGAATGGATAGGAGGAAAAGTGGTGATGCTTTTTGTAATAATAAATTTGTGTGTGGATGGGAAGAGATTTGGAGAATTTACTGGGAGCACATGGTAGGGCCCAGGGATTTCTTTTTAAGATGGCAGGGAATAGGAATAGATAACATTTAAATATTGGTGGCATGAGAGAGAGAGAGAAGGATTGAAAATAGAAGGGAGGAATTAAATGATGGTATAAACTGAGCAGAAAGGATAGGGTTCAGAGCATAATTAGAGGGTTTTGCCTTTGCTGGGTGGAGAGATACTCAGTATGTAGAGCAAGAGGTGAAGGGGAGTGGGTAGATACAGATACAGCTAAATGTATTGATTTGGTGGAAAGGAAGTTGAAGGAATGGCATCTGACAGCTTTTATTTTCTCCATGAAGTGAGACCCAAGGTGAATTATTGGGGAGAAGAAGCAGAGTCACAGGTTGAGTAGAGAAGGGTTGAAAGATATTTGGCTAAGAAATGTTAGAGTTGCTAACTAGAGGCTGCTATTCCTCCACATCAGTTGATAAGATCTTCCCTTAACCGTTTGACAACCCAGACGTAGGCATGAGCAAAGTAGATTGATTTATCCACGGTTGGGATTTTGCTTTCTGGACAAAAATCCCATAAAGAAGGTTATGATGTTGGCCAAAAATGGATCAGAACTAGAGACTCACAAGATTTAAGATAGATAGAAAAGAAGGTAAGGACAATTGAGGGCTAGTCAATAGGGAGAAAGTGGGTTCATATTGAACAGGAAGAACTCATACAGTTGAAGAGTAAATGCAGTGAGAGCAGTTGAGGAAGCAACTTGGAAGCGTGAAGCGTTTGAGTTGGAGAGTAAGTAGAATGTCCGGTTTAGAGATTTTGGAGGCAGAGCCATTTTGAGGAGACAAGGGCAGAATACGAACGTGCAGGCGAGGTAGAGGTGAGGGTGGTGTCAAAGGAGCCGCGACGTGGGGTGCTGGATGGGTCAATCACATGGATGCCAAACTCTTCCAGAATGTTGCAGACATTTGGATGGAGAAAGATTGGATGGAGACCCAGGTTTCAAAGTCAGTAGTGAGAGATGGGGAGTGTCCAATATTGTGTGTGTGTGTGTGTGTGTGCACGTGTATAAAATGGTAGGCAAGTTGGTGACGTGAGCCTCAAAGAGCAGATTTTTTTTGTGAGGGTAGAGAAGTGACACCAACTATATCTTCTTCCTCTGAGGTATGGAATGTGAACTTCACAGTTTACCTGAATGTATTATTTTACTGGGGCTCCATAACAAAATACCACAGACTAGGTGGCTTAAGCAACAGAAATTTATTTTCTCAGAGTTCTGGAGGCTAGAAGTCCAAGATCAAGGTGTTGGAACGTTTGATTTCTCTTGAGCCCTTCTCCTTTGCTTCCAGACGACTGCCTTCTCACTGTGTTCTCACACGGCCTCTCCTCTGTGCTTGAACATTCCTGTTGTGTCCAAACTTCCTCTTTTTATAAGGATGCTAGCCAAGTTGGATTAGGGCCCATGCTGATGACCTCATTTTAACTTTATCACCTCTTCAAAGGCCTTACCTCCATCCATGGATACATTGTGAGGTACTGGAGGTTAGAATTTCAACATCTGAATTTTAGGGGGACTCAGATCAGCTCATAACAATGAAGTATCTGTGGTGGTAAAAGAGCATACAGTTATCCCTTGAGAGGTCCATTAGGCAAGTGGTAATCTTGTGGGGAAACCAGAATTCAGTTAAGGTGAAGAGCCAAGGGGATGAAGCTACAAAAGGGATAGTATTAGAATTCCAGAGGGCTAGGTGAGTTTGGCAGTGAGATTTTTTGGGTATAAAAGAAGAATCATATGCAGTATAAAGATTGGTATTCAGGAAGAGTGAATGAATAGAGTTCACCTGGTTGGTTCACAAAGGGGGAAAAAAAAGGAGACATTTGACTTTTTGTTGAATTAGTTGTCTCATAGTGTTGTCAATATTATATCCTGTTGGAAAAATAGTGGGTTTGCAGTGCTTTTCGCAGTATTTTACATTATTTTCTGCTGCTAAGTGAATAGATTTTCTTTTTTTTAATTTTATACTTTATTATTTCTATAAAGGAAAGCTATTGATTTTGGCCTACTTATTTTATAACTCAGTTATTGTTTCAAATAGTTTCTCAGGGATTCTCTTTTTTTTCTAGGTAATCATTCATATCTTTCATAAATAGGGATCATTTTGTCCCTTTTCCAATATACTTCTAATCACATTAATTCTGATAGTAGTGGTGGCTCTGGAAATCCTTATCAGATATTGGCCTATGGTAAGGACTGGATTTTATTTGTAGAAAATGTATGCAATAGTCTAGTTACAAGTTAGTGGAATTTAAGCCAGAGTGGGTGGCAATGAACTTGAAGGAAAAGGAATAGTTTTCATAATACGATACTTAGCTTTTGACTGAATATAGAGTCTGGAAGAAGAGAGGTAAAGATGATTTCAACAGTTCCACTTAGATAACAGAGAAACACAAGGAGGATGCCTCTTGTGTTTCACTATTAAGTATAGGATTATTTCCTTATGGTAAGTGTTTGGAAGGGTAATAACTGGGCTAAAGACTATTTATCATTTTAATACTTTTAGCCACAAACTACCAGACTGGATACCAGCTATGTTAACATACTCCTTCACCAATACCATTGTCATCATTTAGAATTTTGTTGTTAGATCCAAAGGAGGAATGTGGTATCTCATTGTTCCTTTATGAATTCTTAAAATGGCCTTCCTTAATTTGGGGTCTGACAAATATTGTTAGTTTTTCTACTGGTATGATTTTTTTTTAATTAATTAATTTAGGGATTCCCTGGTGGCGCAGTGGTTGAGAGCCTGCCTGCCAATGCAGGGGACACGGGTTCATGCCCCGGTCCGGGAAGATCCCACATGCCGTGGAGCGGCTGGGCCCGTGAGCCATGGCCACTGAGCCTGCGCGTCTGGAGCCTGTGCTCCGCAACGGGAGAGGCCACAACAGTGAGAGGCCCAAGTACCACCAAAAAAAAAAAAAAAAAAAAAAATTAATTAATTTATTTTTGGCTGTGTTGGGTCTTTGTTTCTGTGCGAGGGCTTTCTCCAGTTGTGGCAAGCGGGGGCCACTCTTCATCACTGTGCGCGGGCCTCTCACTATAGCAGCCTCTCTTGTTGTGGAGCACAGGCTCCAGACGCGCAGGCTCAGTAGTTGTGGCTCACGGGCCTAGTTGCTCTGCGGCATGTGGGATCTTCCGAGACCAGGGCTCGAACCCGTGTCCCCTGCATTAGCAGGCAGATTCTCAACCACTGCACCACCAGGGAAGCCCTACTGGTATGATTTTAGTATTTAAATACATTTGGGGTTTATCTTTGTACGTGTTGTGAGGTACAGATATGATTCTTTTCCTCCAAAGAGTGACCTAGTTTTCATAACTCCAGATGGATAGCATTTTGAAAGAGGGAAATGTGGCCTGGGAACTCCATATGAAGGGAATAGCATTAAACCAAAACTTATTTATTAGAAAAATTAATTTATTAGGAATAAATTTAACAAAAAATATTAATTAGTAATACGTTAGGTGCAAACTCCTCCACATGGTGTTTAAAGCCTTAAACCAGCAGTGGAAAACTGGCAGCAAGCAAGCCATTATAATACTAGCTAATATTTACTGAATGCTTATTGTGTACCAGCCCTTGTTGCATCTACCATTTTATATACGCTTATTATATACATTACCTCATTAAATCCCTACAATGGTCCTATGTGGTAAGCATTATTATTATTTCCTGAGGAAACAGATTGTTAAAAGGTTAAGTAATGTATACAGGTCACACAGCCAAGTCCTAGGCTACGTTCTACCAACCTACTCACTCTTCCCTAAAAATACCATATATTCTACAACTCCGTGTTTTATTTTGATGTGATTTGAGGCACGTTGACTGCACTGTTAATGGTAAAGTCAAAGAGGGAAAAGAGTAGAAATTCATCCAGTCATTCCTTCAACTGATTGAATAACTCAGTGTTTTCATCTTTCAGGCAGAGGTCGAAGGGCAGGGGACCTTCGAAGAAGGAATTATAGAGACAAATCTCTCTCTGGCATGAGTAGAACTTACTGTTTGTGGAGGGGGAGAGAGAGGCAATAAACACAAAATAAATAGTGATGTGAGACTCAGGGTACCATGAAAGAACAGTCAGGATAAGCGTATGGGGCAGGGTGCTGTGGCCTGTCGAGGACGTGGCATTGGAGCGGGCAGACCTGACATAAGCGAAGGAGCCAGCCATGTGGTTATTTGGGACGCAGGATGTTCAGAGGCTCTAGGCCAGGCGTGTGCTCAGCCCCATGTGTTCAGTGAACTGTGAAAAGCCCAGAGCTGGTGTGGGGAAGCCTGAGAGGCATGGTGGGAAAGGAGGCCTGGCTTACAAGATCCCACTGGACCTTGCAAACTGTGGTAAGGACCTGGGATGTTATTCTCAGCCTGCCCAGTGATTTGGGGGCTAGTAATGAGGACTGAAGCCTGGGTGGTGGCAGTGAGTGGGGCGCCCCTGTGGCAGCGCATGACTCGGCAGTTGACTGAATGTGGTTGGCAGAGGGGTCAATGACACCAACATTTTGAGGCCTGATGAGGCACAGTTGAAGTGACTGAGAATGATGGTGCTGTGTAGAGAGGAAAAGATGATTTTCAGGAGAAGAGGCTAACAGTCTGAAGGTAGGAAGTTGGGAACGTATACATTTAGGGAATGGCAAGTGGGCCAGGAAGGATTAGAGACATAAGAAGGAAACTGAGGTAGAGCTGAGTCCCCTGGGCTGAGTCACAGGGCAGTTTCCAGGACTTTCTGAATGGAGATTTAGTGGTCTTCTAATAACCCACTACCTTTGCTGGGAAACAAAAGCTGTGGTGTGGTTGTCATTAACTGCAGCTGAAGTCAGATCTGGATTAGAGTCCAGTCTGTCATGTATAAACATTGAGAACCTGGTTAAGTCATTTTAGTTTAATTTGTTTGTTTATTTATTCTATGTTTGTTGTGAGCGTAAATGAGACACTATGTCAGCTATACTGCTGGAACAAAATAAACCCTTATTAAATGGTGCTGTTATGATAACTAATCAATACTGGGTGATTTTTTACATAATGTATATGAAGTAACTTTATGAGATGAAAGAAACTAGGTATGAGGTATTAATGATGTCGATAAAACTAAGTTCTTGGTCTTTTCCGTACTGCTTTCTAACTGTAGTAACTCCTGTACTAATTTTATAACCTTAGACGATCGTAGAGTAGTCAGTGTTTTATAGAAATGTATGTAAAGCAAAATGGTGGTATTACCTTTTTGCAAAAATGTTCAAATTGCAGGCTTAGATAGTTAATTGAAGCTCAGAATAATGTAATTTTGTAGTTTTATAGTAAAATTACAAGTTCACATATTGAAAATTTTGATGACCTCATTATTTTGCCCATAAATTTCAGCAAATTAAGGAAGACTTGCTTAAAAGTTGAACTAATAATGTTTTTATAATGTATGTAGCTTTGGAATCAGGGAGTCAAAAGTAAATGTAGGTAAAATATGAAATGAAGTCTTGGCCATAGAAGTAGGTATTGAATCTTACCAATAGTTTCTGGTTTTATCCTTCACAGATTTGTTTCTTGAAAACAAAATTAAAATTAAATATGTGTAGCTAATAGTTAATTTTAATGATTATTTTTAAAAGGAAGGTAAAATGTGCTTCACATTTGCAATGAGATATATGTGAAATATAGTTATCTCAGAGGCTCAGCTGTTCCCAGCACCTGAGCCACCCCCTTGAGACCATTAGGATCTCTATCCAAAATAGAATATAAAGAATAAAATATACTTGAATGGAAAAAAAATCTAAATTTGTCTTTGAATGTATTCAAGAAAAAATGATTCATCTGAAAGCAAAACAGTAATAATACCTTTGCTATTCCTTCCTTTCCCTTTTCACTTACTTTGTAATTGTATTTTATTTTCTATTTCCCTGTCTCTCATGCCTTAATGACCTCAATTTTCTGACTGGTCCTCTTTGACCTACACAGAAGCCTGCTTAAGCATTCATTGAGTTCTTTATGAAATTCTGTGGTCATTTAATCTGCTCTGTAAGGCCCTTTTGGGAGCTTTGTTTCTGTTCTCTACCTTTAGGAGTGAAAGGCTGTTGCCAAGTCATGATTTTTATTTTTCCTCCTGTTAGTAGTATTTTAAAGATAACTCAAATATTGTCCACTCTGCTTTTATAATTACTCTTATTATAACTTTCTTTTGATATTGGATCACTTTTAGAAACGCAGAATTCCAATTAAATCATCTGATTAACTGCATTCATAACCTGTTAATCTTCATTTTTCCATTTAAAATATTTTAGTGCTTGTTATCTAGCCTTATCTCTCTGGATGTGTGTGATTTATCCAAGCCTGGATGTTTAGAAACATAATAGAAAGAAGTAGGCTGGCCTGAAAGCTTTAGTTAGCCTTGTTGCTTTGGCTGTTATCATGGCGCCTGGGAGAGGGGCATCTGAGAAGAGAATGAGAAGGAGGCTTTTCCATGGGTAATATTCACCTGAATGCAGTGAATTTTCTAGTAATGCAAGTTTCTGATTACTCTATTTTCTTTTTTTTTTTTTTTTTTTTTTTTTGCGGTATGCGGGCCTCTCACTGTTGTGGCCTCCCCCGTTGCGGAGCACAGGCTCCGGACGCGCAGGCTCAGCGGCCATGGCTCACGGGCCCAGCCGCTCCGCGGCATATGGGATCCTCCCAGACCGGGGCACGAACCCGCATCCCCTGCATCGGCAGGCGGACTCTCAACCACTTGCGCCACCAGGGAGGCCCTGATTACTCTATTTTCTATTAGTGATGTTTAGCCTTGGTAATCCAGAACTGTTAATAGAATAAATGGATTTTTCGAGTTGCTTGATTTTGCTTGCATTGTACAATATAGTCACATAAAAGAATGCAAGCTTATAACCCCCCTAAAACTTCTTGTTTCCTGTCAGTGAACCCTCTAGCATAAATATATTAGGAAATATCTACCTTCTCACAAAAGCCTCAAAATAATTTGTCCTAACGTAAAATTTTAATAAAATTTCCCTTCTTATCCATTTAGCTCTGCTAGGCAATTATGGGCTTCTCTGAACACCATCTGCTCTGCAGGCTGTAAAGAAACATACCTCCCCTTTTCAATTGATGTTTAGCAATATGCACTTGTTAACTCTATTTTGTTTTTGAAAAAATGTAAAAAAGGAAAAAAATAATCTCCTTTGAGTGACTTTCTTTCCCTTTGAAAAAGGACACCTTTCTAGTTCCAACCCCCTGTGGAGGAGAGGTCTTTTCTTGCAATGCACATTACATAGAGGCGGATATATGTACTTGGAATCCCCTCTGTAATTTCTAATTTTCTCTAGTTTCCTAGGCTGGTTTTCATGGTTCACATACTTTCTGTGCCCCTTTTGTGGTGATAATGTTGTTGCTTGAGAATCTGTCCCGCCATTTCAGTGCCATGTATACTCCCCAAGTGATAGAATGTGCAAGATAGTGCTTCTTATACTATGGCCGTTTCTTGGCTCTGGCATCAGTTTGCCTTTCTGCATAACTACATTCTGAATGATGGCATCACCTCTCCTCTTCTCCAACCACAATCTGCAGCTGTTCTAAGAATGTCCTCATTTTCCCCTCTCCTTTTCTACTCCTATGAGGCATCCATCACCTCCCTCGTTAGCTAAGCATAATGGCATCTTGGAAATACATGCAATAATCCTCAGATGCCATAAATTCTTCTTACTCTGTTTTCTAAAGAGGTGACTAAATAGTTTCTTCTCTAAGGGATGGAAATGTTCAGCACTTCAGTAATTTTTGATGTGGGCTACATATGTCCTAGCTGAGGAAAGCCAGAAGGAAAGAAAAGTGGCCGAAAGTATATTAAAATAGAATCAGGAAATACAGTAGGACGATGACAAAAATTTATATTCTTTTTTCCCCATATGTCAGTATACTTGAGAAAAAGAGCAAGGAGATATAGAGGGAAATTGAGATAGCATTGAAAAACATTAAATATGTGTAATAAATAATTTTTTAAAAGAGCTTATAATGCATTACTCATCTTCTCACCTTTATAGTAGCTCCTGCTATCCTGAATCCTCCAGGGAAATTTCTTTTGCAGTTTGCCTTTAGCTAAACCTGTTGGGAGAAACTGAACTAAAGTAACAGGGAGCTTCAGGAGGTTCATTACCTGTTAATCTTTGATTTAAACCCTTGTCAATGCTAGCAAAATATGTCAGTCCTTTTGGAGTCGTCTTTTTGTTTAGAGGACTGATTTCGTCGTGCAAGGTTGATGTGGCATGAGTGATATTAAGTTAATGCTGAGATCTCTGCTTCTGTCAGAACCATTTTGCCTCTCACAATCTCTAAATTATTTATGTGTGTGCAAATTTACCATAATAAAAATCCTATAAAGTGGAGTAATATTAACTTTAATTGTTTTTTGGTTTTGGTTTTTTTTTTTTTTTTTTTTGGTCTCTTCCTCTCTCTTTGGTAGTCTTTAATATTCCCTCTTTGGCATTTGATTTTATTGCTTGAATACTTAATTTGGAAAGCTGAACTTAAATTCTGACCATTTTAATTTGCTAAATGGATAGACCTTTTCATTGCTTTCACATGGTCCAAATTTGAAGAATTTGGTTTGTGTAAGCCAAAGCTGCTGGGTTTCCAGTCCTATTCAGTAAACGAAGTATGCTCTATTTAATTACAATGCCATGGAAACTAAGTATTTGTCAATGTTCAGTCTATTATATGATCCCTTTCAAGCCACAGTATAGGTATAGTGAGGATAAAAATAACAATACTGATGTATTTACGTTTGGTTCCTTGGCATGAGTAATATTTAGTATTTTAAGTATTAAAGAAGAGAAAAAGTCTGTTGTATACAGTTGGTAATATTTAATTATTTCTATAAAACATAGGATGATGAGGAAATGCAAAATAAGGAGTGATTCTTTGTCTATAGAGATTAAGGGATAGAGCAAATAATACTCTTACCAATCATTTATGAAAGCGTATGTACTGTGAAACAGCTGGGTTTTTTTTGTTGTTGTTGACTACATTTAAGACACAAAGAAGTATAAAGGGACACTTTTATTTACATATTATCTGTTAGCCTGTATGAATGTTAATGTTATTTGTATTCTAAGATGACAATATTGACAAATGTGTCCATCAGTTTGAAATTTCTGAAAAACGCTTTTGTGACTTCTAATCTTCTGCTGTCACTAAGTGCTGGTTAATTTGCCCTGCCCACATTTTATAGAGTATATTGCTGCTCTGATGAAGAATCCTCATTTTATAGATGAGAAAATTAAGAGTCAGACAAAGGACGGTGTAACATAGTGATTAAAAGCCTGGACTTTGGAGCAAGACCACCTGGTTTCAAATGCTGACATTGCTAATTACCATGTGAGTGACTTTGGTTAGTCAAGTGGATTTACTGGTAGAGTTAGAGTTGAGATACATATATACACACACACACATACATATATGTATACAGTGAGAGAGAGAGAACTTTGAAACATTACCTGGTATATAACATGCTCCAAAAAGTGTTAGCTATTATTGCTACTATCATTTTTATTACTGTGTGACCACATTGATTGTCCATATAGGTCCTGGGTCAGAGTTTTTATCTCTTGTCCATATGCTATTGCCGTGACACTTGCTGCCCTCCTAGTATGCTGTGTTGTACTGTATCTTACCTCTATCTGAAATTCAAAGACCACATGCCGAAAAATGGGCATATGTGAATTTTAGACCTTTCCTTGGTACAGCACAGAGGTTACCTGCATGTCAACTGGTAACTGGTACAGAAGAAACCAAGTCCAAAACTAAAGAATATTTAGTTCCCATTCATTAGAATTTATATATTCTATCTATCTATCTATCTATATACACACACTATTTTTTCCTCATTTTGCCCCTTTGTTAAACCTCACACCATCCCCCATTCTAGGCTCTATTTCTTAGCTTTTTATCTTTCATTTTAAACTGTATAGATGTCCTTTCCTATACTAAATGCTGTAGCAAGTTTTCTTTTTTTCACTTGTTCACAGTCCAATACCATGCCATACACTTTGGGGTTTAGCTTTGTATGTCTTTGAATGCAAGTTACAGAAAACTCTGATGCAAGTGGACTGAAAATAAAAGAGAAAATTTATCGTATCATGCAAAAAGCACTTCACAGACAGGGCAACTTAGGGAAAGGTATGCCACAGTCTCATCTCTGTTTCTCTCTGTTTCTCATCTCTTTTTTCTGCCCTCCTTTGTGTATTGGCTTGATCTTCAAGATCATAGCAAGATGATTATAACAATTCCAGGCATTATATCCAGACAAAGTGCATCCAGAGAAATAAAGGAAACATCAGCTGTTCTGTATCTGTATAGCATTCTTAAGAGCAAGAAAATCTTTCCCAGAAGTCTCCTCACAGGTTTCCCCATTTCTCATTGGCCAGAATTGTGTCACATCTCATAATTCAACTTATCATTAGCAAAGGCAATTGGATTACCATGTTTGGCCTAGAATAACAATTTGGGTGGAATAGAGGATAGAAAATTGTTTTCTGTAAAGGACCAGACAGTAAGTATTTCTGTTTTGCAGGTCACATGTTCTCTTTTGCAGCTACTAAACTCTCTCTCTACATATAAACAACATGTAAATGAACCAGCATGGCTATATTCCAGTACAACCATGCTTATTGACATTGAAACTTGAATTTCATATAATTTTCACGTCATAAAATATTCTTCTTTTTTTCCCCCAGCCAGTTAAAGATGTGAAAACTAGTATTAGCTCCCAGGCTGTACAATATTGTACACCTATAATTTATGTAATATTGTATATCAACAATATTCAACTTAAAAAATAATGAAAAATGACGATACTGGAAAAAAAAATGAATGGCAGATGTATTTGAGCTGTGGGCCATACTTTGTCAACACTGAGTCAACCCTCAGGACCACTACAAGCTATTTTGACCAAAGAAATTCTAATCTTGATATTTATTTATTTTGAGCTTTCCTTCCTATAGCCTTATGAGACAAAGGGGACAGAAATAAAAACCCAATAGATGTATAAGGTGGGAGTACACAGGATACCCTCATCACAATAAGCTGGCATCCTAAAGACGGCACCTTCAGGACATGAAGCCCGAGTTGCAGTCATCTTGGTTGTTCAGGGTGCCTCAGGCCTTGGATTTAGTTTAAAGTCGTTTATAATGCACTTGGTGAAAGAAAATGAACCTCCTTTCTGGAGCAATCTGCCTTCATCTTAGACTTCAAGTGATTCTTAGAAATATTTTTTTCAAGTACTACTAGACACCTAAGGAAACAAAACACTGAGAATGAGAACTGGCAGAAACAACAGACAACAGAAACAGACTTCAGAGAGGTCAGATTAGAATTAACCAACATTTAATGTAATACAAGCATGCTCATATGTTTAAAGAAATAACAAGGTAAGTCTGGATTTATTTTCGGGGAACAGGAAAACAACTAATTTGAAAAAAAGAAACAAACTCTAGAAATGAAAAATGCAATAACTGGGAAAAAGTACAACCTCAACAGATGGACTTAATAGCAGAGTAGACAGAGATACATAGAGAATTAAAGAACTAAAAAATAGGTCATAAGAAATTATCCAGAGGTCAGAACAAAGATTTTTTTAAAAGATGGAATATACTAAAGAGAAGGAAGAAAGGGAAGATGCAGGAGAATGTTTAATATACGTTTCCTCTGAGTCCCAAAAGGAGAAGGGAGGGGAAATGGCTGAGGATTTTCTGGAATTGATAAAAGACACCAATCTACAGATTCAAATACCCCAGTGAATCCCATAAAAGATAAATAAACGTAAATCCTCATCTAGACACAATATGGTGAAACTTCAGAAAATTGAAGACAAAGAAAAATTCTAAAAAGGAGTCAATAACAATATTACTTTCAAAGCAGTAATGAATAGACTGATCACACTGACTTTTTTAGAGACAATTTTTAGAGGAATTTTATGTTCACAACCAAATTGAGAGGAAGATGCAGAGATTTCTCATATACTCTGTCACCCCACATATGTATAGCTTCCCCCATTATCAACATCTCTCACCAGAATGGTACATTTGTTACCAAGGATGAACCAACTGAACATCATAATCACCCAAAGTCCATAATTTATCTTAGTGTTTACCCTTGGCTTATACATTCTATGGGTTTGGATAAATGTGTAATGACATATATCTGTTATTATGATATCGTACAGAGTATTTTCACTGCCCTAAAAATCTTCTGTGCTCTGCCTATTCATCCCTTTTCCCCAAGCTGATGGCAACCACTGATCTTTTTATTGTCTCTTTAGTTTTGTTTTTTCCAGAATGTCATATATTTGGAATCATACAGTATGTAGCCTTTCAGATGGCTCCTTTCACTTAGTAATAGGCATTTAAGGTTCTTCTATGTCTTTTCATAGTTTTATAGCTCATTTCAATTTAGCACTGAATAATATTTCATTGTCTGGCTGTACCACAGTTTATTTATCCATTCACTTATGGAAGGACATCTTGGTTGCTTCCAAGTTTTGGACGTTTTGAATAAAGCTGTAACATTCATCTGTGTGCAGGTTTTTGTGTGGATATTAGTTTTCAACTACTTTGGATAAATATCAAGGAGAGCAGTTGCTGGATCCCATAGTAAGTGTTTGTTTAGTTTTATAAGAAACTGCTGCACTGTCTTCCAAAGTGACTCTAGCATTTTTCATTCCCATCAGCAATATATGAGAGTTCCTATTGTTCTACATCCTCTCCAGCATTTGGTATTATCAGTGCTCTGGATCTTGGCCATTCTAATAGGTGTGTAGTGGTATCTCATTGTTTTAATTTGAATTTCCCTCATGACATATGATGTGGAGCATCTTTTCAGATGTTTATTTGACACCTGAGAATCTTCTTCAGCAAAGTGTATGTTAGGGTCTTTGGTCCATTTTTAAATCGGATTGTTTTCTTGTTGTTGAGTTTTAATAGTTATTTGTATATTTTGGATAACAGTCCTTTATCAAGATGTATCTTTTGGGCTTCCCTGGTGGCGCAGTGGTGGAGAGTCTGCCTGCCGATGCAGGGGACACGGGTTCATGCCCCGGTCCGGGAGGATCCCACATGCCGCGGAGCGGCTAGGCCCATGAGCCATGGCCGCTGAACCTGCATGTCCGGAGCCTGTGCTCCGCAACGGGAGAGGCCACAACAGTGAGAAGCCCGTGTACCGAAAGATGTATCTTTTGCAAATATTTTCTCCCAATCCGTGGCTTATCTTCTAATTCTCTTGACATTGTCTTTTGCAGAGCAGAAGTTTTAAATTTTAATGAAGTCTAGCTATCAATTATTTCTTTCATGAATCTTGCCTTTGGTGTTGTATCTAAAAAGGCATCACCATCCCCAAGGTCATCTAGGTTTTCTTCTCTGTTATTTTCTAGGAGTTTTATAGTTTTGTGTTCTACGTTTAGTTCTATGATCCATTTTGAACTAATTTTTGTGATGGATCGAGATTTATTTTTTTGCACATCCAGTTGTTCCAGCAGAATTTGTTGAAGAGACTGTCTTTGATTCATTGTATTTCCTTTGCTCCTTTTTCAAAGATCAGGTGACTAGATTTATGGCGAGTCTATTTCTGGGCTCTCTATTCTGTTCCACTGATCTATTTGTCTATTCTTTCTGCCGGTATCACATTCTCTTGATTACTGTAGCTTAATAGTAAGTCTTGAAGTTAGGTAGAATCAGTCCTCTAACTTTATTCTGCTTCCAAATTGTGTCCACTGACTTCTCAATAACAACAGTTGAAGCCAAAAGGGAGTGAAATGGTATCTTCAGTATACAGAAGGAAAAGAATTCCTGACTGGAATTCTGTTTTTAATAAGAATAATTTCATAGATGAAGTAAAAATGTTTCAGAAATATAAAAAGCTGAAAAAATGAAGTTCATGTGAGTAAACCTAAATGAATATTGATAGAATAAGACAATTATCATCATTCTCATAAGATCTTATTTAAGAATATATAGAATTAATTTTAAAATACAATAACATTATAGTATAGCAGGGAGTAAAATGTGTTAAAATGTGTTATTGAGTGTAAGGGAAAATAGAATGAAAAAAAAAAACAATAGAAAATAAGTTATAAAACAGGGAGAAAAAGAAACAGCATAGGCAGAGGGAAAAAACACAAGATAGTAGATTTAAAAATTAATTACATTAAATGTAAATGGGCTAAATGATCCCATTTAAAAAATAAATATTTTGAAACTGAATTAATGAAATCCAACTCTACTGTTTAAAATATACACATCTAAAACATAAGGATACAGAAAATTTAAAAGTGAAAGAATAGTAAAAGCCCATGGAAAAGAAAGCTAGTTTCTCCCAATTAATATCAGACAATGTAGACATTAAGGCAAAAAGTATTACCAGTTACTTCATAATGATAACATTTCAAATCACAGGGAAGACATAACAATTTTTTTAATTAAAAAATTTTTTTGAACATCTTTATTGGAGTATAATTGCTTTACAATGGTGTGTTAGTTTCTGCTTTATAAAAGAGTGAATAATCTATACATATGCATATATCCCTGTATCTCCTCCCTCTTGTGTCTCCCTCCCACCCTCCCTATCCCACTCCTCTAGGTGGTCACAAAGCACCGAGCTGATCTCCCTGTGCTATGCGGCTGCTTCCCACTAGCTATCTATTTTACATATAGTAGTATATATAAGTCCGTGCTACTCCCTCACTTCGTCCCAGCTTACCCTTCCCCCTCCCCATATCCTCAAGCCCATTCTCTATGTCTGTGTCTTTATTCCTGTCCTGCCCCTAGGTTCTACATAACCATTTTTTTTAGATTCCATACATAAGACATAGCAATTTAAATTTGTATACACCTAATAATATAGCCTCAATGTATATGAAACAAAATTGACAGAACTACATGGAGCTATAGATGAATTCACAGTCAGAATGAAGTTGCAGAAATTGACAGAATACAAGAGCACAAAAAAAAATCATTAAGAATATAGAGCACTTGAATGTGATTAACAATCCACACCTAAAGAACCTATATAGTCCATTATGCTCCCAAAGTGCACTTTATGTGCTCCTTTAAGCACCCATGGAACATTCACAAATTTGATTGTGTACCGGATGATGAAGCTCATCTCAACAAATTTCAAAGAATTAAATTATATAGGGTATACTATCTGACCACATGCAAATAAGCTAGAAATCAGTAACAATAGGTAAATAAAAAATTCTGTGCTGGAACTCATTGTTTCTCAAATAAGCCAAGCTAATTTCCCCCTCTGCCTGGAATATTTTTCCTGTCATTTTCCCCACATTAGGTCCTCTCAGCCTTCAGTCTCAGCTAAAATTTCATCTCCTCAGAGAGTTATTCCCTGATCAACCCAAAGTAGTATTCCCTGATCAAATCTAAAATACCCTCCTAGTTATTCAGTGCCTGATTCTTGTTTGTTTTCTTTACTTAGTGTTAACCTTCAGTTATTGCAGATCTTCTGCCTGGTTAGTTGTCTTTGAATCCTCCTCTATGTTGCAGATTCTATGAGGGCAAAGTTCATTCTTTCTGTTCACATCTGTGTCCCCAGTGCTGAGCACAGTGTGTGGTGTATAGTGGCCATTCAAGAAGTATTTATCGAGAGGATGAGAACGAACGTTTCCATAATTTTCTTAATAAATGGAGGTGAGGAGAAATGCAGCAATACATGTGATAGTATCTTCAAAGGCATAAAAACTTGTGGGAAGCCCTTTCACTTCTTAATTCCAGAGGCTTTGGGGGAATGTAATCACATTTTGACGTATTATTATGAGAAGTGTTAAATTTGGGGGTAATTTAATTCTTAATTTCCAGACTTAATGTGTTTAACATTTTAACCCCAATGTTTCATTTAGCACAGCTGTAGAAAATTTTGCTTAATTGGCCCCCTGAGGGAGAAAATTGCCTGAAAATAGGAAAAAAGTGATGTATTTTACCAAATATTTTGTCCCAAAATACAAGTACAGCTGTATTTAACAAGGCTTAATCTTTAGTCTTACAGGGTGTATGAATTCTCTCTCTGTCTCTCCCTGGCATCCCCTCCCTCTCCTTCACCCTCTCCCTTGTCTTCCACTTCCATTACTCCTATTACTTTTTTGTAGTTATAAACATAAGAAAATGATTTAGAAGTTAAGATGCCACTGGAAATAGAACTTTAGGTTTATGATGTTATCCTTAACTATAGCATAACACTAAAATAATTTTGGCCAAATTCTTTTAGTAACATCCTATCAGTTACTCTCTGATATTATCCAGGATGGAGATGTATATTAAAAGATCACTGAATTGACTAGATGGATTAATCTACACAGGTGATTCTCAACACGGGCCATACACTGGAATCACCTGAATGCTCTTACAAAATACTGATGCCCAGGCCCCTCCCCCGGAGATTCTGATTTAATTGGTCTGGGTGCCACAAATTGGTAGTTTCAACAAACTCCCTGGGTGATTTCTTATGTGCAAGCTGGGTTAATAATCAATGGTCTACAACTTTGCTACCCAAAATGTGATCACTGGACCGGTAGCATCAGTATCACTGGGGGGCTGGTGAGACATGCAGAATCTCAGGCCCCATTCCAGATCTACCTAACGAGGATCTTCATTTAAATAAGATCTCCAGATGATCTGAGAAACACTCCTCTGTGATTCCATTGGTGCTGTTAAAAAAGTATCACCTGAACTTGAGGCTATACCTGTACACTTACGCTGCCATGACAGCATAAGTTAGATTTGCATGCTAACCAAGAGGTAGATGTTTGTTCCCAAACCTGTTTATGGCAACTGTATTTGTATTGTAATTCTAATACTATTGAAATGCTATAAATACATATTCATAACATAATATGCAAGCCAATGAAATATGAATGTGAAAAGAAATAAATTTTCTTTTAATTAAAGTTGAGTGCTTTGGAAAAAAGATGATAAACTCATAGGGCTAAAAAATATCCTCTTGAACTAGGTGTCAGTAAGACAGTTGTAAAACATGAAAGAAAACATAAGAATGATATCTCTTCAGATTGCTTCATGAGTATCTATCTTGTTTCCCTTAAAACAAACAAACAAAAAGTTAGAAATTATGAGCAACACATTATAAATTTTATTTATATAATCAAGATTACAATGAAGCACAAAGAATCCATACTGAAGAAAAGTGTTCTACTTCAAAACGTTGAATGTGTGAGGATGTGTTTTTAATTAAAATGTTTAGGGTACATATTTATTGTTGTCTATGATTTCTCACTTTAACTGATTTTTTTCAAACAATGGACCAAATACCTATCCAGATAACATGGAATAAAGAGTCTTCTACTGAATATCTATGTGACTGCCCTTATTTAAATGTTAATTCTAATGTTCTCTTTTCCTAGTTCTTTTTCCTCTGCATAGTAATATAGTTTTCAAGCTTAGCTGTATACGTGGGCAGCTTTACAAAATAAAGAAGCCCAAGTCCTACCCTCTGAGATTCTCATTATTATGCAGCTGGGCATAGAGTTTTAAATGTTCTTCAAGTGATTTTAATATGCATCCACAGTTGAGAACTGTTGGCCCAGTAGATTGGGAGTATATAAATTGGTTATAAAATCAACTGATCATAAAGGTATCCTGATGAGATGTTCTTTAGGATCTGGGTCTGAAGTCTATTATTATGATTATTATTCTATTCTGGTCTCTGACTGTATTGTGAGTACTCTGTCTCTGTTGTTTTTTTTTTTAATCTTTACTGGAGTATAATTGCTTTACGATGGTATGTTAGTTTCTGCTTTATAACAAAGTGAATCAGTTATCAAAGTGTCTCTGATTTAAATCACATTAAAGCGATTCTCCTTCAGTGGTCATTCTCAAATGTCCCTCCTCTGGAAAGCATTTCCAGTTCACTCTCGTAAGACGTTTTCCTTCCTCTGAGTTGTGTGGAGTTCCTCGTACGTGTGCTCCTCTGTTTCCTACACTAGACTGAATGCTCCTTGAAGGCAGGAAGGCACCCTCCTAGGACAGTGCCTGGAGGACAGGAGGTTATCAGAAATGCTTCTTATTTCCACCAGGTGTTGCCACTCTTGCTGCAAATTTCTCTGAGATTATTTTGCTCCTTTTGTTTAAACTTCCGTTGCTTTCTGCTTTCCTTTCTCCTGCTCCATCTCAATTTATGCTTTATAATTTTTTTGTCCTCCGTTGCTTCCTCTGCTCTCTCCTCCCTCCTCAGTGTGCTGTCCGTCTGCATGTCTTATTCTACACGGAGCTGGCTCCCCTTAACCTTTGGCTTCTTCTCTTCCCTTGGTTCATACGCTTTGCATAATAGAAGGCGTTATTAATATACCACTCAGACAACTACATTTAAAATATGTCCTCCTAAGACAGCTACCTTCCCCAGACCCCACCCCCTACCATACTTTCTTCTTTGTTTTGCCTGTACACAGATGCTATTTTAAAATTGCACAATCACTCTTTCAGAGGCTTTACTTGTAATCTCTTAGTTGAGCACTAGTGTGTGGTTTATAATGAAAGGGATCATGCTTTACAATTCACAAAACATTCAATATCTTTGTCAATATAATAATGAAACAGCATATGTCTAAAAGGTGCCAGTCATTTTGGAAATATGTTCCTCAAAGTTAAACTAAAGATTAGGCGTTTAAATTTTGACTGAGGTCACTGGATTCTTAGTGGTAAGAAAATGTACGCAGAAGTTTTTTTCAGAGGAGTTCTAGTTCTGGCTTTGAAATTAGCAGTGTGTGGCAGTTTCCATATTATATGTTATGTTTTCTTTGTAAAAGCTGTCACCTCATGTATGTTCATGTTGTCACTTTAAACGTGTTCATGTATTGACATGAATATTATGTTTTTCTCCAAATCTTTACCTTCACTCATTATATTTATTTTTCTTATCCCCAGAAGACTAAATGAATTGTTTACATTGTCTTTTTTTAAAGAATCCATCCTATGGTATATGAGGTAGGATCAAGAATAGGGCCGGTGGTAGAAAGGTAGCTAAATGAAAAGAATTTCAGGATCTATCTTAGTTACAATTTAAATGGGTAGAATCAAATTAGGGGCAAAACTACTGAATTCCTCCTTCCAGCTATAGACTTGGCCTTCTTGCTGTGATCTTCTAAATATCCAATTCTTGCTTTCCCAGTATCTACCCTTCTAACCAAAGGCTGATCTGGATAGGGTGTTAGAATTTATGCTTTTGTTGTATTCTGGAAGTTATTTTTATCCTCCTTTGCCTCCTAGCCCCTCACTACTGCTAGATTTATGGTGTTTCAGGGCCTGTTCTTGTTTTGGAAGAATAGGCTACTGACCTAAATTAAGGCCCCCTAGGAGAAGCACTCTTTGGTCTTTTAGAAGTGCAAGGACATGATATATATAGGAAGAGAAAGGAGGTTTGTGCATCTACTCTCATGCTCTCATTTCCTAAACTCTGATATTAGTTTTGCAAACAACTAAATTCCCAAATAATTAATGAGATTTAGTTAAAGGAAGCAATCATGTATAATTAATTAATTTGTGAATTATTTAAACACTCTGAAATTTTGATTATTTAAACAGCATTGACTCATAAAAATTGGTTTTATGTAGAGAAAGGAGAAAGTTTTGTCATCACATTGTCCAAGCAGACTTCCGTTGTATGTGTTGTCTTGTATTATTCATACTGCTCTGACAGTAGCCAGCTACTTTTTCAGTAACTGATAGATCTGCTCCCATTTCAAGTGCTCCAGCCCTACTTCAGTGGAGAATAAGCTGCCATTTAACAGAAAAGGCAAAATATTTCTGTGAGACCCAATTTATAGGACCTTTATTATAAGAGGCAATATCAAAGGATAGGGCCAAATATAAAGGGACACATGAAGATCAGAGAGGCCAATTTTCTTGTTTTCAGGCTTTTCATCAAATAGGAAACTGGAAGAGAACTTACAAAAAAAATTCAACAAACCTTTAAAATTTATTATTTATGGCCAGTGCTAGGTGCTGAGTACAAGATCCAAAGACAAATTAAGACACTGCCCCCATCTCATGTAGGAAAGATAAAAAAAGTGTACAGCTAACTAGAGGAAAGGAAAAATGGGCTCAGTGCTCTAATAGAAATTTAAGCATTGTAGAAAGAGGGAAAATTAATTTATAGCACTTAGTGCTCAAAACTTTTATTACAACCATATTGTTAAGAATTAGGGGCTTCCCTGGTGGTGCAGTGGTTGAGAGCCCTGCCGATGCAGGGGAAACGGGTTCATGCCCCGGTCTGGGAAGATCCCACATGCCGCGGAGTGGCTGGGCCTGTGAGCCATGGCTGCTGGGCCTGTGCGTCCGGACCCTGTGCTCTGCAATGGTAGAGGCCACAACAGTGAGAGGCCCACATACCGCAAAAAAAAAAAAAAAAAAAAAAAGAGAATTGACTCCATGTGAGTCCAGATTTTAAAAAAGATTGTGGGCTGGATAAATGCAGCATGGCTGATTGGAGTCTTCTAAGAATATTGAAACACTTTCAGATTTTTTTGTTTGACTCCACAGAATCTTAGCCTGTTTCATGAATACATTTATTGCGTATTCCTTTTTAAAAGCTATAATAAAAATATACTTATACATAATTACATTTAATGAGATATTTTCTCATCCAACAGTTTTGATTTGTATATCACTAACAAATAAGTATCATGTTGACTCAAAATGAAATAATTGCCATTGTACATGGGGTTTTTAAGAGCCCTTCCAGTGGAAATCAATATTAGAAAGAACGCTATGTAAAAGCCACTACTTTATACAACTCTGCCCTAACAGACAGTGTAAACAATTTAAAGATCACTGATACATGGTGTTTTCAAAGAGAATTTTAAAGAAATTATAAATCCCATTTCTCACTAAGTGAATTATACTAATTTTCTTCTTGGTATCTATAACCTTTAAGTTTGTGTTGTATCATTTAAATTTATTATTTTTTCTTTTTTTTCCAAAATGCATTATTATTATTTTAAAATGAATTTATTTCAATAAAAATTTTTTTTTAATTTTTAAATTTTATTTTATTTATTTTTTTACACAGCAGGTTCTTATTACTCATCAATTTTATCCACATCAGTGTATACATGTCAATCCCAATCGCCAAATTCACCACACCACCATCCCCACCCCTGCAGCTTTCCCCCCTTGGTGTCCATACGTTTGTTCTCTATATCTGTGTCTCTATTTCTGCCCTGCAAACCAGTTCATCTGTACCATTTTTCTAGGTTCCACATATATGTGTTAATATACAATATTTGTTTTTCTTTTTCTGACTTATTTCACTCTGTATGACAGTCTCTAGATTGATCCACGTCTCAACAAATGACCCAATTTCGATCCTTTTTATGGCTGAGTAATATTCCATTGTATATACATATCATATCTTCTTTATCCATTCGTATGTCAATGAGGATTTAGGTTGCTTCCATGACCTGGCTATTGTAAATAGTGCTGCAATGAACATTGGGGTGCATGTGTCTGTTTTAATTATGGTTTGTATATATGCCCAGGAGTGGGATTGCCAGATCATATGGTAATTCTATTTTTAGTTTTTTAGGGAACCTCCATACTGTGCTCCATAGTGGCTGTATCAGTTCGCATTCCCACCAACAGTGCAAGAGGTTTCCCTTTTCTCCACACCCTCTCCAGCAATTGTTGTTTGCAGATTTTCCGATGATGCCCATTCTAAGTGGTGTGAGGTGATACCTCATTGTAGTTTTGATTTGCATTTCTCTAATTATTAGTGATGTTGAGTAGCTTTTCATGTGCTTCTTGGCCATCTGTATGTCTTCTTGGAGAAATGTCTATTTAGGTCTTCTGCCCATTTTCTGATTGGGTTGTTTGTTTTTTTAATATTGAGCTGCATGAGCTGTTTATATATTTTGGAAATTAATCCTTTGTCCATTGATTCGTTTGCAAATATTTTCTCCCATTCTGAGGGTTGTCTTTTCATCTTGTTTACGGTTTCCTTTGCTGTGCAAAAGCTTTGAAGTTTCATTAGGTCCCATTTGTTTATTTTTCTTTTTAATTCCATTACTCTAGGAGGTGGATCAAAAAAGATCTTGCTGTGATTTATGTTGAAGAGTGTTCTTCCTGTGTTTTCCTCTAAGAGTTTTATAGTGTCTGGTCTTACATTTAGGTCTCTAATCCATTTTGAGTTTATTTTTGTGTATGGTGTTAGGGAATGTTCTAATTTCATTCTTTTACATGTAGCTGTCCAGTTTTCCCAGCACCATGTATTGAAGAGATTGTCTTTTCTCCATTGTATATCCTTCCCTCCTTTGTCATAGATTAGTTGACCATAGGTGTGTGGGTTTATCTCTGGGCTTTCTGTCTTCTTCCATTGATCTGTGTTTCTGTTTTTGTGCCAGTACCATATTGTCTTGATTACTGTAGCTTTATAGTGTATAGTCTGAAGTCAGGGAGTCAGCTTCCTCCAGGTCCGTTTTTTTTCGCTCAAGACTGCTTTGACTATTCGGGGTCTTTTGTGTCTCCATACAGATTTTAAGATTTTTTGTTCTAGTTCTGTAAAAAATGCCATTGGTAATTTGATAGGGATTGCACTGAATTTGTAGATTGCTTTGGGTAGTAGAGTCATTTTCACAATATTGATTCTTCTAATCCAAGAACATGGTATATCTCTCCATCTGTTTGTATCATCTTTAATTTCTTTCATCAGTGTGTTATAGTTTTCTGCATAAAGGTTTTTTGCCTGTCTCGGTAGGTTTATTCTGAGGTATTTTATTCTTTTTGTTGCAATGGTAAATGGGAGTGTTTCCTTAATCTCTTTTTCAGATTTTTCATCATTAGTGTATAGGAATGCAAGAGATTTCTGTGCATTAATTTTGTATCCTGCAACTTTACCCAATTCATTGATTAGCTCTAGTAGTTTTCTGGTGGCATCTTTAGGATTCTCTATGTATAGTATCATGTCATCTGCAAACAGTGACAGTTTTACCTCTTCTTTTCCAATATGTTTTCCTTTTATTTCTTTTTCTTCTCTGATTGCCGTGGCACAGACTTCCAAAACTATGTTGAATAATAGTGGCGAGAGTGGACATCCTTGTCTTGTGCCTGATCTTAGAGAAAATGTTTTCAGTTTTTCACTATTGAGAATGATGTTTCCTGTGGGTTTGTCGTATATGGCCTTTATCATGTTGAGGTAGGTTCCCTCTATGCCCAGTTTCTGGAGAGTTTTTTATCATAAATTGGTGTTGAATTTTGTCAAAAGCTTTTTCTGCATCTATTGAGATGATCATATGGTTTTTCTTCTTCAATTTGTTAATATGGTATATCACAGTGATTGATTTGAATATATTTAAGAATCCTTGCATCCCTGGGATAAATCCCACTTGATCGTGGTGTATGATCCTTTTACTGTGTTGTTGGATTCTGATTGCTAGTATTTTGTTGAGGATTTTTGCATCTGTAATCATCAGTGATATTGGTCTGTAATTTTCCTTTTTTGTAGTATGTTTGTCTGGTTTTGGTATCATGGTGATGGTGGCCTCATAGAATGAGTTTGGGAGTGTTCCTTCCTCTGCAGTTTTTTGGAAGAGTTTGAGAAGGATGGGTGTTAGCTCTTCTCTAAATGTTTGATAGAATTCACCTGTGAAGCCATCTGGTCCTGGACTTTTGTTTGTTGGAAGATTTTTAATCACAGTTTCAATTTCATTAGTTGTGATTGGTCTGTCCATATTTTCTATTTCTTCCTGGTTCAGTCTTGGAAGGTTATACCTTTCTAAGAATTTGTCCATTTCTTCTGGGTTGTCCATTTTATTGGCATAGAGTTGTTTGTAGTACTCTCTTAGGTTGCTTTGTATTTCTGTGATGTCTGTTGTAACTTCTGCTTTTTCATCTCTAATTTTATTGACTTGAGTCCTCTCCCTCTTTTTCTTGATGAGTCTGGCTAATGGTTTATCAATTTTGTTTATCTTCTCAATGAACCAACTTTTAGTTTTATTGATCTTTGGTATTGTTTTCTTTGTTTCTATTTCATTTATTTCTGCTCTGATCTTTATGATTTCTTTCCTTCTGCTAACTTTGAGTTTTGTTTGTTCTTCTTTCACTAGTTCCTTTAGTTGTATAGTTAGACAGTTTATTTGAGATTTTTCTTCTTTCTTGAGGTAGGTTTGTATAGCTCTAAACTTCCCTCTTAGAAGTGCTTTTGCTGCATCCTAGAGGTTTTGGATCATTGTGTTTTTATTGTCGTTTGTCTCTAGGTATTTTTTGTTTTCCTCTTTGATTTCTTCAGTGATCTCTTGGTTATTTAGTAATGTAGTGTTTAGCCTCCATGTATTTGTTTTTTGTACATTTATTTGCCTGTAATTCATTTCTAATCTCATAGCGCTGTGATCAGCAAAGATGGTTGATATGATTTCAGTTTTCTTAAATTTACTGAGGCTTGATTTGTGACCCAAGATGTGATCTATCCTGGAGAATGTTCCATGCACACTTGAGAAGAATGTATAATCTGCTGTTTTTGGATGGAATGTCCTATAAATATCAATTAAATCTACCTGGTCTATTGTGTCATTTAAAGCTTCTGTTTCCTTATTTATTTTCATTTTGGATGATCTGTCCATTGGTTTACGTGAGGTATTAAAGTCCCCCACTATTATTGTGTTATTGTCGATTTCCTCTTTTACAGCTGTTAGCAGTTGCCTTATGTATTGAGGTGCTCCTATGTTGGGTGCATCTATATTTATAATTGTTATATCTTCCTCTTGGTTTGATCCCTTGATCATTATGCAGTGTCCTTTTTGTCTCTTGTAACATTCTTTATTTTAAAGTCTATTTTTTCTGATATGAGATTTGCTACTCCAGCTTTCTTTTGATTTCCATTTGCATAGAATATCTTTTTCCATCCCCCACTTTCAGTCTGAATGTGTCCCTAGGTCGGAGGTGGGTCTCTTGTAGACAGCATATATATGTGTCTTGTTTTTGTATCCATTTAGCAAGTCTGTGTCTTTTAGTTGGAGCATTTAACCCATTCACATTTCGGGTAATTATTGATATGTATGTTCCTATTACCATTTTCTTAATTGTTTTGGATTTGTTTTTCTAGGTCCTTTTCTTCTCTTGTGTTTCCCAGTTAGAGAAGTTCCTTTAGCATTTGTTGTAGAGCTGGTTTGGTGGTGCGGAATTTTCTTAGTTTTTGCTTATCTGTGGAGCTTTTGATTTCTCTGTTAAATCTGAATTAGATCCTTGCCAGGTAGAATAATCTTGGTTGTAGGTTCTTCCCTTTCATCACTTTAAATATATCATGGCACTCCCTTTTGGCTTGTAGAATTTCTGCTGAGAAATCAGCTGTTAACCTTATGGGTGTTCCCTTGTATGTTATTTGTCATTTTTCCCTTGCTGCTTTTAATAATTTTTCTTTGTCTTTAATTTTTTTCCAAATTTGATTACTATGTGTCTCGGCATGTTTCTCCTTCGGTTTATTCTGCATGGGGCTCTCTGCACTTTCTGGACTTGGGTGGCTATTTCTTTTCCCATGTTAGGGAAATTTTTGAGCATAATCTCTTCAAATATTTTCTCTGGTTCTTTCTCTCTCTCTTCTCCTTCTGGGACCCCTATAATGTGAATGTTGTTGCATTTAATGTTGTCCCAGAGGTCTCTTAGGCTGTGTTCTTTTCTTTTCATTCTTTTTCTTTTTTATTCTGTTCCACAGCAGTGAATTCCACCATTCTGTCTCCCAGGTCACTTATCCGTTCTTCTGCCTCAGTTATTCTGCTATTGATTCCTTCTAGTGTATGTTTCAATTCAGTTATTGTATTGTTCATCTCTGTTTGTTTGTTCTTTAATTCTTCTAGGTTTTTGTTAAACATTTCTTGCATCTTTTCCATTTTTGCCTCCATTCTTTTTCTGAGGTCCTGGATTATCTTCACTATCATTATTCTGAATTATTTTTCTGGAAGGTTGCCTATCTCCACTTTATTTAGTTGTTTTTGTGAGGTTTTATCTTACTCCTTCATCTGGTACATAGCTGTCTGCCTTTTCGTCTTTTCTATCTTTCTGTGAATGTGGTTTTTGTTCCACAGGCTGCAGGATTGTAGTTCTTCTTGCTCTGCTGTCTGCCCTCTGTGTTGTATCATTTTTAAAAGTGATGATACCAATAGGGAAATTTAGTGTAGACTCATGTTTTTTCAATCCTGTAATAAAAAGAATCTAAATATGTAGTAACTGAGGAAATGTTTAGAAGTGAAATATATGTCTTTTTGCTTTTATATTCTAAAATATTGTTAGATAGATTTGGATAATTCTTTCTACAAAGGTTTGCAGAAATTGATTTAGATCTCATTAGAGTGATCTGCGGTTTCTAGCTTTGCATTAATGATCAATAAATCATGATTTTAATGTGTAACTTACAGCTTTTAGAGTTTTACTGGCTTCTTTCACTTATCCATTTCTCAGTCTGTTCTATAAATTCCTTTTCACTTTTTTATGACTGAAGACTCTCAAATTTACATCTGTAGCATTTCCTGTCTTCTTATTTCTTGTTAATTGTTAAAATAGAGGAGAGATTAAGTGAAAATGATTCACATTAATTGTTTTTGTGGATTTTCTCATAATTATGGTGCTATTAACTATAATTAGTGATATTTAATATTGCCTTGGTAAAACATGTATACCAATTGTTATAGCATCCTATTGAATTTCTCCAAGTTCTAGTTAATTTCTCTCCCTATGGCTTAATAGTCTGTTCATTGGACAGCTCTGAGTGACATAATTCACACGATGTGAACGGTACCCCCTGGTGTGTGTGTATGGGAGTGTGTGTGTGTGTGTGTGTGTGTGTGTGTGTATGTATGTATGAGAGTCACAGTGAATATGCATTTGATATTGGTTAATATTAATAACTTAAGAGTAGCGGTAGTGCTGTGTGTTAGTCTGACTGCATGGGGGCTTAGCTTCTTAGTCTGCAAGGGGATAAGACTGTATCAATGAATTAATACCCTTCGCCCTAGAGGCTTCATTACCTTCGAATATGTACATATAATATACTCAATAAATCACTTAGCGTAGATCTTTGAAAATGTAGCCTAGTTGGCATAATTCTGCTTTAAGCTGGTAAATGATTTGGACATAGGAATCCAGAGTTATGTCACAAGAAATTTATTGCTATATGTACACACACAGCAGCAAACACACACACACACCCGAAAACTAGGAAAGAAATGAAGCCTCTGTCTATGAACATGTGAATGCAATTGAATAGAAGAAGAAATCAATACAGCAAAATGATTATTCCTTTGTTGTTTTGTTGAGGATGTGATTTCTTATACTGTGCTGGGGAAGGGTAAGCAGGGAGGTGCCATTCAATTAGGGAATTCTAGAGACTTTCTTGCAGTCAGTGTGGTAGCCACAGTGATCATTATTATCCCTGAGGCTTCTTCATCCCTGATACCTGCAGGGTTAGCCTTGGTTAAAATCAAGGCAACACCTAATCTGCTTCCTCTCCTCTGTTTTAACACTTGATCTGCCCAGTTCTTTCATTTTTCCTTCTCCTTGCTTATGGATCTCATTTTGATAAGCTATCTGGGTTTTTCTTTAAAATAGAGCTGTCTTTCTTAAATGTCTCAGTTTTCCCTCTTGAAAATTTATTTGTACTGTGTTCCACTCTCTCATGCTCTTGTAAGCAGCCTATCCTTGTAAACTGTTTCTCTTCATGGTCTAAATTGAATTACTGTGATAGCCACCAGTGCTGGGGGTTGGTTATTCTTTCTCCTGGGCACCCCACGCACCCCACCTGTCCTTCTCTGCCCCATTCTGTACCCCAGGAGCTGGACTTCTGCAGACTGTTTCACCCTGGTCTCCTTGCCAGCTGGCTTTGGGTAGGGTTTGCCAATGAGATGCACTGGCAGGAAACAGGAAGGCCAGAGGGGAGAGAGTTGGCCATGTTTCTTCCCTGCTCCTTCCCTGCACCAGGCTGGGTTTCTGGTGGTACCTGTGTCTCTCATGATTTCGGCTCCCACTGGGCTGCCTCTCCTTCATAACTCTGGCTCACTGTGGGCTCCAATAAAACCATTTCCTCTCCCTGTTCCTTAACCCTAGGGTGATGATGACTTGTCGCTATTGCCAGAGTCTGGGTCCTTCTGCAGCCCTTATTTCCTCACCTTTGATCCAGTGCGGCCCCCCCCGCCCCAGTTTACCACTTGGTCTCCTGTGTTTACATGTCACTTATGAATTTCTCAGTTATAGCACTTGAGCTTGGCTTTTATTATAGTTAGTTGTGTATGAGTCTGTCTTCTCAACTCAGTAGTGAGGGGTCAAAACATGTCTCTTTCATCTTGAATCCTAGTACCTAGCAGACTACCTGGCATGTTAGCAGAAGCTCAGTACATATTTGTTATATGTATCAACAAATTAATACGACTTTTACTCCTGCAGTCTACTCCTACGTCCCAGAGCCATCCTTATGGATTTTCAAGATTCCTTGTAGTGTTTGTTAGGAATGATTAGGAATATATACATTTATATGTATATATGTATGTATATATGTATATATTTCTGAGTTTCTTAACATTTTTCCCCTAAAGAACCTAGGGAAGGCATACCCTGATGGCATCACTAGGTATTTAGAGTAAACCTCAGAATTATGGAGAATCACAGCAAGTGATCAAAAAAGAAACGAGACAAAAATTACTCACTTTAGGTTCTCTCTAAGCCAGATTCACCCTGTTTGTGCTGATAGCTTGAAAGGAAATGAAGCAATTGTGATCTCATTCGTTTTGTGCTTCTCGCTCTGCCAAGCTCCATTTGGTGCCCTATTGTCTCACAAGTTGCCTATTTGAGTCTTTTGAATTAAGAGTTTAGAGCAGAAGGTCCATCTGCTCTGCATGAATATTAAATTATCATAAGACTTTGTATAAGGAGAATTTACCCTTGTGTTTGTACAGTGTTTCCTTTTCCCTCTGCTCTAAGAAAGACTTGGAACATCAGGTTTTTTTCTTCAACATATCCTTGGACTTGAATAGACTGCAGTTATCGAGTTGTATAATATAATAGGCTTAGGAACCTTTGACTGGCAGGTGCTGAATAGAAGAAGGTTTTATTTATTCTCCTTATCTTATAAAATGTGGTACTTAAGTATAATTGAACATGCCATAAGCCAGATCTTGGTACTTTGAGGTTATTGAATCTCATAAGAAAAAACAAAGCACAATCTTACAAATTACATGTTGGAGATAGACATTTTACAATCAATCAGGGTCATTAAGTAAATGCACATGCTATTGTAATTCATATATGATAGATAGTATGTAACTGACAACTCCCTAGTTTCATTTTGAATATTCATGAGTGAGCAAGCTTCAGCCAGCTTTTAAGTCATATAATTTATGCAAGTAAGTTGTATTCCCTTCCAACAACCTCCAAAACTTTAAAATCAATTTGCCAGTAATATATATTATGTAGTGAAATTTGTTAATAAAAGCTGAGTAAGGAGATCAGTTGAAGGATGGCATTTTTTAAATGTGCATGCTTTCCATTATTTAAATGTTCACCTTTTAAATAATCAGTTAACTTTTGCGCAAAGATGAAAGTTGGCTTAAATATTAATGTTTGTACAACCATATATATATTCATTATTTAATAGAAGTATGTCTAATTTCTTTGTTATAAATGTTTTTAGGCAATGTGATACTTTTAAAGATAATGGGATATATAAATTCTGAAGAGGGACTTTATTCTAACTCACACAATGGAATTAAAAGGAAATATACACACCCCTTTTGTAAAATCCATGTAGTTAAAATTAAAAGTTGGATTTAGTAAATAGGGCTAACAAACTGCTTGAGTTTTTTTCCTATCAGATGACTGCTTCCTCTGGTCTTTTGAAGTGATTAGCTTGGGTTGATCTAGATGTTATGGAGCTCCAAAGCATCTACAATATTGAGTGTCCTTTGAAAGGAAAACAGTGCAAATCTGTGAAAACAAAAGTTGGTTCAGAGTCTTAGAATAGAGGGCTAAGCCCCAGTAGGATACTGAAAGTTAAGCTTAATTAGCTTCAGGGTAAATCTGTCTCTGTTTAGGTGATGAGTCAACATGGGTAGTGTGAAACATTCATTTCAAAACAAGCAAGCAGTTTCCATTGGCTAAATGTTTGCTGTGAATTGTAAATATTTTGAAAGTCTCAAAAAAATTCTTTGATACTTTGTATGCATTTTCACTCATTAAAAATGTTTTCACCACTGAGTCTGAACTTCTATCTTAAAATTTTATTTAATTGTGATGGAAGCAAGGCAGGCCCAGATTAAGACCTTTCAACATCTTAAATAGGGTGCCTTAACCCACATGTACTTACAAATAAAATGATACTAACCCATAGAACATAACATTTACATGTATGTACTGGAATTAAAATAGTTTCTTTCTAATTTTCTGTTTTAAAATTTTGTAATGGTATATAAAAATGAACTTTTCTCATACTTGTATTGCCCCTGATTTGTAGCTGCTTTGAGCACCTGCTTAATGTGCCCTGAAGTGGGACATAATCTAACAGACAAGTAATTGGCTTTGAGTCTGCTTATCAGCACTCCTTTTTCAGAGTTTAATTCTGACTTGCCATTGCCCCTTATCCTTTTTTACCTTATTTTACTCTCTGAACTTAATGGGCATGAAAATAACTTGAGCCTACATGTGCCTTATATTGGGTTGAATTTAGGTTTACAGTTACTCAGACACCTTGAAAAGTCATAAGGACATGTGAAATATTGTGGCAAAATGATCTGAACACCAGTAAGCTATTTTTCTTAATGAAACATTTAAAAAATATATATGTTTTTTTTACTCCAAAGCTATATGCCAATTTCATGGACGAACCTACTTTGAAGGAGAAAGAAATACAGCCTACTCCTCTTCTGGAGTATGTGTTCTCTATGAGTGCAAGGTAAGGAAGCTCTTCATGTGTGTTTCAAATTTCTTTCAGTTACATGAACACAGTAAATGTTCCTTTAAAAATCTCACCCTTGTAATACCTTTAAAACTTCTGAGGCAAAGAGAAAATTTAAGAAATTTAAGATGATAATTATAGCTCAAATATATAGAAATTCTCATTGTTTTTGCAGTCATGTAAATTAGTGGTTGTAAAATAATTTTCCCAATAAATAAAAATACCCTTTTGTCAAATTAAAGTTTTATGAAGTTGTCTTATATTTTCCAAATACAAATCAACTCCTTGTTTGCTGTTTTGAAGAAAATGTATTAGATAAAATTAGACTCAGCCTGTTCTCACTCTTGCTTTTGACTTGTGATAAATATCACTCAGTCCAATTAAAATCAGAACAAAATTCACCTAATAAAAAATAAGGTGTTGGATGGAGATGAGGCTGATATTGATCTTAATTCCTTTGGGAGGAATCTTTTAAATAATTTTAAGGGGAATGTTTTATAAATGTGCTCTTGATGTATGCTTCTGAAGCAAATGTGATTCATTTTAAGTCTGCTTCTTGACCTACTAATTGAAAAACTAAATATGTTTCATAACACTTTTCACATTTACCTTTTATAAACTATGATTTTATATTCCTTGACCATAATGTTATATTTCAAGCCATATTCTATCTAAAGGAAACTGTCTACATATAAAGTTTCTGCTTTACATTTGATCCTTAATTTTCTTCTTCAAATGCCTCTTGTACATGGTTTGTGGGGATGATTTAGTATGTATAGATTATTTAGAAAATTAAGATAAGTGATTTACTCTGCTGGCAATAAACTGTGAGCATTCATATGATTAAGTGTTGGGGAAAGGAAAATCCTCAGAATTTTGCCAAGATAAGTTGAATCTGAAAAATCCAGCCATATACGTCATGCATCTTAAGTTGGAAGACATTTGGGATAAGCAAGGCAGAGACATAAAGATGCAAAACTGTGACAGATTTGGTTTCTAGAACGTGAAAGCTCTGATTTGTTCATGTCCGTTATAAGGTATTCTAGCTGCTTCTTTTGGCTTTAAATAAGCTCTCCCATGATGGAGGTTACCGTCTTAAAGTTAAGGGAGCTGGGGCATAGGAACACTAACACAATTGCTGAAGCTATATTTCAAGATGGATTTTTCTCTGTCAGCCTCCCTTCACCAATGCTGTTTTGAGTGGAGCAGGTCCCACTGTAGATATAAGGATTGGAAGACTTGGAGTGAGATCTAGCAACACCAAGGAAATCAGAGAAATTTTACTTCAAGGAAGGTGGAAAACTTTTATCAGCTGGTTTCTAAGTAAACTTTAACTTGAAATATCAGCCCTAAATCTGAAAGTTGTGAGGGCATTTGAAGATTCTCCACTTTGTGTGTGTGTGTGTTCTTTTCATTTGATAAGTGTATTCCATAATATTGATAATTAAGATCTAAAATTTACTGAGATAGTTTCCTATTTGATTTTAAAATACCTATAAAGTGATTTTATTTTAAATTCAGTTTGTGAGAAGTCTGTGTATAGGCAACTCTGCAGGTGCTTAATAAATATTGGGTGAATGAATAAATGTTACTATTTATTTGCTCAAACAAAAGAAATCACTTCCTACCCTCTAATGCTGTGCTGTCCAGTAGAAATATGATGCAAGCCACACATGTGATTTTTATTTGTGCTAATTTTATGTATTCAACCCCATATATCCAAAATATTATCATTTCTAATGTAATCAATATAAAATTCTTAATGAAATATTTTACATTATTTTATCATATGAAGTCATCAGAATCTTGTAGCTAGTGGCTATGGATTCTACAGCACAGCTCTACCAGAATTTCATAAGCTTTTGTATTCTTCACTAAATTCTTGACATTAAGGACTCCCATTGTTTTTTCTCCCTTCAGGCCCCTGAGCTATTTTACATAATTGTCATCTCTCTCAGGCTTCCATTTTCTGGGCTGTCAATTCTAGTCCTTCTTTGTTCCTTTATTGTCAGTTTTGTGGCCTTGAAAATGTGTCCTGGGGGGGGTCTGTGAGTTTCATAGTAACACAGAAAAACACTGTGGTCCTGAAAATAAGATTATCAGAATGGATATTACCGTCAAACCAAAGGAAGAATAGCGTTTGACTCCACTGTATACATGTCTTCTGACACTTTCTTTTTTTTCCTGCCATTATGGTGACTTGGAGAAGGTCCTTTCCATTGATAAGCCAGGAAGAGGGAGATATTGAAATTACGATTTCTTCAATAAAAGCAGTACTTATAGAAATGATATCTAAAAAGCTAAGCTATTGAGCAGTATTAAGATGGAAGCCTTCAAGTTCCAATGGTTATTTTATTACTTATATATTGGTAAGCATAGTATAACAGTTAATGACCCTCGCTCTTAAAGAGACTGGAGGTTGACAGTATAGAAGCAAAATGTTTGCTTCAAGGGCAGTGCTGTTACATTTATCAGAAAAGTATTCTGTTCTGTATTTAGGTTTCTCTTTGAGAAGGGTTTTATCTACTTTGGTGGCTAGAACTATAATCGTTTTACATTGATTTATTCATTCATTCAGGAAAATTTTTCGATTGCTTATTATATGCCAGAAAAAATGCAAGACATTCATGCTCAAGAGACATAAATCCTGTCCTCATTTTCCTTATAGTTTTGTGAGAGATCGCCAATGTGCCTCATCACACTCACTTGGGATAATCTATAACAGTTTAGGAAACTTTGACATGAGAATGTTTAAAAAGCCTGGGTTTTATTTATTGTTTTTTCCAAAGTGAGCTATTAATAGAATTCAAGCTGTGTCTTTGACACAGTTGTCATCTGGATGTGCAAATATGTTGTAAACTAACAGAATCTTTCAGGATTACCCTGATGTTTGGAAATTGAAGGCATGGCTGCAGTGTGGCATGCTTCCATTCCCAGAGCTACTTGTCCATTTGAAAGGCTTTCCAGTTGTCATTTAATGTCATTTTGCAAGTGAGTGTGTGACCTGTGCAGAGGTTCTCAGGGTGAAAATTTTACTTTCATGTTTGAAGAAATCTCTTGGATGCCGGATCTGGAAACTTCTGAGTTATTCCTAATTAAGAGGTTTGAAGCTTGTATTTTCTGTTGTCTGACAGGACCAGACCATGAAGCTGGTTGAGAGTTCAGGCTGTCCAGCTCTGGATTGTCCAGAGTCTCATCAGATTACCTTGTCTCATAGCTGTTGCAAAGTTTGTAAAGGTAAGGCTTTTCTGTAAAATAAAATTTATGTGCATGAGTCATTCTAAGAGGCTACTTCAACTGACAGGAAATAGAACTTTTTATAATCAAGTTATTTCCAAAGACTATCGAATTAAAGTCGAGATGCTCCCATGCATTTCTGCAGGGTGTATTGTACCTGTCTCAAGCTCTGGGTTTCTATACTTCTCTCTGTGTACCTGTTCTGAGTCAGCATGGCATTGTTGAAAACATTTACACAACAGTGCTGAGTTATTTTATTGTTTCTTTTTGTTGCCGGGGGTGGGGGGGATTTCCTTTCTTTTCTCTTCAGTCTGTTTTTATAATTGTCTGAGCATAATTCCCATGTTGTTCAAATCCGTCTCTTCACAATTCCACTCTCCTTCACTGATAGGCTCTACACTACCAAGAAGAGAGAGGCCATCAGACATGCATTGCTTGTTCTGTGTTGCCTCTGTGATGATGAGCCTATGACCAATAAGTAGAAGGAACTTAGATTTTTAGTTCAGTATAAGAAAACAGTAAAACTTGAGGTATTCAGAAATACAGTGGGCTGCCCAGGAGGCAGTGAGTTGCCCATCACTAGAGATTCTTAAACTTGGTATTTTGTTATAGATTTAAGTATTAAACTAAAGGATTAATTATATGGAATTTTTATGTTCCCTACCAATCATGAAATTATATGTGCCTTCTTGTGTTATCCTGAAATCATGTGTTTGTGAATCTGTCTCCTTCATTGGATTTTGCACCTTAAGGGCAGGGCTGGGTCTTTATATTCATCTCTATATTCTTTTTTTTTTTTTTTTTTTGCATTACGCGGGCCTCTCACTGTTGTGGCCTCTCCTGTTGCGGAGCACGGGCTCCGGACACGCTGGCTCACGGGCCCAGCCGCTCTGCGGCATGTGGGATCCTCCCGGACCGGGGCACAAACCCGTGTCCCCCGCATTGGCAGGCGGACTCGCAACCACTGCGCCACCAGGGAAGCCCCATCTCTATATTCTTAATACCTAGTATGACACCTGGGCTGTAGTTGAGACTCATAACTCATGTAGTTGGTACTGTATAACAGTGCCTTAAATGAGCTACTAGCACTTGTTTTAATAATAGCCTTTATTGGTGCAAAATAAAACTTAAATGGAAAAAGGTAAGAAAAATAAACTTTATAAAACATATACTATTTTGTTTCCTTTTAATCTCATCTATTAAAAAGGAAACATAAGATCCCTCTCTCCCATTTTTAGGAGGGTGGTACAGTTTTTTCATTTTCTTTTTAGCTACTTCTTCCATCCATTCAATTAAGATGGCCTGATTGCATCCATTTCTTTTTAAAGAGCCTTAATACATTACCAAAAGCAAGTTAAGAATGGAAAAGCTAGCTACAAAACTGGTTACATTTAAATTGTCTATAGTTTTAAAAATTAATATGTTTACACAGCCCACTCAAAATATCAATACAATGACAAAATATACTGTGACCTACACCCCTCCACCTGAGATCCTGATATCATTGATATGTGACTGGTCAGAGCCAGAACCAAACTCAGGTTTGGCTTCTTATTGCTCAAAAGTCAATGTTCTAGAGACAAGGATTGGTGGAAAAAGAAAGATGTATTATTCAGGAAGCCAGCAACCTGGGAAGATGGACTAGTGTCCCCAAAACCATCTCCGAGTTGCCAGTTAGGAGACAAGAATTTGTAAAGGAAAAGTTCAGAGGTGTGCAGTAGGGGGCTATGTATGGAGCAGCACAGTCTGCTTCAATAATTACCTTGAAATTGATGGTGCAGTGGTCTGGTCCGAGTCACCTTGATTGTGTAGGGAGAGCAGTTCATCTGTAGCTGCAGGCTTGAAATGTCCTGTAGTTCCTGGAATTTCTCAAGCATGCAGAAGGTGATTCTTTAAGCATTTAATCATATTATAGCTTATTCAGGCCTAGGTCATAGGTTTTTCTCAAAATGGAACTGGGGCTCCCAATATGGAGTTGCCTTCGCTAAGGCAGAAGCTCAAATCCCCTTTCCTAATTCCTGAATAAGTGTTTCAGAGGCAGATTTCAGATATATGGGATGGAGCCTTGGTATCACCTTAAAAAAACACTCTACAGTAAATTATTTTACTCAGCCTGGATTGAGAACCTCTGGCTTAGAACTGGAACTGAAATTGGACAAGTTGGCCTTTCTTGAAACATTTAGCACCATTTAAAATAAAGGTTACTTCCATTTCTCACTTCAAATAAATAGAATAAACAAATGAGTCCTCCTGGTATTCTCTGACTTTTAAACTAAAAAAGTCAAGTTTTGAAGGATTAAATTTTGAGTCAACTCCTACACACATATTGTGACAAATTCATTTGTAGTAAGGTTGGCTCCAGTTTCCAGGCCTGTCTGCCTAGTACTAAAGATGCCATGTTCACATCTGAAAAACTAAGTTGTTCAACAACAGTTAGTAAATATTCCCTGAGGGCAGAGCATGAGATTAAATTGTTGACCTTTCCACTGGAGGCTTGGCCAGTGGTTGGAAACCAAGCTGTGCACCGAAATAAGGCTCCAAATTTCTAGGCACCAAGTCAAATCCGCCAGGGCTGTTTTCTAGGTACCCTGCTGTCTTCCGTTGTAGCAGCTCAGGAACAGTGTAGCAGGAATGTTCTTTTCACTTTTCTCATATTTGAGAGCTCTTTCAAGGAAGATTATGACAAATTACAATACGACAGAGACTTCATGATACAGTGAGGACTTTGACTTAGAAAGGTGCAGAAATAACGTGAAACTATATGTTTTTGTATCTCAGCCCTTCCCATTCTTCTTCTCCTCCCTTGGCCACCCCTTTCTCTGCTTACAGACCACAAGTCCTATTCACTGGATGCCCAACTTTAATTTAGCATTGACTTTGTCGTGCCTTACAATTAGAAGTGATAGAGGCACCGTGTGCATATGGCTGAGTGGGTTTGTTTGCACCCAACTTCTGGACAATTCATAGTTTCCCACATCATTCAATTACATCTTCATGATTCTTGTTATCTGTGTACCACAAATAACATTATTTAGTTAATGTTTTAATGTCTACTGTTAGTCAACTCATTTTGTGAAAATTTAGTTTTATTCCTAAGCAGTAGTATCCATGAAATAATGGGATTATTTGTTAGATTCATGTATTTTTTTTATCACATTTAAATAATTCCATTGCTATCAGTACTGTTTTTTTAAATGTTCATCCATGCACGTGAACTACCTTTTGGGAAAAATCAGAATTATCCATCATCTTGCAGACGATACTGATATCAGTTAGTATTATTTCAGGTACAAGTGATAGAACATCCAATCCAACTGACTTAAGCAAACAGTGGAATACATGGCCCCAGTGAGTGGCTTGACTCAGTTCTCAAATCTCGCCCCTTTGCTTAGATGCATCTTTCTGTTTGTCTCCTCTGAGGTGGCTTTATTTTCAGACTCTGTGTGTTCCCTGACATTCTTATGCTCATGTTATTATGATACTCAAGTAGGTGGAAGAGTTGAACAAAGGTCCCAGAATTGAGTTTCAATTATCTGCATTAACCTGAACTGCATCATTTGCTCAGACCTGAAGAAATTACTATGTCCAAGCCAGTGGGATGCATTGATTGGTGTGGCCTTAACCAGTGGTCAGTGTAGTCCATTTTCCTGTAAGCACCTAGGCTAACAGTAGAGGTGAAGAGTTCATCCCAGGTATGACTAGGTTTTTGTTTTGTAATGTTTTTTTTCCACAAAAAGGAGGAATAGACACCTGTAAGGCAAAACCAACAAATATTCACCTCAAAACTATTGCATTCTCTTTCTCCTGGTTATTATGAATAACATTTATTTATATTGTTCTTATGCATAATCTTTTGTATCCGACCCTTCCTTACCCTTTTGTATCCTCAGTCATAGAGAAATGCTTAATATTATAGAAAGATCTAGTACACTTAATGAAAGAATCTCATGTAAATTTGGAAAGCTTAAAAGGAATAGAAAACTTGGTATCCTTGAGGTTAAAACCCAAAGGAGGAAATAAAAGAAAGACCTGATTGTATTAGGTCATTAATCTATCCATTTATAGCAAATATTTGAATTTTCTCCTATGATAGGTATCTCAACACATTTGGTTTATGGCTTGTTAGTAATACTCTAACTGCTTTAATTATTAAAAAAATGCTATACTGTTGCACTTTTACATAGATGATCTCATTTGAACCTTTTGCAAGGTAGATATTATCCTAATTTTACAGGTGAGAAAAGCTGAAGGTTTAGAAAGGTTAATTAACTTACACAACTAGTAATTTACACAGCCAGTAAGTGGTAGAGATCAGATGTAAATCCAGGTCTTTCAACTCCAGAAACCAAGCACAGATGAGTAGGAATGTGGCTATAATGGTGGTAGGACTATGGTTTATTGCCAACCCATACTCTGACTTTTTTTGAAGTTCTTCCCTATAGATTGGAAACAAGCCCCTTTAACTGAGTCTGAATTTTCTAACCATCAGTAGTTAACATTTTAACCTTGGCATTTTTGAATCTAAGCAGTAAAACAACCAATAGATTCAATCAACTTATTTGTTGAGAGACTAAGTCAAAATAGCTATCTGACATTGTTTAGAGTAAATTAGTATTTGACAAAATTTTCAGTTTTCAAGTCTCCAGGTTAACTTAAAAATCTCATCTGATGAAAAGTGAAGTACTCCCTAACTGAACCTAAAACAATGAAAAGTAGAATCATACTGTTATCTTATAGTTAGAAAATTATTGCAGCAATTAAACACTGCATGGTGAGCATGTGCATGATATTTGATGCTGAGATGAGGGGGTCTTACCATTATTTATACAGACGGGAAATGGATTGTAATAGAGGAGGCTTATGGCATAGACATAATGATGCTTATGGCATCAAAATGAAGTGTTGAAAGATAGTTTTGAAAAATATAAACTTACGAAAGAAAAGTAAAATTGCGTCAGGAACAGTTCCTGTTCTTAGTCACTGCTCTCTAAAAGTTGTTTGAAGCATTACAGGTAAACTTCTGCAGATTTAGCGCTGTGTTAAAACATGGTCTCTTAATTCTCTGTGTATCTTAAGGAGTGGGCCAGGTTTTTTTTAGTAACATTGTTTTAATTTAGAATAAATATAAAGTGATTTTTTTGAACATTTTCATTTTAGGTTGATGATGTGCTGAGCTATTGGTATAGAGAATGAGGATGACTTTTTAGCTGAAATTATGCCTCGTCAGGCATTGTAAAAAGACACTGGAATACATTTTAAGAAATATGGTCTCAATTTAGCTACTTAAAGAAAGAAATAAAAAGACCCAAGGAGAAAACATTTTTAACTTTTCCTTTCCTTAAGAGTGAACCTTTTACTTCTAAATTTTCAGCCTTAATCATGAGAATTTAGATTGTGAAGAATCTTGTCAAGAAAAGTTGTCAAGTGATTTCAGTGCTGTTATTGACTATATATTTTTCCAATCTTCATACACTCTGTTCTATTTTATTTTATTTCTGTAGAAATCACTAATTCTTTTGATTTTTCCTATCCTTTTTAAATGCATCACTGTATTTTGAGAGCCTTACCCTTCCTAAGGCTTATTAAATTGTACCATCACTATTTTACTATACATTGTAGTTGCATTTCATGGGAGATTTGTTTTAACTCTGGGTCAATATTCAACATAGTCATTATGGGCACAAACCAATTGGAATGGACATCAACCATTGTGCTGAACCAGAGTATACCTTTTGGCTGTGGTATAGCTTAGTTCACCCTTTCACTGAATCACAGCACTGTATGGTAATTTGATAACAAATAAGATGAGTGTAGAACTTACATCTTCATGACTTGCTCAAGTAAAAATCTTTTCTTGCATGTAAGCAGATGAGTTTATTCTGAGCTACATGAAATGTATTCTTCTGGACCTCTTTTCTTTTATACATGGTGAAAAAGTAATTCATTAGATAATGTAAAACTAGACAGAAAATTTATGCATCAAGCAATTTGAAAATTGTTTGAATGATGTATAATCATATAATTTCCATTAAATGTGGATTCCAGTGTTCCAGCTTTTTATTTCAGCATCTTAGATGATCTTTGAACAGGGATTCACACAGGAAAAAGAGATTTGAGAAATTACACATGATTGGTGTCACTGTTTATGAAATGTTCCATTTTTCTTTCCTCTACATAAAGACTCTGGAATCTGTGAAATCTTTATAATTCATAAAAACTTTATTTTTCTTTTGAGTGGACATACTTTGTCTTGAAGATTTCCTGAGAAAATTAGGTTAAAGTGATGTGATTTTTTTTACACGTTTAGAGTTTTGTGGGGTTTTTTAAGGATGCCAAGTTGTCTGTTTCATTTCTTAAATACATAATGTGCACATCTCATCTGGCTTGGTCTGTATTACTCATAGTTATTGACAGTGTTCAATCACTAATTCTCAGATCACTTTCCTTCCTCACTGTGTTGTCTTCTATATTGTAAATCTTCATTTTGTACTCCAAGAATCTTTCTTTGTTTCCAATATTTGGAGGACTGTAATTGGAATATTAGGGACGAGAGATAGCATTTATAAATTCAGAAATAGAGGAGACTTCAAGAAGGAATTAATTGAGTTAAACACACTCAAAAACTTTTTAGTATACATAGCATATGGTCCTATAAACATTGGATGAAGATATCAACTTAATCGTTTAGAGAAATATAGCTTCTAAATCAAAGAAAGAATTTAAGGAGACAAAGTTTATTTGCTTTGTTACGCTTTTATTTACCCTAATAAGTTTCTTTTTTCTTGTAGGTTATGACTTTTGTTCTGAAAGGCATAACTGCATGGAGAATTCTGTCTGCAGAAATCTGAATGACAGGGCCGTTTGTAGCTGTCGAGATGGTTTTAGGGCTCTTCGAGAGGACAATGCCTACTGTGAAGGTAATCCTTGTAATGATGTGTAGCTTGGCTGTATAAATTTCCTAGGATTACTGCATGCAAAATTTATTAATTTCCCAGGTCGTCAAGTTGATGGGCCCATTAAAAGCAGTGAAGTTAATCTGAAGCATATTAATCAGCTAAAAATAATTATCTTTCAAATTAAAGTTTTTCAGCTATCTGCTACATGTCAGACTAACCAGTTAATATGGCTGGGTTTCTTGAATTAGGACAATGCTTCCACTGTGAAATTGCCTTCTTTTTTTCATAATTAGATATTCAGGTAGTTCATACATTGACATGATTACTGTGGCTTGCAGTTATAATTGTAGTCAAATTTTTTCCGACAGTGTTGTATAACAAAGACAGTCAATTAACAGGAACATAAAGTGCCCAGCACCATTTTTGTTTGCTACTGTCTGTAATCTCAGTGGTTTTATTCATGCTCTGTGGTATTTAGTAAATAGCTCCAGTGGAGAAAATAATTTCCTAATTATTTTAAAAATCTTAACTAATATCCCAGGTAGTTTATTGTCTCATTGAAACAGTCCAAATACAGTGATGAGGCCCCTGGCATTCACAAATTCTGTGGCTCTGACTGTTCGGGAAGACCCTAGAAGTCCATGAGATGTAGTAATTTATAATTTCCCCAAGGCACACATTTGAATCATTCTCATTAATTGTGTGACTAGCTAGTGGGTCTTTCAAGTAAGAACACTAATATGGTGGTATTTGGGCACTTGGACAGTTTTGGACTTACCCTTTCCAGATGTCAAGAATGTACCATCAGTCCTTAGAGATTGTGTTTAGCTACATAATGATTTACTGGCCCTTGGGAAACCAATTTCTTTTGTTTCCCTCGGGTTTCAATAGATTTTCTCTGCCTTAAAAATTGGTATTCACTTTTTAAATTGACCTTTTTTTCCCTCAGCATATTCCTTTAAATGCTTCTGATGCAGTCCTAAAGAGACCATTCTATTTTTGCCAAAAGAAAGACATATAGCTTCCCTTCCCCATTCATAAGTAGATTTAAAATTCCTCATTTTGAAAGGTTTTATATTAGAAATGAATTTAAAGTAACTTAGTAAAATAATGTATTTTTCATTAATATTTGGGATCTCTAATATGTAATAAGTTCCACTGATACTGTTAATGTGTGTAACATGAAATCACATGATATAAATTCATACAATACCTCTTTTTGAATCTTAATCTTATGATAATTATTCATATTTTGAGCTGCTTTTTGTTGTTGTTAAGTATATTCACTCTTGTAATAAATATTTAGTGAGCACCTACTGTGTACCAAGCACTTTTCTAGGCACTGGGTAGTAAATGGTGAATAAGACTGATAAGGTTCCAGTGCTCAGGAGCTAATATTCAAGGGAGAAGACAGAGAATAAGTGGGTAACTTAGAGTAGAGAAGGCAATTTAAGGTAGTAATAAATAGGAGGAAGAAAGTTAAGCAGGATGATGTGATAGAAATTGATTGGGGATTAATTTAAATGAGACGGTCAAGGAAAGCCTCTGGGCTTGGGGTTGGAAGGGGATTGACAGTTGAATTGAGACTTGATGATAAGGAAGTAACATGGAAAGATCTGCAACAGAGCATTCCAACTAGAAGGAATAACAAGTAGATAGACCCTTAGTGGTAACTAGCTTGGATGTTCTAGAAACAGAAAGAAGGATAATGTGATGGAGCAGATGAGTCAGTTAAGATGCAATTGGAGAATTAGGTAGGGGCCAGGTAATGTAGGGAGACTGTAAGTATTTTAGATTCATCTAGTAGGGGAGTGATATGTACAGACTTGTATCAAAAAAGGTAGCTCTGGCTGCAAGGTGTTAGATGAACTCTGGGGTTGGATGTGGTCAGAAGAACAGAAGTGCAAACAGGAAGACCAGTTGGAAGGCTATTGCAGAAGCCTAAGCAAAGCTGTTGATGGCCTGAATTAAGAGAGTGGTAAGAGAGAGAAAGAGAAGGAGCATATTTACGTATGTTTTGGAAGTAGAGCCCACAATGCTTGCAGATAATTTACTGTAGAGGAGAATTAAAGAGTGATAAATGGGAGTCAGGGTTTTGATTTTGAGCAGCACATGGATGATGTTGCCATTTATTGAGACAGGAAAGAGTTCAAGGCAAGAGGCCAGAAATTTAGATTATTTATCAATATAACCTGTTGAAAATTGATTTAATTGTAAAGACTAGATCTGTGTTTTTATCTACACATTTATCTGTAGTGCAAATTGGCAGCTGTTTTCTATTCTGAATGGATCATACTGGAAAATGGTTTGTAAATTTCCTCATGTTATTTATTTTTCATTTAAGGAAGTAATCTTCAAAAGTTAAAATAATGGAAAAACTTGTTGGTTTATTATAGGGATCTTGAATTTTTTATACATGAGTACTTCTAGTGTATCTTTTGTTATTCATGTTAACAGATTCTGCAGTATTCTGATCAAATTTGATTTTCTTTTCCATTTTGTTTTATTGTTGCTAAGAATTTTTTATTGAAATGTAATTGACTTACATACTATATTAGTTTCAGATGTACAACATAGTAATTTGATATTTGGATGCATTACAAAATGATCAGCATGATAAGTCTAGTTACCATCTGTCACAATATAAAGTTATTACGATATTATTGACTGTATTACCTATGCTTTATGTTACATCCCAAGACTTATTTATTTTATAACTTGAGGTTTGTACCTCTAAATATCCCTCACCTATTTCACTAATCCACCAACCCCCTTCCCCTATGGCACCCACCAGTTTGTTCTCTGTTTATATGAGTCTGTTTCTCTTTCATTATATTTGTTCATTTGCTTTGTTTTTTAGATTTGACATATAAGTGAAATTATATAGCATTTCTCTTTCTTTGTCTGACTTATTTCAATTAGCATAATACCCTCTTGGTCCATCCATGTTCTCACAAATGCCAGATTTCATTCTTTTTATGTCAGAGTAATATTCCATTGTATATATATACCACATCTTATATATCCTTTCATCTATCGATGGGCCCTTAGGGTGCTTTCATATCTCAGCTATTTTGAATAATGCTGCAATGAACATAGGGGTGCATATATCTTTTTGAATTAGTGTTTTTGTTTTCTTTAGAAAAATACCCAGAAGTGGAATTGATGGATCTTATGGTAGCTCTATTTTTAATTTTTTGAGGAGCCTCCATACTGTCATCCATAGTGACTATATCAATTTAGATTCCCACCAACAGTGCACAAGAATTCCCTTTTATCCACACCCTTGCCAACACTTGTTATATGTTGTCTTTTTGATGATAGCCATTCTAACAGGTGTGAGGTGATATTTCATTTTAGTTTTGATTTGCATTTCCCTGATGACTCATGATGTTGAGCATCTTTTCTTGTGCGTCTTGGTCATATGTATGTCTTCTTTAGAAAAATGTCTATTCAGACCCTTTGCCCATTTTTTAATCAGGTTGTTAGTTTTCTTGATGTTGTTATAAGTTCTTTGTATATTTTGGATATGAACCTCTCATCTCATTAGATATATCATTTGAAAATATCTTCTCCCATAAGTAGGCTGCCTTTTGTTTTGTTGATAGTTTCCTTTGCTCTGCAAAAGCTTTTTAGTTTGATGCAGTCCCATTTGTATGTTTTTGCTTTTCTTTCTCTTGCCTAAGAAGACAGATCCAAAAAATTATTTCAAACACTGATGTCAAAGAGTGTACAGCCTATGTTTTCTTCTAGGAGTTTTATGATTTCACGTATTACATTTAAATCTTTAATCCATTTTGAGTTTATTTTTATATGATGTGAGAAAGTAGTCAGTTTGATTCTTTTGCATGTAGCTGTCCAGTTTTCCCAACACCACATATTGAAGAGGCTATCCTTCCCCTTTGTATATTCTTGCCTCCCTTTTCATAGATTAATTGACCACATAAGTTTGGTTTTAATTCTGGGCTTTCTCTTTTTTTTTTTTAACATCTTTATTGGAGTATAATTGCTTTACAATGGTGTGTTAGTTTCTGCTTTATAACAAAGTGAATCAGTTATACATATACATATGTCCCCATATCTCTTCCCTCTTGCATTTCTCTCCCTCCCACCCTCCCTATCCCACCCCTCTAGGTGGTCACAAAGCACCTAACTGATCTCCCTGTGCTATGCCGCTGCTTCGCACTAGCTATTTATTTTACGTTTGGTGTGTATATATGTCCATGCCACTCTCTCACTTTGTCCCTTACCCTTCCCCCTCCCCATATCCTCAAGTCCATTCTCTAGTAGGTCTGTGTCTTTATACCTGTCTCGCCCCTAGGTTCTTCATGACCTTTTTTTTTTTTTTTACATTCCATATATATGTGTAAGCATGCGGTATTTGTTTTTCTCTTTCTGACTTACTTCACTCTGTATGACACACTCTGAGTCCATCCACATCACTACAAATAACTCAATTTTGTTTCTTTTTATGGCTGAGTAATATTCCATTGTATATATGTGTCACATCTTTACCCATTTATCTGTTGATGGACACTTAGGTTGCTTCCATGTCCTGGCTATTGTAAATAGAGCTGCAATGAACATTGTCGTACATGACTGTTTTTGAATTATGGTTTTCTCAGGGTATATGCCCAGGAGTGGGATTGCTCAGTCGTATGGTAGTTCTATTTTTAGTTTTTTATGGAACCTCCATATTGTTCTTCATACTGGCTGTATCAATTTACATTCCCTCCAACAGTGCAAGAGGGTTCCTTTTTCTCCACACCCTCTCCAGCATTTATTATTTGTGGATTTTTTGATAATAGCCATTCTGACTGCTGTGAGATGATATCTCATTGTAGTTTTGATTTGCATTTCTCTAATGATTAATGATGTTGAGCATTCTTCCCTGTGTTTGTTGGCAATCTGTATATCTTCTTTGGAGAAATATCTATTTAGGTGTTCTGCCCATTTTTGGATTGGGTTGTTTGTTTTTTTGGTATTGAGCTGCATGAGCTGCTGTAAATTTTGGAGATTAATCCTTTGTCAGTTGCTTCATTTGCAAATATTTGCTCCCATTCTGAGGGTTGTCTTTTTGTCTTGTTTATGGTTTCCTTTACTGTGTAAAAGCTTTGAAGTTTCGTTAGATCCCATTTGTTTATTTTTGTTTTTATTTCCATTTCTCTAGGAGGTGGGTCCAAAAGGATCTTGCTGTGATTTATGTCATAGAGTGTTCTGCCTATGTTTTCCTCTAAGAGTTTGATAGTGTCTGGCCTTACATTTAGGTCTTTAATCCATTTTGAGGTCATTATTGTGTATGGTGTTAGGGAGTGTTCTAATTTCATTCTTTTCCATGTAGCTGTCCAGTTTTCCCAGCACCACTTACTGAAGAGGTTGTCTTTTCTCTACTGTATATTCTTGCCTCCTTTATCAAAGATAATGTGACCATATGTGCTTGGGTTCATTTCTGGGCTTTCTATCCTGTTCCACTGATCTATATTTCTATTTTTGTGCCACTACCATACTATCTTGATTACTGTCACTTTGTAGTATAGTCTGAAGTCAGGGAGCCTGATTCCTCCAGCTCCATTTTTCTTTCTCAAAATTGCTTTGGCTATTCATGGTCTTTTATGTTTCCATACAAATAGTGAAATTTTTGTTCTAGTTCTGTGAAAAATGCCAGTGGTAGTTTGATAGGGATTGCATTGAATCTGTAGATTGCTTTGGGTAGTAGAGTCATTTTCACAATGTTGATTCTTCCAATCCAAGAACATGGTATACCTCTCCATCTATTTGTATCATCTTTAATTTCTTTCATCAGTGTCTTATAATTTTCTGCACACACGTCTTCTGTGTCCTTAGGTAGGTTTATTCCTAGATATTTTATTCTTTTTGTTGCAATGGTAAATGGGAGTGTTTTCTTAATTTCTCTTTCAGATTTTTCATCATTAGTGTATAGGAATGCAAGAGATTTCTGTTCATTAATTTTGTATCCTGCTACTTTACCCAATTCATTGATTAGCTCTAGTCATTTTTTGGTAGCATCTTTAGGATTCTCTATGTATAGTATCATGTCATCTTCAAACAGTGACATCTTTACTTCTTCTTTTCTGATTTGGATTCCTTTTATTTCTTTGTCTTCTCTGATTGCTGTGGCTAAAACTTCCAAAACTATGTTGAATAATAGTGGTGGGAGTGGGCAACCTTGTCTTGTTTCTGGTGTTAGTGGAAATGGTTTCAGTTTTTCACCATTGTGGACGATGTTGGCTGTGGGTTTCTCATATATGGCCTTTATTATGTTGAGGAAAGTTCCTTCTATGCCTACTTTCTGGAGGGTTTTTATCATAAATGGGTGTTGAATTTTCTTGAGAGCTTTCTCTGCATCACTTGAGATGATCATATGGTTTTTCTCCTTCAGATTGTTAATATGGTGTATCACGTTGGTTGATTTGTGTATACTGAAGAATCCTTGCATTCCTGAGACAAAACCTACTTGATCATGGTGTATGATCCTTTTAATGTGCCTTTGGATTCTGTTTGCTAGTATTTTGTTGAGGAGTTTTGCATCTATGTTCATCAGTGATATTGGCCTGTAGTTTTCTTTCTTTGTGAAATCTTTGTCTGGTTTTGGTATCAGGATGATGGTGGCCTCGTAGAATGAGTTTGGGAGTGTCCCTCCCTCTGCTATATTTTGGAAGAGTTTGAGAAGGATAGGTGTTAGCTCTTCTCTAAATGTTTGATGGAATTCACCTGTGAAGCCATCTGGTCCTGGGCTTTTGTTTGTTGGAAGATTTGAAATCATAGTTTCAATTTCAGTGCTTGTGATTGTTCTGTTCATATTTTCTCTTTCTTCCTGTTTCAGTCTTGGAAGCTTGTGCATTACTAAGAATTTGTCCATTTCTTCCATATTTTCCATTTTATTGGCATGTAGTAATCTCTCATGCTCCTTTAATTTCTGCAGTGTCAGTTGTTACTTCTCTTTTTCCATTTCTAATTCTATTGATATGAGTCTTCTCCCTTTTTTTCTTGATGAGTCTGGCTAATGGTTTATCGATTTTGTTTATCTTCTTAAAGAACCAGCTTTTAGTTTTATTTATCTTTGCTCTCATTTCCTTCATTTCTTTTTCATTTATTTCTGCTCAGATCTTTATGATTTCTTTCCTTCTGTTAACTTTGGAGTTTTTTGTTCTTATTTCTCTAATTGCTTTAGGTGTAAGGTTAGGTGGTTTATTTGAGATGTTTCTTGTTTCTTAACATAGGATTGTATTGCTGTAAACTTCCCTCTTAGAACTGTTTTTGCTGCATCCCATATGTGTTGGGTCATCGTGTTTTCATTGTGATTTGTTTCTAGGTATTTTTTGATTTCCTCTTTGATTTCTTCAGTGATCTCTTGGTTATTAAGTAGTGTACTGTTTAGCCTCCATGTGTTTGTATTTTTTTACACATATATTCCTGTAATTGATATCTGGTCTCATAGCGTTGTGGTCTGTAAAGATACTTGATACGATTTCAATTTTCCTAAATTTACTGAGGCTTGATTTGTGACCCAAGATATGACCTATCCTGCAGAATGTTCCATGAGCACTTGAGAAGAATGTGTATTCTGTTGCTTTTGGATGGAATGTCCTATGTATATCAGTTAAGTCCATCTTGTTTAATGTATCATTTAAAGCTTGTGTTTCCTTATTTATTTTCATTTTGTATGATCTGTCCATCGATGAAAGTGCAGTGTTAACGTCCCCTATTATTATTATGTTACTGTTGATTTACCCTTTTATGGCTGTTAAAATTTGCCTTATTTTTTGAGGTACTCCTGTGTTGGTTGCATAAATATTTACAATTCTTATATCTTCTTCTTGGATTGATACCCCATAATCATTATGTAGTGTCCTTCTTTGTCTCTTGTAACATTCTTTATTTTAAAGTTTATTTTGTCTGATATGAGAATTGCGACTCCAGCTTTCTTTTGATTTCCATTTGCATGGAATATCTTTTTCTATCCCCTCACTTTTAGTCTGTATATGTCCCTAGGTCTGAAGTGGGTCTCTTGTAGACAGCATATACACGGGTCTTGTTTTTGTAGTCATTCAGCCAGTCTGTGTCTTTTGGTTTGAGCATTTAATCCATTTATATTTAAGGTAATTATAGATATGTATGTTCCTATTATCATTTTCTTAATTTTATTGGGTTTGTTATTGTAGGTCTTTTCCTTCTCTTGTGTTTCCTGCCTCGAGAAGTTCCTTTAGCATTTGTTGTAGAGCTGGTTTGGTGGTGCTGAATTGTCTTAGCTTTTGCTTGTCTGTAAAGATTTTAATTTCTCCATCAAATCTGAATGAGATCCTTGCTCGGTAGAGTAATCTTGGTTGTAGGTTTTTCTCCTTCATCACTTAAATAGGTCCTACCCGGTCCTACCACTCCCTTCTGACTTGCAGAGTTTCTGCTGAAAGATCAGCTGTTAACCTTATGGGGATTCCCATGTGTGTTATGTGTTTTCTTTTCCCTTGCTGCTTTTAATATTTTTTCTTGGTATTTAATTTTTGATAGTTCGATTAATATGTGTCTTGGTGTGTTTCTCCTTGAATGTATCCTGTATGGGCCTGTCTGTGCTTCCTGGACTTGATTAACTATTTCCTTTCCCATATTAGGGAAGTTTTCAACTATAATCTCCTCAAATATTTTCTCAGTCCCTTTCCTTTTCTCTTCTTCTTCTGGGACCCCTATAATTCGAATGTTGGTGCGTTTAATGTTGTCCCAGTGGTCTCTGAGACTGTCTTCAGTTCCTTTCATTCTTTTTTCTTTATTCTGCTCTGCAGTAGTTATTTCCACTATTTTATCTTCCAGGTCACTTATCCGTTCTTCTGCCTCAGTTATTCTGCTATTGATCCCTTCTAGAGAATTTTTAATTTCATTTATTGTGTTGTTCATCACTGTTTGTTTGCTCTTTAGTTCTTCTAGGTCCTTGTTAAACGTTTCTTGTGTTTTCTCCATTCTATTTCCAAGATTTTGGATCATCTTTACTATCATTATTCTGAATTCTTTTTCAGGTAGACTGCCTATTTCCTCTTCATTTGTTAGGTCTGGTGGGTTTTTGTCTTGCTTCTTCATCTGCTGTGTGTTTCTCTATGTTCTCAGTTTGCTTAAGTTACTGTGTTTGTGGTCTCCTTTTCTCAGGCTGCAGGTTCCTAGTTCCTGTTGTTTTTGTTGTCTGCCCCCAGTGGCTAAGGTTGGTTCAGTGGGTTGTGTAGGCTTCCTGGTGGAGGGGACTGGTGCCTATGTTTTGGTGGATGAGGCTGGATCTTGTCTTTCTGGTGGGCAGGTCCACATCTGGTGGTGTGTTTTGGGGTGTCTCTGGCCTTATTAAGATTTTAGGCAGCCTCTCTGCTAATGGATGGGGCTGTGTTCCTGTCCTGCTAGTTGTCTGGCATAGGGTGTCCAGCACTGTAGCTTGCTTCTCGTTGAGTAGAGCAGGGTCTTGGCGTTGAGATGGACATCTCTGGGAGATTTTTGCTGTTTGATACTACGTGGAGCTGGGAGGTCTCCTGTCGACCAGTGTCCTGAACTTTGCTCTACCACCTGAGAAGCACAGCCCTGATGCCTGGCTGAAGCAGCAAGAGCCTGTCATCCACACTGCTGAGAATTAATGGGAGAAAGGAAAGAAAGAAAGAAGAAGATAAAATAAAATAAAATAAATTTATTAAAATAAAAAATAAAAATAAGTATTAAAAAACTTTTTTTAACTAATTAAAAAACAAAAAAAAAAAAGAAAAAAGAAATAAGAGAGCAACCAAACCGAAAAACAAATCCACCAATGATAACTATTTCTAAAAACTATACAAAAACAAAATAAACAACAAAAAAATGAACAGACAGACCCTAGGACAAATGGTATACACAGTCACAAAAAGAGAAGAAGTGAAAAAAATATATATATTTCATTGCTCCCAAAGTCCACCTTCTCAATTTGGGATGATTCGTTGTCTATTCAGATATTCCACAGATGCAGGGTACATCAAGTTGATTGTGAAATTTTAATCCCCTGCTCCTAAGGCTGCTGCAGGAAATTTCCCTTTGTCTTCTTTGATCGCACAGCTCCTGGGGTTCAGCTTTGGATTTGGCCCAGCCTCTGCGTGTAAGTTGCCTGAGGGTATCTGTTCTTCACTCAGACAGGACAGGGTTAAAGAAGCAGCTGATTTGGGGGCTCTGGCTTGCTCAGGCCAGGCGGATGGAGGGGTACGAATGCGGGTCCAGCCTGTGGCGGCACAGGCTGGTGTGATGTTGCCAACAGCCTGACGCGCACCATGTGTTTTCCCAGGGAAGTTGTCTCTGGATCATGGGACCCTGGCAGTGGCGGGCTGCACAGGCTCCCGGGAGGGAAGGTGTGTGTAGTGACCTGTGCTTGCACACAGGCTTCCTGGTGACTGCAGCAGCAGCCTTAGCATCCCATGCCCATCTCTGGGGTCTGCTCTGATAGCCACAGCTCGCACCCATCTCTGGAGCTCCTTTAAGCAGTGCTCTTATTCCCCTTTCCTCGCGCACCAGGAAACAAAGAGGCAAGAAAAAGTCTCTTGTCTCTTTGGCACCTCCAGGCTTTTTCCCAGACTCCCTCCCGCCTAGCTGTGGCGCTCTAGCCCCCTTCAGGCTGTGTTCATGCAGTCCTCTCCCTGGGATCCCACCAAAGCCAGAGCCTCAGCTCCCAGCCCCTGCCCATCCCAGTGGGTGAGCAGACAAGCCTCTCGGGCTGGTGAGTGCTGGTCGGCACCGATACTCTGGGCGGGAATCTCTCCGCTTTGCCCTCTGTACCCCTGTGGCTGTGCTGTCCTCCGTGGCTCCAAAGTTTCTCCCTCTGCTACCTGCTGTCTCCGCCTGCGAAGTGGCTTCCTCGTGTGTGGAAACCTTTCCTCCTTCACAGCTCCCTCCCACTGGTGCAGGTCCGGTCCCTATTCTTTTGTCTCTGTTTTTTCTTTTGCCCTACCCAGGTACGTGGGGAGTTTCTTGTGTTTTGGGAGGTCTGAGGTCTTCTGCCAGTGTTCAGTAGGTGTTCTGTAAGAGCTGTTCCACATGTAGATGTATTTCTGATGTATTTGTGGGTAGCAAAGTGATCTCCACGTCTTACTCTTCTGCCATCTTGAAACTCCTCCTGTGTTTTCTCTTTTGTTCCATTGATCTGTGTGTCTGTTTTTGTGCCAGTATCATATTGTTTTGATGACTGTAGCTTGTAGTATTGTTTGAAATCAGGGAGCATGATACCTCCAGCTTTTTCAAGATTCCGTTGGAGATTTGGGGACTTCTTTGTTTCCATACAAATTTTAGAATTATTTGTTCTAGGTCTGTGAAAAATATCATTGTTGTTTTGGTAGGGATTGCATTGAATTTGTATACTGCCTTGGGGAGTATGGTCATTTTAACAACATTAATTCTTCCAATCCATCAGCAGAGCACATTTTTCCATTTGTTTGTGTCATCTTCAATTTTTCATCATGTTGTATAGTTTTCTGAGTACAGGTCTTTTACTTCCTTGGCTAGATTTATTCCTAGGTAGTTTGTTCTTTCTGATGCAACATTAAATGGGATTTTTTATTGATTTCTCTTTCTTATAATTTCTAGTGTATAGAAACACACCAAATTTCTGTATATTAAGTTTGTAACCTGCAACTTTATGGAATTCATTTATTAGTTTTGATTTTTTTTGTTGAATCTTTAGTATTTTCTATATATAGTATCATGTCATCTGAAAATATTAAAAGTTTTATTTTTTCCTTTCCAATTTGGATGTCTTTTATCTCTTTATCTTACCTGCTTGCTAGGGCTAGGACATTCAATACTATGTTGAATAAAAGTGACAATAGTGAGCTCCCTTGTCTTATTCTTGATCTTAGAGGAAAAGCTTTCAGCTTTTCGCCATTGAGTGTTATATTTGCTGTGTGTTGTCATATACGGCCTCCATTATGTTGACGTATATTCCCTCTATACTGACTTTTTTGAGAGTTTTTATCATAAATGCATGTTGAATTTTGTCATAAGATTTTTCTGAATCTATTGAGATGATCATATAATTTTTTTTCTTCAATTTGTTAATATGATTTATCACATTGATTGGTCTGTTGATATGGAGCCATCCTTTCATCCTGATGATAAATCCCATTTGATCATAACATATGATCCTTTTAATGTATTGTTGAATTTGGTTTGCTAGTATTTTGCTGAGGATTTTTGCATCTATGTTCATCAGTGATATTGGCCTGTAATTTTCTTTTTGTGGTGTCTTTGTCTTATTTTGGTATGAGGATGATGCTGGCTTCATAGAACAAGTGTGGAAGTGTTCCTTTCTCTTCAGTTTTTTGGAATGGTTTGAGGAGTCTAGGCATTAACTCTTCTTTAAGTGGTTGGTAGAATTCACCTGTGAAGCTATCTGGTCTTGGACTTTTGTTTTCTGGGAGTTATTTTTACTACTGATTCAATTTCATTACTGGTAATTGGTCTGTTCATATTTTCTATTTCTTCCTAATTCAGTCTTGGAATATTGTAAGTTTCTAGGAATATTTTCATTTCTTCTGTGTTGTCCATTTTGTTGGCATATAGTTGTTGTAGTTATCACTTGTGATCCTATTCTTCTGTGGTGTTAGTTGTAACTTCTGTTACATTTCTCCTTTTATCGATTTGGGCCCTCTCTCTTGATTTTTTTTATTGATTTTGTTTATCTTTTCAAAGAACCATCTCTAGTTTCATTGATCTTTTCTATTATTTTATTTTAGTTTCTATTTCATTTATTTCTGCTCTGATCTTTATGATTTCTCTCCTACTAATCTGGGGTTTTGTTTGTTCTTGTTTCTCTAGTTCCTTTAGGTATATTGTTAGGTTGTTTATTTGAGATTTTTCTTGTTTTCTGAGATAAGCTTGTATTGTCATAAACTTCCCTCTTAGAACTGGTTTTGCTGGGTTCCATAGATTTCGGATTGTTGTGTTTGCACTTTCATTTGTCTCCAGGTATTTTTTTTGATTTCCTTGTTGATTGTTTTGTGTGTGTGTGTGACCCATTGATTTTTTTGGTAACATATCTTTTAGCATTCATGTGCTTGTGTTTTGCAGTTTTTTTCTTGTCGATTTCTAGTCTCAGACCCTTCGGTCGGAAAAGTTGCTTGATGTGATTTTAGTCTTCTTAAATTTATTTGAGAATTGTTTAGTGGCCTAGTATGTGCTCTCTCCAGGAAAATGTTCCATGTGCACTTGAAAAGAATGTGTATTCTGCTGCTTTGGATGGAATGTTCTCTCTCTCTCTCTCTCTCTCTCTCTCTCTCTATATATATATATATATCTATTAAGTTCATCTGGTATAATGTGTCCTTGAAGGCCAGTGTTTCCTTATTGATTTTCTGTCTAGATGATGTGTCCATTGATTTAATTGCAGTGTGAAATTCTGCTACAGTTATTGTGTTACTGTTAATTTCTCCTTTTATGTTCGTTAACATTTGCTTTATCTAGATGTTCCTGTGTTGGGTCTATAAATATTTATAATTGTTATATCTTCTTTTTTTAAAAAAAATTTTTATTAGAGTATAATTGCTCCACAATGGTGTGTTAGTTTCTGCTCTACAACAAAGTGAATCAGCTATACATGTTATATCTTCTTGTTGAATCAATCCCATTATCATTAAGTAATGTCCTTCTTTGTCTCTTGTTACAGACTTTGTTTTAAAGTCTGTTTGCCTTATATAAGTACTACTACCCCCCTTTCTTTTTGTTTCCATTTGCATGGAATACCTTTTTCTATCCCTTCATTTTCAGTCTGTGTGTGACTTTAGATCTGAAATAGGTAGTATATATATGAGTCTTGCTGTTTTATGCATTCGGTCACTTTATGACTTTTGATTGGAGCACTTAGTCCATTTACATTCGATGTAATTATTAATAGGTATGTACTTACTGACATTGTTAATTGTTTTCTTGCTGTTATTGTAGTTCTTTTTTGTTCTTTCTTCTACTTTTGCTCTCTTCCCTTGTGATTTGATGACTGTCTTTAGTTATGTTTGGATTCTTTCTTTTTTGAATGTGTGTATCTAGTATAGATTTTTAATTTGTGGTTATCATGAGGTTCATATATAACATGTATGTATATATATTGATTGTTTTAAGTTGATCTCTTAAGTATGAACACATTCTAACAACCCTGCATTTTTACTCTTCGCACCCTGTTTAATGTTTTTTTTTTTTTCTGTTTAATGTTTTTGACATTATATTTCCCATTTTTTTGTTATGTGTATCCCTTAACTACTTTGCGGGCTACAGATGGTTTTACTACTTTTGTCTTTTAACCTTTACATTAGCTTTATAATTGGATGATGCACTACCTTTATTGTACATTTGCCTTTACTAATGAGACTATTTTAAAAATAATTTACATATTTCTAGTAGTATAATCTTCTTTTCTGTTTAGGGTAGTCCCTTTAACATTTCTTGTAAAGCCAGTTTAGTGGTGTTGAACTATTTTTGCTTTTGCTTGGTAGCCTTGCTGGGTAGAGTGTTCTTGGTTGTAGATTTCTTCTTTTTATCACTTTGAATATATTGTGCCACTCACCTTGTGGCCTGCAAAATTTCTGCTGGAAAGTCAGCACATACTCTTATGGTATGGAAAGCTACTAGTTAGGAAAAGCTAACTAGTAGTTTTTCCTTTACTGCTATCAAGATTCTCTCTTTATCTTTAATTTTTGGCATTTTAATTATAATGTATATTTGTGTGGACCTCTTTGGGTTCATCTTATTTGGGACTCTCTTTGCTCCTTGGACCTGGATATCTGTATCCTTTTTAAGGTTAGGGAAGTTTTCAACTGTTATTTCCTCAAAAAATTCTCTGTCCCTTTCTTTCTCTCTTCACCTTCTACAACCCCTGTAATGCAAATGTTAGTACACTGGATGTTGTCCTAGAAGTCTCTTCAACTATCCTCATTTAAAAAAAAAAAAAATTCTTCTTTCTTTTTTTCTCTTCAGTTTGTGTAATTTCCTCTGCTCTGTCTTCCAGTTCACTGATCTATTCCTGTATCATATAATATACTGTGTATTCCTAGATTCCTTCTAGTGTATTTTTTATTTCAGCTATTGTATTCTTCAGTTCTGTTTGGTTCTTCTTCATATTTTCTAACTCTTTGTTAACCTTTTCACTGTGTTCATCCATTCTTCACCTCAGTTCACTGATCATCTTTATAATCATTACCTTGAACTCTATTTTGGGCAGATGACTTATCTCCACTTCATTTAGTTCTTCTGGGGTTTTGTCTTGTTCCTTTGGAATATATTCATTTGTCTCCTCATTCTGCCAAATTCCCTTTGTTTATTTCTAAGTATTAGCTAGGTCAGTTATGCTTCCTGATCTAGTAGAAGTGGCCTTATGTAGGATACATCCTATGGGTCCCAGCAGCACACTACCCTCTGGTCTCCAGAGCTATCTGTTCTAGGTGTGTCCCCTATGTGGATTGTATTGGCCATTCTGTTGTAACAATGCAACAACTGTTGGCACACTGTTGGGCAAGCCTGGCCCCTTGCCCAGTCAGTTCCTGCCTGTGCCATGGCTGCTTCCCACTGGTGGGTGAGGCTGAGTCCTGGCATGGCTGGCTACAGGAGCTGGGATATCTTGGGGCTGGTTCCAGCCTGATGCTGTGTGGGCCGACTCCCATTGTAGCTGCCTCTGGGGCCAGGGCTATCCCATTAAGGATAGTTTGACTCACTAGAAGCAGCATTTAAAATTTTTTATGCAGTTGTACATGTTGTCTATCAGCTGGTCTTATAGAGTTCTGGTCCTCTAAGAAATTAGACTTGTCATTATATACAAAAGTAAGCAAGTGATATAAAATAAATTTTATTTGCTAAATCTGTGGGGTTGTTTTAATGATATAACTATAATTGAGATTATTTATTTTTACTATAACTTTCTTGATCAGAGTTAAAATAACACTGGTAAAATTTGGAGTTTATTTATTCATTTGACAAATATTTATTGAATGCTTGTTTTGTTCCAGGCTAGGCTAGAGGTGAAGCAGTAAATAAGGTGTACATGACTGATGTTCTCTCAGGCAAGGAAGATCATTGCACCAAAGAGCATTTAATTGCACATGTGGCAAGTGGCTAAAAGAGAAATAGGTTAACAGGGGTTCTGATCTGTGTGGGTGGTAGTGCTTGAATAAAAGAGTTTTTCTCTGTAATCTGAAGATTAAGTAAAAATCAGCTATGCATAGAAATAAGTGTGGGAAAGAAGGGAATTTCCTTTGGAGGAATCACCATGTCTAAAGGCCTTAAGGTGAAAAGAAGCACTTTGTAATAACTGAAGGAAGGCAGAGAACAGGGGAGAGGTGCCCAATGAGATTAATGATGGGAAACAGGGCCTTGAAGGGCGCAGTAAAGACTAAGGGTTTTGTGGTAAGAACAAGGGAGAGCTGATGAAAAGTTTTGCAGAGGAATGCCCTGATCACATTGGTGTTTTAAATAATCACTTCTGCTTCAGGCTGAATGAAGGGAAGACTGGATGTGGGAAACCAGTGGATGGGAGACAGCAGTGGCCTGCAGAAGAAAGGGGGATGGAGGTGTGGGTGTATTTGAGAGCATTAGTGAGGTAAAACGAATCCTGAGGATTAATTGGTGCTAGTAGATGATGAGTAGAGAGGTTTCAAGGGTGATACTCAGGTTTCTGTCCTGAGAAACAGGCAGGTGTTAGTGCTGCTCACTTAGGAAACAGATTTGTTGGGAAAATCATCCTGGTGGGTTGTAATGCTTGAGGGACAGGTGAGTAGCCAGTTGAGTAGCCAGTTGAATATACTTCAGTATGGGGTTCAGAGAAGTTTAAGTTGTACATAACATTTGGGATTCTTTGGCATATCAATGGTAGTTGAGAAAATGGAAGAAATTACCCAGAGAGTTTTGAAAAACTCTGGTGTTTGAGTGTTTTATAAAGAAGATGATTTGGTGATGGAGAGAGGAAAGTCGTGGCTGACAATTAGGAAGAGAAGAGGAGGTGGTGTCACAGAAACCAAGGAAAAGAGAGGATTTCAAAAAAAGTACAGTGCTTCTGAGAGATCGAGAATGATAAAGACTGAAAAACATCCTTTGTGTTGAACGTTATGGATGACACTGAGGGCCAGCCATGGCGATTTTGGTGCAAAGGTGATGACAAAAGCCAGTTTGGAGTACATTCAGTATTGCATAATGGGAAAAATGGTTCTGATGAAGGAAGAGAACTCCTTCCAGATG